>NC_064304.1:77296742-77658270 GCF_023373825.1 Bactrocera dorsalis
CCACATCTATATATGTATGTATGCAACATTGGTACGCCACATTCCCACACTCATCATCATTGGTTACTCGCATTATACACTACGCTCTAACATACACACAATGACATCACACACCCTCACCTACTTTCGCCGATCTAAAGTACAAAAGGACAGACAACGTGAAAAAAGTCACTCTGGCGCTACGACATCCATCCGATCAACACGATTCCCTTTTTGGCTACCTTTCTACATCTTGTTAAAGTTAAATCTTTATATACCTATGTTCATAAATAAATTCTAACGTTTTTTTTCTTCCGAACCGCTTGTTAAATTTAAAGAGTTATATTTTATACTTTGAGAAATAATAAATTCCGAAATTGATAACCACTTGATGTGAAGTGTAAACGAATTCTTTTTAATAACAATTTGGGTGAAGTTATATGGTGAGTGCGGAAAAGGTGGTACATAAAATAATAATACACGCAGTAGTGCTTGAAAATCGGTATTCATGATTTAACTGGTAGTACAATGGCTTAGTCAATGCAACCTCGAATTCGTATAATCCCTTCGTCGTCTAAATACGGATGGACAGATGTCGCTATTCTTCGGTACACTGCTCTTACAATGTATGCCTCGGCCTCGGATAGTTTCTCAACTCGGTTGACATCAATACCGTTATTGTGTATGTCATTGAGATTAAAGAAAATCTTAACTACAAGATGAATCCAGACCATCACTTGCTTCAGCTTTAAACGTGAATAAAAACGATTAAATTGCATCAAACAACTATGTATGCGCTGCGTATGACAAGGCAAGATTTGACCAAAGTACCTTAGAAACTCAGGTTCTTGTAGGCAAGGACTATAACGCTCGGTGATAGGCAGATCTAACTTCGGTATTGATATCAATTTCTGTATAGCGTCTCTGGTTTTGCACGTTTTTGATACGTCTGAATTCCACCAACCATTTATGATGGAGGTCGTACAGTATCATATCATCCCACTCGGTTAAACTCTTCCGTACGTCTTCGACTAAAATTTTACCAAATAGAAGAAAGTCGCAAATATTCCAGCCGGATTAAATACGGACCTTACAATGCTTCGAAGTTCAGTAAAGCAAAATCTGAACCACCACAATGCTTTAGACAAACGTCAAATTTCAATTTTAGCGTTATGGCCAATTCGCTTTACGTCAGAAAATTGTTTTGACAGAAAATTTCGATGTACACTTACCTGTGAGTAGTTCGCAAAAAAAACTTTAGCGCATATTTTTACGCTTTTATAAGTAATAGTCGCCATAATTATTAGAGAAAGATATAGAAAACTCAGCGTTCATTGTCAAATTTCAATTTTAGCGTTATGGCCAATTCGCTTTACGTCAGAAAATTGTTTTGACAGAAAATTTCGATGTACACTTACCTGTGAGTAGTTCGCAAAAAAAACTTTAGCGCATATTTTTACGCTTTTATAAGTAACAGTCGCCATAATTATTAGAGAAAGATATAGAAAACTCAGCGTTCATTGTCGGATACCTTTTGTCTTTAGCACCTCGTTGATTCAGTATTAACCGTCATGCAAAGCGAGGAAAGTTTTATGTGAATGGACCTTTATATTTGTATGGAATTTTCTCTTAGGTGCTATACGAGGGCTGTCCGATAAATAACCGACCTCAACGTGAAGCTAGCGGCAACTCTGAAAAAAAAGTTTCTACTTCAAATTGTGCATATTATAATAGCTACTCGCCAAAATTTCAGAAATTTATCTTGCGCAATTATCTGTTGACAGTCGTTTTTGTGAGTCTATTTCGGTGATTTCCCCAAAATGAAAAAAATTGAATATCGAGCCGTAATTAAATTTTTATTTTTGAAAGGCAATACTCCTTCACAAATCAAAGATGAGTTGGACTCTGTGTATGGTGACTCTGCACCATCGTTTACCACCGTAAAATTTTGGGCAGCTGAATTTAAACGTGGTCGCAGGAGCTTGGAAGATGATGAACGTCCTGGGCGTCCAAAAACTGTAACCACTAACGATAACATCGCTAAAGTTCATCAACTGGTACTAGACGACCGCCGGATTAAAGTTAGGGAAATAGCTGAGATTATGAAGATGTCAAATGAGACTGTTTGTCACATATTAAACCAAGATTTGGGCATGAGAAAGCTGTCCGCGTGTTGGGTGCCGCGTTTGCTTACGCTAGACCACAAACGTGCGCGCATGAACATTTCCAGCGCTCTGTTGGCTCAGTTTAGAGGCAATAAGACCGAGTTTTGGCGCCAATTGATAACTGCAGACGAAACTTGGATTCATCATTATACGCCCGAAACAAAAAACCAATCTAAACAGTGGATTGAAAAGGGGGAACCAGCCCCAAAAAAACCTAAAGCTGTGTATTCGGCTGGGAAAGTGATGGCGAGTGTTTTTTGGGACAGCCATGGAATTATTTTTATCGACTATCTTGAAAAAGGAAAAACTATAACAGGAGCATACTACGGATCATTATTGGACAAGCTAAAGGAAGAAATCTCGAAAAATCGGCCACATTTGCAAAAAAAGAAAGTCTTGTTCCACCAAGACAACGCACCATCTCACATCTCAACAGTCGCCATGGCGAAAATCCACGAATTGCGGTTCGAAGTGCTTGACCATCCACCTTATTCACCGGATCTAGCACCAAGCGACTTTTTTTTTGTTTCCTCAACTTAAAACTGCGCTCGGCGGCCAGAGATTTTCGTCAAATGAGGAGGCAATCTCTTTCGTGAACTCGTATTTTGCAGACAAAGACGCCAAGTACTATTTGGAAGGGTTGCAGAGATGGGAGCATCGCTGGGAGAAGTGTGTGGAGTTACAAGTAGACTATGTAGAAAAATAAAAAAAAGAATTTTGAAAAAGTCGCGTGCATCATGGTTAGGTCGGTTATTCATCGGACAGCCCTCGTAGTAACATTGCACGACCTGTACGATTATGTTCACTCGAAAATTCTTTTCGCCGCCCAAACCAGTTTTGTAGAGGAGAGGACTATGAGGAAAGACGAAGCGGCCGTGTCTCGTGCTCGGAGGCCTCGCTTTGTAATCTTGGTGATAACAATTCACTGCTACGTAATTTAACATTATTTTTCATTTTGAAATTATTTTAATGGTTGCAATAGCGCATGGTTTCGAATGAATAAACTAGTAATGATGGTCTGAAATTTTAATTTTTTAATCTATCTTTTACTCATCACTATCACTATCAACAAATATTTATGTAAATATCTATAATATAATAGAGTTCTAAAAGCGTATAAGAATTTGAGAATGCGATATGAAAGAAAATGCGGACCTCATGTCGACAATCCGTGCTAGTGTGAACGCAATGACCTACACCAAAAGATAATTTAGAGATAATAAGCGACAAGAAGATTCGTCATCTGAACGCAGTCTATATCGTAAACTCAAGACAGTGGAAAGAAATAAGTTTTGATATTTTTGATGTTTTTCTTGGGTATTTTTTGGTTTCCATTCCACAGCTAAAGTATACATAAATAGCATTAGTTTTAGAATATCTTAAATTAATCCCCTTCATATATTAACTTGCATATGCATATACATATATTTCAAAACAATTACATGTTTTAACCAACTTAAATCTTACTTCTTTTCCTGGGCTAATTATATACATAAAATTTATTTTCATTTAAATAAAAGTAAAGCTTTTTTAAAATTAAAATTTCTTAAATAAAAGTAAAACTTTCTTAATAATTGTTATCACGAATAACGCCCTGTTTTTGCCAATTATTTCTGCGGGATTTTAATTTGAGGTTAGTTTAGTTGTCATCTGTTCAGACCCACGAAGTCGCAGTGCTGCCAAATTAAGCCACAAGATCATAGGCTTGCTCAACGAGCAAAATATACGAGATTTTATCCATGTTGTGTGGAGTTGTTCTGTAAGGTTTCCGTTTACATCACTGTAAAAAGAACTGAGGTGAACATCTTATCTTAAAGAAATAAAAAGGAGTATGTGTAGCTAGTTTCTTGACATATGGTAACCTTTTCATTCCGGTTAAAAAATGCTCATTATGATTAACAAAAATTTTTTGTTATCCACTTGGTGAAAGTGGATTTAAAGTTGAGTCGTTGATAAGTTTACAATGAAAAATAAAATAAACTGAATATTAAGTGTTGATGGCAAATAATATTGGTAAATCACAACAAAAGAAGAACTTCTATAATTCTTATTTTACGAAAAACATAAAACAATCAGTGAAGTTAAATTTCTCAAAAATAATTTGAAAATTAACTTCGTTTTACTTAAATTAACATAATTAAATTTCAATTAAGGAATAAAAACAAAAGTGTACACAATTAAAAATTCTATGTTTATGAATGAAACATATCAAAAAACGATCGCAGAACACAAGTTAGTAAGTTGAGAAGTTACGTTAACCCCAATTTAATTTTATACTTATTAGGGAGAATCATTTCGAAACTTAGTACGAGTATGCTTATAAACAAGTTTAAGCGTCATTTAACTTGGCTCATACATATGTATGTATGTACATATATGTATATGAGTGTTAAAGTATTCAAAAGTGTGTATGAATGTTTTTTCACAAATGCATACTTACAAATATCAGATAGGTAGTGCCCGTTGGAAATTAGTTACCATTTTTGTTGCAAGGTAATATTAAGTACGAATAAATCAACTTTTCATTCATGGAATTTTCACGCCTTTAAACAGCAACAGTGATGAACGAAAGCTATGCTTATACTAGCCGTAGTTGCCAAATTATGCTTTAAATACCAGCTCATACCGCTTTTGGCTTCGAATTGGGCTTAAGGCTCCTGAATTTTTATTATTTAGCGGTAATATTGCAAACTAATATAGATATGATGACAATACAAAAAAAAATATTTTTGTTGTTAACGGAGCTAACTGTGAATATATGTACATACATATGTATTTATATATGAAGATATGGGAATGTATGTACAGATGTATACATGCGTACCGAACGTAATTAATAATATTTTAATTAGCGTTAACATAGTACCACATAGCGTTTATTTAAAGTTCAAAATTTTACTTTCCGTTTGGCACAAAAAAATTTAAAATTTGTTTACGACATGTATTTTTTCACCTCAATTCAACACAACGAAAAATGATATCGTTTGGCATACAGCCTAAGATATGTAGGAGGTGATAAGTGGTGTTCTTTCTAAATAATACATATTAATTACAGACTTAGAGGTTGTAAGGTTTTTTTATATAAAATATAAAAATGTCAAAACTAATACATCATATTTCTCTATGTTTAACACGCTTTACATACAATTTACACTTAATATACATACATACCTTTATTGTGAGTTTTTAAAGAAAATGGGATATTTCAAAAGTTGGCAACCTCTCAGATCAGAAAATCGTAGATATTCTCAAAGAAAACGCGAAAGAATTTTTGGTTGATATTGAAGGTGAGAACTCGAAATTCTAAAATAACTTTCAGTACTCTAGTCGTTCTCTTAACCATATTCCATGCAGAATAGTGCTTTCTGTGGAATCGCTGCTGTATTGTGTTATCATTCGGGTTACGGCAAGGTGTCAATAAGTATAGTTTTAAACAAGCCTAGCGGCCTCAAGAAGCCAAGCGTCCTAACTTGACTTACCACCTCTACGCGAAGCCATTACTTTGCAGAACTCTCACAGAAGTAGCGATCTTAGATAGAGAATTTTTGAATTAAAAAAATAAAATATTTATGTACGTGTCAATTGAAAACAAATATACGCAAATTTGCAGCGGTTTCGTTTTCAAATCGAATCATTTAAATATGTAATATCATTCGGTTTGTTCATTCTGTTTGATATGATTTCGTATCAATTTAATTTGGTTTCTTAAACATGCCTGAATATTTTTTTCTAATTTTTCGGTACATATATAGTTCTTTGTGACAGTAACTTGCATTTTTGTTCTTCCTGACTGTTAACAGCTACTGGTAGTTATGGAGCAAACATATTACAACATTTATTTACTTTATTTAGACGTTCCATTGAGAGAATAGCAGAATTTCAATTCCAGTTAAACGATACATTTACGTTTACATTTTTGATTTTCTCTTCCTGGTTACTTGTTCACTTATTTTGAATATACTATTTCCAAAGTCTTTCAAAATTTATAAAACTCTTGGTCTACCATTTAAATTTATTTAAAAAAATTAACAATTATGATGCTAAATACGTACTTTTTTTTAATGTTTAGAATAAGTAGTTTTTTACAATTACAATTTTTTCAATTGAAGTCTAAACGTAAGTCTAAATTGTTATAAAACACATATCAAAATCAATAAAGCATTACTAGCGTAAAAATTCATTAGTGATTTAAAAATATTGATAACAACGTTTTGAGACTGCGTTACAAAAGATTGTATTTGCGAAGGAAAGAACAGAGGAAGTAAATGTATTTGCTTTTTCCGATAATGCAGTTCATTTTACGACTCATATTTATGTCCGTTAAGTCAATAAATCGTGTCAAATCTATACATTTTCTAACAGGCATCAACCAGAACAATAAGTGTTTTTCAAAATACTACGTTTCGCGTTCTAAACATGGGCCAGTTAATCGTTTTTAGTTCTGTTGTTCCGAAATACTAGACACTGTCTATTGTCAACCCTTCTGGTTATTTGCTTCAGAAAGGAATAATGTTTGGTGTACGGGAATTCGAGATTGGAAAGCATTTATCAGAAAGAATTAAACAACACAGTTGTTTGAGTGACCATTCGGAAGTATGTGTATGAATTTTGGAGAAAAAACGATACTAATATTATACTATCGATAAAGAACTTGAAAATGAAATTCGCAAAGAAGCATAATTTTGGAAAATGGTTCTTCAAATGTTATTCGATATACATTTGCACATATGTATATCTTTTTCGGAAGCAGCATCAAACGTTGGGATGTATTGTCAAAATCTACTGGCGAATCATTACTCAAAAAACTATATTCGACTAGACGGTCAAGTAGGGTCGATACGACATCTGCAATAAAACTTCGTTATTTTGATATTATCAAAGCATTTTCAGAAACAGTTCTAAGGGGTCCTAATAAAGATGAGCGTAGTGAAGCGGAGAGTATTAAAGCAAAAATGCTAAATTTCGAGATCGTATTGCTTTGCGAATTCATGCACAGTGTATTGAACACTATCAATTACGCATCCAAAACTTTACTTGACAGAGAATTTGAATTAGACGCTGCATTTAGTTCTATCTGTGATTTGTTCGATTGTTTTCCAACATAGAAAAGGCAACTGCTGACATCTGAAACCATTGTGCATCGAGCACTCTGACATTTTACAGATATCGGAGCGGTCAACGAAATAAGAAAAGAAGCGAATAATACTGCAGTAACTCCCTGTTATTCCCACTGAACTGAACTGAATAGAAGTATATATTTCAAATCTGTTAAAATACGATTAATCGGGATGGTTTCAATACCATAAAAGAGGTCGACAATTTTTTTAAGAGATCGTATCACAAGCGTTCGACCGCATTGGGAAAAATACTTGATGAACCACTTATCCAGTTACATATGTGCAACAAAATGGGTTCAACGCATGATGAAGTTCTCCAAGTTGCCGTAAAATTGTTGTTGAGCGTCAAAGCTCTGACAAAATTTAGTAATTGGAAAAATAAGGAAACAGCGGGAAAAGCAACGATACTCATCGCAGCGCACTCGGCGAAAAAAAAACCACGCACTCTGCAGAGTGGTTTTATATAGCGTAAAACTTAGATTCATATTATCCTAAGATAAACGTATTTCATTGAGTGTCAACCACTTTTATTTCGTTTATGTTTCAAACATTTTTATATAAAAAAATTATAATTTAACACTTGTTTAGTGAAACATGTAAAAACACACATATAACAAACCGCAGAAGTAAATTTTGTTATGAACAATAATGTAATTTTTAAACATATTTTATGTTTTATATGATTTTTATTTAGCAATAGAACACATAACGAATCAAAATAATATATTTTGTATAAAAGAATGCTTAGTATTTTGTAGAATAGGCATGGATTCAAAAAAGCGTTGAAGATAATTTTTATTAAATCCTTCATTCCGCACAGCCTCAATAATGTTTTCCATTTCTATTATTATTTTTGGACACTTTTCTCTTATCATTTTGCCCATATAATGCCAGCAGTTCTCAATTGGATTGGATTGAGATCTGGGCAGTTTCCAGGTCACGTGAGAGACTCTATTCCATAAAAATCTGTTTGTTTTGAAACCTGTAAGTGTTTGTAATAACTTATTGAAAAATCTATTTCAATATTTTTATAACGGGTGATTTTTTTGAGGTTAGGATTTTCATGCATTAGTATTTGACAGATCACGTGGGATTTCAGACATGGTGTCAAAGAGAAAGATGCTCAGTATGCTTTGACATTACATCATGAATAGACTTACTAACGAGCAACGCTTGCAAATCATTGAATTTTATTACCAAAATCAGTGTTCGGTTCGAAAATTTTTTATCGACAAATTTTGTTCAGCGATGAGGCTCATTTCTGGTTGAATGGCTACGTAAATAAGCAAAATTGCCGCATTTGGGGTGAAGAGCAACGAGAAGCCGTTCAAGAACTGCCCATGCATCCCGAAAAATGCACTGTTTGGTGTGGTTTGTACGCTGGTGGAATCATTGGACCGTATTTTTTCAAAGATGCTGTTGGACGCAACGTTACGGTGAATGGCGATCGCTATCGTTCGATGCTAACAAACTTTTTGTTGCCAAAAATGGAAGAACTGAACTTGGTTGACATGTGGTTTCAACAAGATGGCGCTACATGCCACACAGCTCGCGATTCTATGGCCATTTTGAGGGAAAACTTCGGACAACAATTCATCTCAAGAAATGGACCCGTAAGTTGGCCACCAAGATCATGCGATTTAACGCCTTTAGACTATTTTTTGTGGGGCTACGTCAAGTCTAAAGTCTACAGAAATAAGCCAGCAACTATTCCAGCTTTGGAAGACAACATTTCCGAAGAAATTCGGGCTATTCCGGCCGAAATGCTCGAAAAAGTTGCCCAAAATTGGACTTTCCGAATGGACCACCTAAAACGCAGCCGCGGTCAACATTTAAATGAAATTATCTTCAAAAAGTAAATGTCATGAACCAATCTAACGTTTCAAATAAAGAACCGATGAGATTTTGCGTTTTTTTTTAAAAAAAAGTTATCAAGCTCTTAAAAAATCACCCTTTACTTTGGTTACCGCTTTGGTTCTATGACAAGGGGCTGAAATATCCTGAAAATAAACTTTTTGGCCGTGTTCGGACAATTATTCAATAGTTGGCTGAACGCCTTCTCTCAAAATTCCATTTTAAATTTCGGCATTCACAGATCTTTTTAGAATAATTAGCGGCCCAACAGCAAACTTGAGCCAAACACAGTTTTCGAAAAAATGCTCCCCTTTCCTACGACGCACTGTGTCATTTCCGTCGGGTTCCAACAAATTAAATTTGGATTCATCGGATAAAATAACATTTCCCAAATCTAATATAATCCAAGTTTTGTGTAATTTTGCCCACTCTAGTCGCTGTATCTTCATTCGAGAAGTGGCGTTTTGGCTAGACGTCGCGCTCGGAATTCAAGTTTATTCAGCACATTTTGCATAGAACGTGTAGTTATTTTTACACCAATGGTTTTGTAAAATGTTGCATTGATTGTTCCAGCATGTTGAAAGCGATCACTATTGCACATCCCTTTAATTTGTCGTTCGTGACGAGGTTTTACTTTTTTCGGACGTCCACTGCCCTTTTTTTTCGAGGTAATCAATTAAAATGCGTATAATTTTTAATTATATTACGCACGCTCCAATCCTTTATGCCCATTTCACGCTTGACATTTGGATAATTTATTTTATATAACGCTAATATTTCTGCTTTCTTTTCTGTTGACACTACCTTGTTAAACTTTACTTTTTTTCACAACTTATTCAAAAGAAAATACCGCAAATACTGTAACAAACACGTGCAGAGGCTAACGGTTTTAGAAATAACGGTAAAATAATGTAGTCACATGACAAAAAAGCCAAATAAGACAAATAGTCAGTTTTGAGAAATAGTGGCAGTTCAAAGTAGTATTAGAAAATTTTCTACTGCGTGGGTTTTTTCCCACCGAGTGCAGATACACTACTTGTAACGTTCCGAAATAGAAGACAAAAAGATGAGGAATATTTTCTATCCATTTACTCCGACACGAAAAAAATTGGATTTTTTCCCACCGAGTGCAGATACACTACTTGTAACGTTCCGAAATAGAAGACAAAAAGATGAGGAATATTTTCTATCCATTTACTCCGACACGAAAAAAATTGCCGACAGAACAGAAAGTTTACGCAGAAAACCCAAAAATCTACAGCCGACAAGCAAAGCCCGAAAATTTCTGCGTGAACACTTGCGAAGTATTCTAGAGGGTCTTTTCCATCTTTGTACATTCGCCTGTTGGATACAATCGGCGAAGATTCCGAGACGCACTTTTCTAGAGAAGTATTGCATGGATTTCAACTAAGTTTGCTGCTTCCAGAAGAATTATGTGCTTTGATAATCAAAGAAATGGAAAATATTATTGACTCCTTGATAAATAGATTCAAAGGCTTTTTGGATAATGAAAACGACGTTTGAAGCTCAAAGGTGAAATTGATCATTGGCAGTGCCATTGGGGGCAGAAACAAAAGTCAAAAAACAACAAGCTACCGACTTCTTCTTCTTCTTTACTGGCGTAGACACCGCTTACGCGATTATAGCCGAGTCAACAACAGCGCGTCAATCGTTTCTTCTCTTCCCTACGTGGCACCAATTGGATATTCCAAGCGAGGCCAGGTCCTTCTCCACTTGGTCCTTCCAACGGAGTGGAGGTCTTCCTCTTCCTCTGCTTCCCGCGACGGGTACTGTGTCGAATACTTTCAGAGCTGGAGTGTTTTCCTCCATCCGGACAACATGACCTAGCCAGCGTAGCCGCTGTCTTTTAATTCGCTGAACTATGTCAATGTCATCGTATATCTCGTACAGCTCATCGTTCCATCGAATGCGATATTCGCCGTGGCCAACGCGCAAAGGACCATAAATCTTTCGCAGAACTTTTCTCTCGAAAACTCGCAACGTCGACTCATCGGTTGTTGTCATCGTCCAAGCCTCTGCACCATATAGCAGGACGAGAATTATGAGCGACTTATAGAGTTTGGCTTTTGTTCGTCGAGAGAGGACTTTACTTTTCAATTGCCTACTCAGTCCGAAGTAGCACCTGTTGGCAAGAGTAATCCTGCGTTGGATTTCCAGGCTGACATTGTTGGTGGTGTTAATACTGGTTCCTAAATAGACGAAATTATCTACAACTTCAAAGTTATGACTGTCAACAGTGACGCGGGTGCGACGACTGTTTGTTTGATGACAGGAGATATTTCGTCTTGCCCTCGTTCACTGCCAGACCCATTTGTTTTGCTTCCTTGTTCAGTCTGGAGAAAGCAGAACTAACGGCGCGGGTGTTGAGGCCGATGATATCAATATCATCGGTTGTTGATTTGCTAGGTCTAAAGCCACACTGATAAGATCCAATCAGTTTGTTGACGGTGGGCTTTAATCTTTCACACAATACGCTCGACAAAACCTTATAATATGCGATGTTGAGGAGGCTAGTCCCACGGTAGTTGGCGCAGATTGTGGGGTCTCCTTTTTTATGGATTGGTCATAGCACACTTAAATTCCAATCGTTGGGCATACTTTCGTCCGACCATATTTTGCAAAGAAGCTGATGCATGTAGCTTATCAGCTCTTCGCCGTCGTGTTTGAATAGCTACCGACTACTATTACAATAAAGTATGTCACCCGCACGTCTACGATTTATGTGTGTTTTTATACCCTGAACAGGGTATATTAAGTTTGCCAAGAAGTTTGTAACACTCAGAAGGAAGCGTCGGAGACCTTATAAAGTATACGAGGGCTGTCTGATAAATAACCGACCTAACCATGATGCACGCGACTTTTTCCAAATTTTTTTTTTTTTTCTACATAGTCTCCTTGTAAGTCCACACACTTCTCCCAGCGGTGCTCCCATCTCTGCAACCCTTCCAAACAGAGCGCTGGAAATGTTCATGCGCGCACGTCTGGGGTCTAGCGTAAGCAAACGCGGCACCCAACACGCGGACAGCTTTCTCATGCCCAAATCTTGGTTTAATATGTGACAAACACGTTCTTTTGACATCTTCATAATCTCAGCTGTTTCCCTAACTTTAATCCGGCGGTCGTCTAGTACCAATTGATGAACTTTAGCGATGTTATCGTTAGTGGTTACAGTTTTTGGACGCCCAGGACGTTCATCATCTTCCAAGCTCCTGCGACCACGTTTAAATTCAGCTGCCCAAAATTTTACGGTGGTAAACGATGGTGCAGAGTCACCATACACAGAGTCCACCTCATCTTTGATTTGTGAAGGCGTATTGCCTTTCAAAAATAAAAATTTAATTACAGCTCGATATTAAATTTTTTCCATTTTGCGGAAATCACCGAAATAGACTCACCAAAACGACTGTCAACAGATAATTGCGCAAGATAAATTTCCGAAATTTTGGCGAGTAGCTATTATAATATGCACAATTTGAAGTAGAAACTTTTTTTTCAGATGTGCCGCTCGTATGTATATATAAATGCTCAGTATGTTGAGCTGAGTCGATTTAGCTACGTCCGTCTGTCTGTCCGTCGGTATATATACGAACTAGTCTCTCAGTTTTTAAGATATCGTTTTGAAATTTTGTAAACATCATTTTCTCTTCAAGAAGCTGCTCATTTGTTGGAACTGTCCATATCGGACCACTATAACATATAGCTGCCATACAAACTGAACTTTCACATTTGACAATGTATCTTCACAAAAGTTGGCAAAGGTTATTTTCGAAGATAGATAGTATACGGAGAAATTGTTGAGATCGGCTTACTATAGCATATCGCTGCTATATAAACTGAACGATCGGAATTTAGTGCTAGTATGGAAAACATTTGCATTTGACAAGATATATTCACGAAATTTGGTATAGATTATTTTCTAAGGCAGCAATGTAATCTGTTCAGATCGGTTAACTATAGCATATAGCTGCCATACAAATTGAATGATCGGAATCAAATGCTTGCATTGCAAATTTCCTCATTTGACGATATATCTTCACGAAATTTAATATGAGTTATTGTTCATAGAAATAATGTAATATCGGAAGAAATTGTTCAGATCGGCTCACTATATCATATAGCTGCCATACAAACCGATCGTTCGGGATCAAAGGCTTGTATGGAAAACTTTGGCATTTGACATGGTATCTTCACGAAATTTGACATGGATTACTGCTTAAGGTAATAATAGAATCTCCGAAAAAATTGTTCAGATCGGGTTGCTATAGCACATAGCTTCCATACAAACTGAACACACCTGTGAAGGGTATATTAGCTTCGGTGCAGCCGAAGTTAAGGTTTTTTCTTGATTTTTTCAATTTAGTAGGATTTGATATTAGAAGGTCGATTTGAAATTTTTGCACTTGATATTAAAATGTATAAAGACTACGGTATTTAATATAATAATGTCCATGTTTTAAGTAAATATTTATTTAACAAGAGAAATATTCCTGGATCCGCTCCTGATTATACTATTAAAAAGTATGACGAAATATATATACATATATACGTATATGTACTTCAATTTATTAATATTTCTTATATAGTTTTACCTCAACTAACTCAAGTACGGGCTGTCCGCCTATTAAGTATCTAAGGAAATAATGAGC
Source organism: Bactrocera dorsalis (assembly GCF_023373825.1). Taxonomy (NCBI): domain Eukaryota; kingdom Metazoa; phylum Arthropoda; class Insecta; order Diptera; family Tephritidae; genus Bactrocera; species Bactrocera dorsalis. Next base: position 77,310,525 of record NC_064304.1, read on the forward strand.
AAATATGGAGTGCTAGAATGCGACCTAATGGAAGTACTTATAGCAATGTTATTATTCTTTACAATTCCTGTCACTTCTGTAGTAGCTGAAAGTTCGTTTAGCAAATTAAAAATAATCAAAAATTATTCAAGAAGTAATATGGGCCAAACTCGACTCCGACATTTATGGTTAATATGTAGTATATGAAAACAAAACCCCTTGGTTATCTAGCTACGCCACTGGAACTAATATGAAAATACATACATATATTTGGTAATCTTATAAAGATGATTTAATAATAGTTTTGTTCACCTAATAGTTGTATGTATCACCTAATACTAAGCGAGATAATTATAGGGTTATATATGCAAATGATCAAGATGACAAAAGAAGTTGAAATACGTATGACTGTTTGTCTGTCCGTCCGTCCATTTAGACTGTAACTTGAGTAAAAATTGAGATATGTTGATTAAACTTGTTTTGCCCGTTCCTTACTAAAATACCTACGTTCGTAGATGGGCGTAATCGCACCACTGCCACGCCAACACAACGCCATTAACCGAAAACCTATACAGTGCTAAAACTAAGTACTAAATTAAGATATAAAACTCAAATTTGGCTTTGAAAAAATGGCGTGGTCTCGCTCTCTTATAAGTTAATGTACATGTCTTCCAAACCAATTAAGCTACAATAACCAAAATTGCCCAGCACAAATATTAAAAACTCCTACCGACAATTTGAAAAGGGATGAAATCGGAAGATAGTATCGAAACTTTGCGTGAATTCATTAAAAATCAGCCAAAATCATTATTGAAATTCATGAAAATGGATTTGAAAATCTCCAAAACATCGATTGCTCAGAATCCAACATTCGAATGATGATTATTTGACCAAAAATCACATTTTAACCATTAACCACTACCCGCATTCACCTGATATGGCACCGTGTGATTTTTAATGAATTCACGCAAAATTTCGATTTCAAAAAGTCCTATTTACTTTGGAACACACCTTGTATGCCACATATGTATGTATTAAAAAAACAATCAAATAGAGCAAAGTCCTATATAGTTATATAGGTCAAGTTTTCACAAATATATACTGTTACGAGTAAAACACGCTCTCGGGTCTCGAGATTTGGGGTTTCACCAAAAAGTGAGCGGAGCCACACCCATCGTCCAATTTTCACACCGGCTCCTATTAAGCCCTCTCATACCATCTCGGAGGTTAAATATAATGCAACTTGCAATAATCAACCTTAAAGTACAAAACATCATCCAGAGGGTCGAATCGTCACATGCCTAGGACAAAAGGTTTGTTAGAAAAACGAAACTCATTATACTTATGTAGTACTGGGAGTTGTGGTAAGTGTTGCACCCGAACTTAGCCCCTCCGTACTTGTTTTATTTGAAAATATAACTGTGTTAGCATGTATGCAACTTACTTAACAACTCATAAATTAACCACTTTAAAAGCAGTAATCACTTATGTACTTTTGTATGTATTCACTAGAATAAAAATGCAAATGAAAGTATGTAAATTATTTTTAAATAAAAATTCAATTTTATTGAAATACTTCAGTTTACATAATCCGAAATTTAAATAAAAACTCAAAAAACGGTGAAATATAAAATACTATACTTTTTTGTTACCATTTACAATTTTCTTATCAATCTTCGGGATAGATTTCAAAACAAATTTTGTTGTGCGTCAAAAAAGTGAAAAATATGTTGGGTTGGACTTAAACAAATTACTAAGTGGTAAAGAAATTTTATATTTTTTTATATAATTTGAGGATTTTAAACAACGTACTAGCCTACTATTGCTACCCCAGTGATAGAAAAAAATTCGGTCTTACATATTTACGAATCTCTATCTGCAAGTTTACAAAAATTCTGCGGTGGTGATTATCATTGATTTCTCTCATTTTCGTACCGCTTCAGAAGTTTGTGCGATGTATGTATACATAAATTACGAGGGCTGTCCGTTTTTTTGTGGTTTTAGTAATCAATAGTTCAAATAACATTTAACTATCATAATTGCCTTCTATGTTTACACATCCAATTCAGTTTTGTCTGACGTCCATGTTTTGTTTACATAAAATATATTCAACGATGGTAGAAATTTATATTCGCAATCGAAGATTTTTGAAGTGAGGGAGTAGTTCCCCTCATCGATTCACAACCGAAACACAGCATGTTTCCACGGCGAAATACTCGTCCAGTAGTTTTTAATATTTTTTTGACATTTTTTTCTTTCTACCTTAATAATAATAATTACTATTAAAAAAAACTAAAAATCAAAGTAACACGTGTTTATAGAACTTTCTCAAAAAGACAAAGAATTAAATTAAAAGTAAATAATACTACGAAATACAGTAAAGATCTGATCATGAAATGAGCTAAGCTTTCCCCTACCACACCTCCAATGGGGAAAAACTGGCGCATCTTAGTTCAATTCACCACATCTAAGAACAACATGCATTCATACTTCAACACACGGGACAACACAGCACACCACAACATCGCGCTTGTACACCACCTCACATAACAAACGGGGTTCGATGATAGCCGCTACTCTGCCTTATCTCTCCTTATGGATCGCGTTAATGTGGTATATTGGCGCTCAGAGTCGTGTTTTGAGGGAAAGCGTAACACATCTAGCCACGTTTTACGTTTTACATATATCAAGTTTCATCAAGATATCTGTATTTTTATTCAAGTTTTCAATTTCCTTTTAGTTTTTGCGACCGTTCGCTTAAATTCCTTTTCTTACGAATACTTAGCCGTGTCATAAATTATCTGTCTTATACAATGCATATAACGCACACAAAGTCGAAAAAATACCGCTTTTAAACTCTGTCAGGGGTGCGTGTCTGTAATTTGAAATTTGAGATCGTAATGAAACTTTGTACCAGTGTTTATAGTAAAAAAGAAAGGACGAAATCGTAGATATTCATAATCGAACTTCTTCTTCTTCTTAATTGGCGTAGACACAGCTTACGCGATTATAGCCGAGTTAACAACAGCGCGCCAGCCGTTTCTTCTTTTCGCTACGCGCCGCCAATTGGATATTCCAAGCGTAGCCAGGTCCTTCTCCACCTGGTCCTTCCAACGGAGTGGAGGTCTTCCTCTTCCTCTGCTTCCCGCGGCGGGTACTGCGTCGAATACTTTCAGAGCTGGAATATTTTCATCCATCCGGACAACATGACCTAGCCAGCGTAGCCGCTGTCTTCTAATTCGCTGAACTATGTCAATGTCGTCGTATATCTCGTACAGCTCATCGTTCCATCGAATGCGATATTCGCCGTGGCCAACGCGCAAAGGACCATAAATCTTTCGCAGAATTTTTCTCTCGAAAAGTCGCAACGTCGACTCATCGGTTGTTGTCATCGTCCAAGCCTCTGCACCATATAGCAGGACGGGAATTATGAGCGACTTATAGAGTTTGATTTTTGTTCGTCGAGAGAGGACTTTACTTTTCAATTGCCTACTCAGTCCGAAGTAGCACCTGTTGGCAAGAGTAATCCTGCGTTGGATTTCCAGGCTGACATTGTTGGTGGTGTTTACGCTGGTTCCAAGATAGACGAAATTATCTACAACTTCAAAGTTATGACTGTCAACAGTGACGTGAGAGCCAAGTAGCGAGTGCGACGACTGTTTGTTTGATGACAGGAGATATTTCGTCTTGCCCTCGTTCACTGCGAGACCCATCTGGTTTGCTTCCTTGTCCAGTCTGGAGAAAGCAGAACTAACGGCGCAGGTGTTGAGACCGATGATATCAATATCAATCAATTGTCTGAAACCTCGTTTGGTATCGAACGGCTCGGAGAGGTCCTTCCCGATCCTGACGGAGCTTTTGGTGTTGCTCAGCCATATATGTACGTTTTGCGGGGATACCAAATTCAGACATCGCGGCATAGAGGCAGCTCCTTTTCGTGCTGTCGATAACCGCTTTGAAATCGACTAAGAGGTGTGCCGATTCTCCTTTCACGGATATTTTCCAAAATTTGGTGCATGGTGAATATCTGGTCGGTTGTTGATTTTCCAGGTCTAAAGCCACACTGATAAGGTCCAATCAGTTTGTTGAGGGTGGGCTTTAATCTTTCACATAATACGCTCGATAGAACCTTATATACGATGTTGAAAAGGCTAATCTCTCGGTAGTTGGCGCAGATTGTGGGGTCTCGCCACTTTGGTGTTTGGGCAGGGCACAGTTAAATTCCAATCGTTGGGCATGCTTTCGTCCGACCATAGTTTGCAAAGAAGCTGATACATGCTCCTTATCAGTTCTTTGCCGTGTTTGAATAGATCGGCAGGTAATCCATCGGCTCCCGCTGCTTTCTTGTTCTTCAGACGGGAAATTGCTATTCGAACTTCGTCATGGTCGGGTAATGGAACGTTTGCTCCATCGTCATCGATTGGGGAATCATGTTCGCCTTCTCATGGCGTTGTGCGTTCACTGCCATTCAGCAGGCTGAAGAAGTGTTCCCTCCATAATTAAAGTATGCTCTGGGCATCGGTGACTAGATCACTTTTAGGGGTTCTACAAGAGTATGCTCCGGCCTTGAAACCTTCTGTAAGCCGCCGCGGTTTTTCGTAGAATTTTCGAGCATTACCCCTGTCGGCCAGCTTATCAAGCTCTTCGTACTCACGCATTTCGGCCTCTTTCTTTGAAATGCCTTCCCACAGTTCCCTTATACCGAGTTGTTGACGAGTGCTCTCAGAGAGCAGTAGTGCAAGCCGAGTAGAAAATCGTTCGGCTGTCTGTTGTGATTGCAGCTTCTCGACGTCGAACCTTCCTTGTGTTTGTTGGCGTGCGTTTTTTGCTGCCCAGAGGCGGGTGCGAATCTTGGCTGCGACAAGATAGTGGTCCGAGTCGATGTTAGGACCTCGGAGCGCACGCACATCTAAAACACTGGAGACGTGTCTTCCGCCTATCAAAACATGATCGATCTGGTTGTTAGTTTTTCGATCCGGAGACAGCCAGGTAGCTTGATGAATCTTCTTATGCTGGAATCTAGTACTACAGGTAACCATATTTCGGGCCCCGGCGAAGTCAATCAGCCACAACCCATTTGGGGATGTTTCCTCGTGGAGGCTGAATTTACCGACCGTATTGCCAAAGATACCTTCTTTGCCCACCCTGGCGTTAAAGTCGCCTCGTACGATTTGACATCGTGGCAGGGGCATCTCTCATAAGTGCGCTCCAAGCACTCATAAAAGGCATCTTTGGTCACATCGTCCTTCTCTTCCGTCGGGGCGTGGGCGCTGAAGTATAAAACTGTTATTTGGTACAGAGGCCCCTGTGGCCTACAAAGTTTGAAAAATGCGCGTGGTTCCGCCCTCTAATAATCCTACGTATCTGTTAAACCACTAATGCTAAAGTAACCGAATTTGCTTAGAAAGAAGAACGAAGAACTATCAAGTCAATAAAAAAAAGCGGCGTGATATTAAGGTCTAACATTTATTTAAAAGATTGTTTTATGAAAATTGTTTGTGGAAAACAATTTTGAACAAATGACTACCACGGCTGAGTTTACAGTAGCTTATCCGAGCCACCCAATTTTGGTGTACTTTCTCGATGGTTTCGGGCCTTATGGCAGTTACAGCAGCTTGAATCTCGTACTTTAGTTCTTAAATTGTTTCTGAATGGTTGGCGTAACATTTATCTTTAACAACTCTCCACAGAAAATAGTCCAACGGAGTTAAATCTCAGTTTCTGGGAAGCCAATTCACATCACCTCTTTTGCTGATTATGCGATTTTCGAAGATAGGGCGTAAAAGATTGAGTGTAGCGTTTGCTGTATGGCACGTAGCGCCGTCCTGTGCCCCAAATGCGACAATTCTCCTTGTTAACGTAACTATCGAGGTAGAAAGGAGCCTCGTCCGAAAAGATGATTTTTCGGTAAAATTGACCATCCTCGGTTTTTTTTTTTCAATATCTCCCAGTGAGTAGCGACCTATTTCGTAAATTTTAGACTTTTTACTGAATATCTGTCACTTTCCGAATGGTATTTGACATTACCAATGTCGAAATATAGATAAAAATATATTTAAAACGTTAGATGGCCCACCCGTTATTTATAAAATTGTTTGAAAATCAGTTCTGAAACATTTTCAAAAATTGATGCTACATATAAGCCCTTTCGTTTCTCTGCCTAAAATATACCGTGTATATTAATTTTGATTTTTCAGCTGACTTTGAAACGTTTCAATTGGTCAAAATGTCTGATGATTTAATGAAATTAAGTGACAAATTTTCTTAAAAATTATGTGGTTTAGCGTTGAATATGTGTGGAGACTTTGTTCCAAACCTCATAACCTAATATAATGAATTCCGATCCGTTTGTTGACGTTTTTCATATCAACTTCATATATTTAATTTAGGGTGAGTTTATGACTTTCAAAATAAGTTAATATGATGCCAAACTTGAATATACAAACATTATGAAGTTGAATCCTATCGCTATAATTTTAAATTCATGCGACATGTTGCTACAGAGTATAATGGGTTTGTTCACCCCCTATAGAAATGCAATTTGGCACAAAGGATCGCGGTTCAGGGTGAGTCTGGTGATTAAAACTTTGGAAAAAATGTGAGTGACTTCACCCCCTAATTTGTTTAATATACATATCTCTTAAACCGTTCAAACCAAAATTAGAAAATCGCTCAAGATAAACCCTATAAGAACTTCTACTGATAGTGTGAAAATTAATGAAATCAGAAGATAACCTTTATTATTTCGACATCCTTATGTTATGGTGTGATGTGCGCGAAATGGGACTACAACCACGTCTACTTCTCACATAACAAAATTTTAAATACCATTAGATTCTTTCACTATCTAGAACACAAATCAAGACGCAATTAATATTATATAATGAGATATAACTTCGCATGAATAGTGGTTTGAAGTATTTCATCTTATAAGGCAAAATAGTCCAAATCGAACCAAAACTGTTCAAGCCCCTAGGTGTCGAATATGTGGACTCCAGAGCCTATTGTTGACGTTTTACCGAAAATATCGGTCAATGTGTGAGATATATATGTATGTATTGGAGGATGGAGTCATGTGTAGAAGTTCACGCAAGTGAGGAAAGTTCTCTGATCGCCATTCACTTGGGAGTGGCCAGAAACGATTCTTTTACATATGACTCAAGCAGCTCACGACTTCCGGTCTTTGACGAAGTGTCCTCTGGGTAGCCTAAGAACATCCGTTTGAGGGCGAGCTAAAGTGAGAAGGCGAAACATCCCCTGCATAGGGTTGTGTGCTGGGTAAAAAAACACTCCCAATGAAAAATGAACAACAGCCTCGGATGAGAGACACCCCTTTTGATGACGACCATGGCAAACGAACTAAGGGCTATGATTTGAGGGCATGCACCTGGAATGTCCGGTCCTCTAATTGGGGAGGTGCCGCTGCCCAGTTGGTTGATGTCCTAGTGGAAATTAAGGCTGACATCACCGTCCAAGAAATACGATGGACGTGACAAGGCCAGAGACGAGTAGGTCCTTGTGACATTTACTACAGTGGCCATATAAAGGAGCGCAAGTTTGGTGTGGAATTCGTGGTGGAGAGAGTGGAGAGAGACTCCGTCGCCGAGTACTATCATTCACTCGGGTGAATGAACGTCTAGCCCAATCCGCATCAAAGCGAGGTTCTTCAACATATGGCTAATTTGCTAACTTGTAGAGCCCCCAAAGGTGATCTAGTCACCCTCGCCCAGAGCATACTTAAATTATGGAGGGAACACTTCTCCAGCCTGCTGAATGGCAGTGAACGCACAACGCAAGGAGAAAGCGAACACGATTCCCCAATCGATGACGATGAAGCAGATGTTCCATTACCCGACCATGAAGAAGTTCGAATAGTAATTGCCCGCCTGAAGAACAACAAAGCGGCAGGGGCTGACGGTTTGCCGACCGAGCTATTCAAACACGGCGGCGAAGAGCTGATAAGGAACATGCATCAGATTCTTCGTAAAATATGGTTGGACGAAAGCATGCCCAACGATTGGAATTTAAGTGTGTTATGCCCAATCCATAAAAGAGGAGGCTCCACAATCTGCGCCAACTACCGTGGGATTCGCCTCCTCAACATCGCATATAAGGTTCTATCGAGCGTATTGTGTGAAAGATTAAAGCCCACCGTCAACAAGCTGATTCGACCTTATCGGTGTGGCTTTAGACCTGGCAAATCAACAACCGACCAAATATTCACCATGCGCCAAATCTTGGAAAAGACCCGTGAAAGGAGAATCGACACACACCACCTCTTCGTCGATTTCAAAGCTGCTTTCGACAGCACGAAAAGGAGCTGTCTCTATGCCGCGATGTCTGAATTTGGTATCCACGCAAAACTAATACGACTGTGTAGGCTGACGTTGAGCAATACCAAAAGCTCCGTCAGATACCAAACGAGGTTTCAGATAAGGCGATTCCCTATCGTGCGACTTTTTCTACCTTCTTCTGGAGAAAATAGTTAGAGCTGCAGAATTAAATAGAGAAGGTACCATCTTCTATAAGAGTGTACAATTGCTGGCGTATGCCGATGATATTGATATCATCGGCCTCAACACCCGCGCCGTTAGTTCTGCTTTCTCCAGAATGTAGCGTAGCGGTTTCTACGCCAATTAAGGAGAAGAAGAAGTGTGAGATATAGAATTGAAATTTGGAGATAATCCTTTCTTGATAGTAGTATGTCTGCGTGTTAAAAATGAATTGAGTCGGGTCAATACTACCCTTACCCCTATGTATCAAATATAAAGACTTTCGAACTTCCGGGTGACTTTATGTCAGCCAAAATATGAGCCATTGCAATGAAAATTAAAGAGCGTGTTTTACTGTTAACAATGTATTAAAATTGGGCGAAAACTTGACCTAGCCACCATATAACTAATATTAGAATTATCAAACATCTGACTGACTTTACCCCATATGGTTGGTGATTGTACATGAGGAACCTTGCTGAAACTTTAAGAGCATTTTATTAGTTTGTGGTCTTTTAATTATTTTATTGATAAAAAGTAGGTAAAATCAGGTCAATGCACTCTCCTATAATTTAATAAGATCTTGAAAACTTTAATCAAGATTCAATGAACGTATAATAATGCCAAAAATATGAGAAATTGGTCTCCGAATCACCCAAAGTAGTCCTAGATTAAATTATTTTCGTGACTCTAAGATACCAAAATGCCAAATATGGCGGCCAGTGTATTAGTTATATACATACCACAAATGGAAAATTACTTTGATTTGAACCTCAGGTTGCTGTTTTGCACCTTAAGGTATTTCCATTACTTTTATAGTTGCAAGTTGTCAGGGTGTGAAATGTTCGGTTACACCCGAACTTAGACTTTCTTACTTGTTTCTATTATGATTTGTATATTATCTACTCATATATGTATAATAACTAGTTATTTATCTGCTTTTGCTGATGACAGAAAGAGAAGTGGTCGTCCTAGCGTGATTGAAATTATAAGTTTGAACTTGTAACAGAACTTATGGCATAAATAGGATTGAGTCGATTTAAAAAAAATTATTGAACCAATCGGTACAATTTTTTAAAAACTTTCAAAATAGGATCCTTCTGCATCGATGCCGTGCAACCAGCGCGATTTCCAAGCATTGAAGCCGTCACGGCTTCTCACCGGTCACTTTCACATTAGTTCAAATTTTCTTGGCACACTTCCACTCGCCGCAATTTTTGGTCGTGAGTGAGCACTTTTGGGACCATCTTCACTCACACCTTTCTCATGTTCAAGTGCTCCGTCACAAAGTCATAAATCACAGATTTTGATAAATTTAACCTCTGAGCAATTAAAGAGATACCCAGTCGACGGTCTGAGTTCAAAACTTTGCGCCACATTGAAGGTTTTATCGAAGTCACAGGTCTCGCAGCACGGTCTTTATCAGCGACCTCTTCCCAGCCTTCCAAAAAAGTCTGGGAAAATCAGTTCTATTATTTTCCGGACAAACCTTGGATAGTATGTATATTCAGATATATAAGTTGTCAAAATAATATCAGATCTTCAGCTTGAAAAATGCAAATTTCTCATTCATGAGAAAGTTTTCAATAATCTAACAACAGCCTTAATGGATAATAGGTTTTTGTTAAATAAATTAACATTTATTTGCTTTTTCGTTGGAGTAATTGTTTAAATAATTTATATTGCGCATACATCTACTTACTTTTAGGAATTAAAAGGAGAATTGTAGCTCACAACTAAATAATGTGTTCTGCTATTAGCATTGCCCTCTTATATTGGTTTATTTTCTATACCGCTAATTTACCTCAGTGTTGTGGGCACGGACGACTGATTGAACCGCCTAGTAGAGCGACAGCATGGCGATACGGATTTCAGACGCCACCTAATTACAATGATCACGAATTATATTGCGGTGGATTTACACGTCAATGGAAGCAAAACAATGGCAAATGCGGTGAGTGCGGGGACGCATGGGATTTACCTAAGCCAAGACCACATGAGTCCGGTGGTTTTTGGGGAAAAGGAGTAATCGTAAGGAAATACTCATCAGAATCTGTTATGCTTATTCGTGTTGAACTCACAGCTAGTCACATGGGGTACGTAAAATGCATGCCTTAAATACATAATAAAGAAAAGAAAATATATCTTAAATATATATATATGTATTATATAATAAATTTTATATATATGTATGTATATCCTAAAGGTAATAGTGGCACTCATTTAATATCGCAAACTTGTTATCGCAAAATATCTGTTATTTTTTACATGCAATTTGTCGCAAATTACAATCAGCTGTTTACTCTTTTCTCGCGTTTTGATTTCTTCATTTTAAATTGGGAAATGTAAGTGCATTTAAATTTAATATCAGACTATGTTAAAACGAATTAATTGAATATTTGTAACAAAAACGATGACGGAAAAATGAAGAACAGCTGACTTATTTCGCATCTTGCCACTATTATAAATGCCACATCAAATATGTACCCTAAAAATATGTTTAAATATGTAAGTATATACATATGCTTATACAATCTTTATAACTACTTTAAATGGTAAAAAAATAAATCATAACAAATATTACAGAATAAGTTCTATAAGCTATAAAAACGTATCATATCACTTTCAACTTGATTTCAAGTCATATTTCGAGTTTTGATAAATTATTTTGCTATCGATGAAAAAAATTACCTTATCAGCAGGATTCAATTGCACAAGGTTGTATCGATAGCCCAAAAACACCAATTTGTCAAAAGTGTTGTAATCAATGGTGTTAAAATAGCTTTATCTCCAGATTTCTTTGGCTTTGTTTGATTTAGATGACCTTGAAATAAATTTAATGCTTACTTCTTATTTCATTTTCCAAATATCAGTACCCATATCGGTGTATAATATATTTCGATTAAGTGTCATATTTAGAAGAAGTTCCAAAATGCGACATAATTAATTTTTTTTTAGATCAGTGATCTGTACCGAGTTCAGCCGAACATTTTATATTCTCGCAATTAGTTTCAGGTGACGGTAAAACTTTATACTAAAGAATTAAGGACGATATGCCACATACTAAAAACATATTTCTGCGTTTCATTAGGCACCCCACATACAATCACCTATTATATGGAGTAAAATCAGCCAAATGTTCGAAAATTCTGGTATTAGTTATATATGGGCTAGGTCAAGTTTACGACCAAATTTATCCATACACTATACACTTTTATGAGTAAAATACGCTCTCCCATTTTTATTGTGATAACTCACATCTTGGCCGCTATGTGTGATAAAACTAAACTATACTCGTAGATACTGAATCCACATTTCTGGTATTTGGGGCTTGAAAAATGCATTTGGCAAATTTTTTGTCATAAAGTGGCGTACTTTAAAATAATTATCAGTGCAAAATCGCATTGTGCTCTGAGATATAAGAATGTAAGAAGAATGTCACGTACCAAATTTAGTCGAAATGTGTCTTTTGGGTCCCGTGATATTTTTACAGTGTCGAAAAGGGTGCTTAAGGGATTTATCTCGAGCTTTGTAGCTTTAGTGGTCTAGGATATGTGCATATTAAAACTGTTACCCCTACGTATACTTCTACGTTTCCGGTTAATAGCGTTTTATGGGCATGCCAGTGGTCTGATTACACCCATATACGAACTCCATCTTACTTTCTTGCTAAGGAACATAGTTATTAAGTTTCATCAAGATATTTTTACTCAAGTTACAGCTTGCACGAACGGACGGATGGATATACAGACAGTCACTCGGAATTCAACTTGTCGCATTATCCTGATCATTTAGATACGTGTATAACCCTACATCTATCTCGCTTAGATAGGTGGTGCAAGACTATTATACTCTATAGATACGAGTACAGGTTGCAAGATTATAAAAATGTTGTGAAAGAGTTTAACATTCATAACTCAACGAAAATGTGAAATGAGTTCAAACATACATATTTGATACCTGATTAACATATACTACGTTATAAGTGGTATATTCACTTACCAATTTTATTACTCTTTTTTGTTTCATGATCAAGATATTTGTATTAAAATCAACCTAATAAAATGAGGATATTAATCAACTAAAGTAGTTAAATTCGATATAGTATGCATATGAGGGAAAATTCGACCAAATATTTAGACCAATAATATTCATATGCACTTAATATACATACTTTATTTACTTTTATAGATATTTTGAGTTTCGCATTTGCTCACAACCATATGAGCAGCAGGAGTGTTTCGATCAACATTTATTGAAAGTAGAGTCAGGATTTCCGAGTCAATCAATATCAACTGATCTTGAAACTAGATTTTATCCGAGAAATGGCAGTTTAATATATAATGTTAAAGTCCAACTTCCTAAAGGTAATGATGTGAAAACCTAAATAAATTAAAATTTTGAACTAATTATATTCCTCGATAGGTTTGAACTGTAATCATTGTGTGTTGCAATGGCGTTATATAGCTGGCAATAACTGGGGTATTTGTCCGGATGGAAATGGAGCTGTAGGCTGTGGACCACAAGAAGAGTTTCGCGCCTGCTCTGACATCGTTATAAATGATCCCGAATACAAACCGGATTCTCCGTCCAAACCAAGGGCAACAGAAAGTCCAAAACACGGACAGACACCAACCAAAGAACATTTCGATGAATTTAATTTTATCAAATTGATGATTTCATTAATTTTGCTAGTAATTTTGTTTATAACAGTAGGCGTTGGGTTTTTGTTTAGAGCGAAAATTACACGTTATGTCAAAACCAATTTGTATACCAGACTACGGAAAGCCCACCCGTTCTCATTAAGTAATATTGCGTCTAAGCCGGAACCATCTTTAAGGACTATCTCGTCTTCTATGGAAGGTAAAACTTCAAATTCTGCTGAAATTAAGTCTAGTTTGACGGCACCAATACCGCCACCAAGATCAAAAAGGAACCTTCATGTTGAGAATAATCACTCATTTACTCAATCTTCAAATTTAGAAATATAAAAATTAAATAAAGTATATAATTTATAAAATAAAGTTAAAAGATATATAATCAAAATATTAAATTTTCAATTATGACAAATTTTTAAGTTTATTATGTGATGGTGAAATCAAATATATTTGCTCATCATAAAAGAATACACCGCAAAATTTAGTATTTAAAGATATGTGATTTGTTTATTTTAATTTTTTGGGATCTTAATGATATCAGAATAAGTTAAAAACTGGCAACATTTCATGCCTTAAAAAAAAGTTTTAGTCATAGCCTTATGACTTAAAACTAAATCAATTCAACAAAGAAATAAAAAAAACTTATATGTATAACATGAACAGAAGTTTATTGAAATTATTGTAGTAAATAGTATTGTAACATCGGTCCAGGGAAAATATTTGCTTGGCGTTGTTTATAATTCTATGTAATTAAGGCTTAATTAAATATATACTGTTTAAGAATTCCTTACATATTTTCAATTGTCTTGCGAAAAGAAGTGCAAGGGTGATCGTTTACCTCCAAGAGAAGTAGATTGGAAATTTAATTATTGTGAGAACTGATTTTTTAAAGCATTTTATATTAGTTTGAAATTACTGTAAGAACCGATTTTACCCAATAAATATTTATTACATACCGTTTAACATATCATTAATTAATTTATTTCATTTATATACATACGTATATATGTATATATACGAGTACATGTGCATAAAGGTGTTTGTCATTATAAAAATAAATCCAACATAAAAATGACTTTTTAATATTAGGATATTCGAAAATATGTATTTTACAATATCAATTTGGAATAAATTTAATGTACATAAATGTATTAAAGAAATTCCTTAATTTTTCAATATATGCTTTTAGTAATCTGTACCTCGCGTGGTATAAGGGTTACTCTATTGCTTGATTCGGTACTGTCGGAACATATGTATGTCAAAGATGGGTATCAGACAAAAGTAAATGCATGATATTTTATAGTCTTCGATAAAGGTTAAAAAGTAATCCAACGGCTGAAATGTGCTTATGGTTCTGTTATTGTAACAGTCAAACACGCGAAATTTTGGTTTATTCGATTCCGTTCCAGTAATTTTGATGTAAAATATGCACCACTCTTCGAATCGGAGAAAATATCGATAATGTAATAGAAATCGTGGATTTCGGACTTCATGTAAGCACTGTTTTGTCCAGCAGCTAAAAACATAGATACCACACGAGTTAACACAATAAATCCTCACTCACCAAATTCTCATTTGCGAACTGCTGAATCACAAAAAACCGGTTGGATCTTCCACGAGGAAATTAGTCAAAACACACATCGAGGGTTAAGGACTGAGTGCTTTATTATGCTCCGAGGCAATTAAACCCCACAGCAAAGACGTTATTTGAATATAATTGAACCTGTCTGGGAAACCAGATTTACTAATCTCAACGAGAGCATAGAAGCAGATTATAATAGGATAACGTCTGCAGAGTTAACGAATCTACAAGAATCGAAACAACGGCGGGTTCGAAAAGTTATAGACGGCAACCCAACTACGACAAATACTAAAATGTTTCAGAAGTTAATTTTGTACTTAATGTAAACTTTTTTTAATGCATGTTTTGAGTTTAATAATTAATTTTTGTTGCTATTAGAAAAAAGAATTGCTATTAAAAGACTATAACTACTAAGTTAACACTGTATCCACACATTTTTCTAAAAAAAAAGTTCACTGTTGAAGTTTTTAGTAGGCAAAACGACAAAATCTACACAAAAACTTCCAAACGCGCTAAAAATGATATTCCAAAGGTTGTATGAGTACTCTCTTCAATGGGAAGCATTGGATCTTCTAGTAAGATTCTGCTCCAGTGCATTACGTAAAAGCACCCAGCTCCCAGTTTAGAAGCAATATGCTATTTTCATAGTTGCAGATTATTTCGGCGATTTAACCCTGTTTGAATTGATCATCCGGAAGTCCAAATTATAATCTTTTGGACTAGAGATTGTGGTCAGAATTAAAAAACATGGCCAGTTGAATACTTCACAGAAATTTTGGGAGCCTCAAAAAATCTCTCTAGCATCATTGTCAATACCAATAGAAATTGAGGGTTATTCTACTGATCTATGGCCGTTTGGGGGGGAAACTTTGTGACATCACATTTCAAAAGACAACGACGCTAAGTTTACTCCATTATTACTATAGATATTATTAAATCTCCAAGCATCATCCCATCTGAAACAAGTTCCATATGATAGTTATTGCCCCAGTGTCGAGTCATACTTATTTAAAAGACCGTGTAGCATATATCGCCTATATTTTTCTTCATATTGTATAAAGCCACAAATCAACACAAACATCACATAAAAAACAAGAGCTGTTACCTATCGCGAAAATTCGTCCTCAAAGAATTGCGGCTAGACGTGTCCGAGAGATTCTCTGTTTAATGAATGATGACGATGCTTTATGGATGGAAGAAGGCGATGTTGATACGAAAGATGTTCCTGACATTCAAATTCAGAACGAAAATGAAGTGCCTGATTTACCAGTAATAAATGATATAAAGGAGTCAAAAGTCCATGGACATAAGATGATTAAGTTTTGTATTTTTAATTAGTATAATTAAGGCAATATATATTATTTCTTGACTAGTCATTCGTTGTCTCTGTACTTTAGTATTTAACTAACACACTTAACTAAAATTTTATTAAAGATTATTCAATAAATATACGAATAAATAGAATAACCTGTTTTTTTTTTATTTTTTTATAAATCTATTAAATTGGAAAATGTGTGACGTCACGAGAAAGAGGGGGAAGTTCAAAATGTGACAACTTGTGACAAGAACGGGGGGAGGGGTTAAAAAGTCCTTAAATTCGTGTGACGTAATTTATGGATGGCCCCTAATAAGTATTCTTATGTTTTATTTTTTTATGCAAAGTATATATTAGAGTTGAATGGAAATGTTTTGTCCAGCAGAAATGCTCTTAAATTAAACTTCTTGCTGTTTAAAATGTTTTTAAATTTCTTCTTCTTTACTGGCGTAGACACCGCTTACGCGATTATAGCCGAATCAACAACAGCGCGCCAGTCGTTTCTTCTTTTCGCTACGTGCCGCCAATTGGATATTCCAAGCGAGGCCAGGTCCTTCTCCACTTCGTTCTTCCACCGGAGTGGAGGTCTTCCTCTTCCTCTGCTTCCCGCGGCGGGTACTGCGTAGAATACTTTCAGAGCTGGAGTGTTTTCATCCATCCGGACAACATGACCTAGCCAGCGTAGCCGATGTCTTTTAATTTGCTGAACTATGTCAATGTCGCCGTATATCTCATACAGCTCATCGTTCCATCGAATGCGATATTCGCCGTGGCCAACGCGCAAAGGACCATAAATCTTTCGCAGAACTTTTCTCTCGAAAACTCGCAACGTCGACTCATCGGTTGTTGTCATCGTCCAAGCCTCTGCACCATATAGCAGGACGGGAATTATGAGCGACTTATAGAGTTTGATTTTTGTTCGTCGAGAGAGGACTTTACTTTTCAATTGCCTACTCAGTCCGAAGTAGCACCTGTTGGCAAGAGTAATCCTGCGTTGGATTTCCAGGCTGGCATTGTTGGTGGTGTTTACGCTGGTTCCAAGATAGACGAAATTATCTACAACTTCAAAGTTATGACTGTCAACAGTGACGTGAGAGCCAAGTAGCGAGTGCGACGACTGTTTGTTTGATGACAGGAGATATTTCGTCTTGCCCTCGTTCACTGCGAGACCCATTTCTTTTGCTTCCTTGTTCAGTCTGGAGAAAGCAGAACTAACGGCGCGGGTGTTGAGACCGATGATATCAATATCATCGGCATACGCCAGCAGCTGTACACTCCTATAAAAGATTGTACCTGCTCGATTCTGTTCTGCAGCTCTAATAATTTTCTCCAGCAGCAGATTGAAAAAGTCGCACGATAGGGAGTCGCCTTGTCTGAAACCTCGTTTGGTATCGAACGGCTCGGACAGGTCCTTCCCGATCCTGACGAAGCTTTTCGCGTTGCTCAACGTCAGTTTACACAGCCGTATTAGTTTTGCGGGGATACCAAATTCAGACATCGCGGCATAAAGGCAGCTCCTTTTCGTGCTGTCGAAAGCAGCTTTGAAATCGACGAATAGGTGGTGAGTGTCGATTGTCCTTTCACGGGTCTTTTCCAAGATTTGGTGCATGGTGAATATCTGGTCGGTTGTTGATTTACCAGGTCTGAAGCCACACTGATAAGGTCCAATCAGTTTGTTGACGGTGGGCTTTAATCTTTCACACAATACGCTCGATAGAACCTTATATGCGATGTTGAGGAGGCTTATCCCACGGTAGTTGGCGCAGATTGTGGGGTCTCCTTTTTTTGGATTGGGCATAGCACACTTAAATTCCAATCGTTGGGCATACTTTTGTGTTTGAATAGCTCGGCCGGCAATCCATCGGCCCCTGCCGCTTTGTTGTTTTTCAGGCGGACAATTGCTATTCGAACTTCTTCATGGTCGGGCAATGGAAGGTCTGCTCCATCTTTCTACAAAAACAAAATTAGTAAATTTTGATGCTTACAAGTATCCGTGTTCATGAAAATGTTGAATGTGTTTTGTACATCTAATACTCATATGTACTATAATCATAATTATCGTGTTGTTAGTAAGAAGCATTTAGTTTTTTAGTCATGATTAGGGTTCTGCGCACCATTTTTTATAAACATCACTTGGTCCCCACTCTCAGACTCTTTACCAAAAATATGAAAATTTTTTTAAGATTTTATAAAAAATCAAACGTGGATGTCAAAATGTCCTATTTTACTTAATGAAAATCTCGCTTCCGTTTCAAAAGTAATTCGTATGGGCTACTCGGAAACAATGATGCCTGACCCAGATATCAGTACAGTGTACCAATGGATGTGAATAAGAGGGTGAAACATCCAATGCAAAAAGTTTTCTTAAAATGAACTCAGTGTGTCAATACGGGATCAATTTAAGAATGATAAAGCAATTTGTCAAAGCGTGGAAGAATATTGTTTTGGCGACATTTGTAAAAAATTTCCGCATGTAGTATCTTCTTCTTCTTCTTAATTGGCGCGATTATAGCCGAGTTAACAACCGCGCCCCAGTCGTTTCTTCTTTTCGCAACATGGCGCCAATTGGATATTCCAAGCGAAGCCAGCTCCTTCTCCACTCGGTCCTTCTAACGGAGTGAAGGTCTTCCTCTTCCTCTGCTTCTCCCGGCGGGTACTGAGTCGAATACTTTCAGAGCTGGAGTGTTTTCGTTCCATCGAATGCGATATTCGCCGTGGCCAACGCGCAAAGGACCATAAATCTTTCGCAGAACTTTTCTCTCGAAAACTCGCAACGTCGACTCATCCATTGTTGACATCGTCCAAGCCTCTGCACCATATAGCAGGACGGGAATTATGAGCGACTTATAGAGTTTGGCTTTTGTTCGTCGAGAGAGGACTTTACTTTTCAATTGCCTACTCAGTCCGAAGTAGCACCTGTTGGCAAGAGTAATCCTGCGTTGGATTTCCAGGCTGACATTGTTGGTGGTGTTTACGCTGGTTCCAAGATAGACGAAATTATCTACATCTTCAAAGTTATGACTGTCAACAGTGACGTGAGTGCCAAGTCGCGAGTGCGACGACTGTTTGTTTGATAAATGGAGATATTTCGTCTTGCCCTCGTTCACTGCCAAACCCATTTCTTTTGCTTCTTGTCCAGTCTGGAGAAAGCAGAACTAACGGCGCGGGTGTTGAGGCCGATGATATCAATATCATCGGCATACGCCAGCAGTTGTGCACTCTTATAGAAGATGGTACCTTCTCTGTTGAGTTTTGCAGCTCGAATTATTATCTCCAGAAGCAGGTTGAAAAAGTCACACGATAGGGAATCGCCGAAGAGGTCCTTCCCGATTCTGACGGAGCTTTTCGTGTTGCTCAACGTCAGCTTACACAGCCGTATTAGTTTTGTGGGAAATGTAGTATTTTGAAATATCATAAATAATGAAACACACAAATTATATCAAGGTTATAACAAGGCAAACTAGGATATAAAGTGATGGAAGATAGGTTGTTGATGGAATCGCCCGTTACTGCTCGATCTTAAGAAGGGATCGTCGACTGTAAAATTATAAACGAAATGTAACATGTAGTATTGCAAAAATTTCAGTTATTTGATTTCATGTTTTCTGCTTTTTATAAAGTAAAATGAAAAATGAATAAGATTTTAAAATAAACGAGAGCGAATTTTACAAAATCATTTATAATGCCATGAACCTAAGGCAACAAAACCACTGTGTAATCAATTGAATTAGGAGCTGGTGCGAGATGTGGATTACTGTCGAATTAAAGTGTCTTGCAACAGATCCCCTTAATGTTACCAGTCAATAGATCGATTCCTTCTGAGAAAAATGCTGGCTGTTTTACATACATTTAAATAACATTTCACCCCAAATTGGGAGAGAATTGTTTCTGTGTAAAATATTAAACGATTTTAGATGCGAACTTTGCATAATTGTAACATATTTGTAATTGAAAATTATTGTAACAATTAAAGACATCATTGTTTTTTTTAGATTTACAAAGCTAAATTTGATTAAATGATGTTTTAAACTTTTTTTTGGTAATTTCTATGTTAAAATAATAGACAGAATATATGTAGTATAAGCTTCAGAAGCCTTTTTTTATTTAGAAGAAACACAGAAGAAAGAGAGAATGCCGAAGTTTTCAACGATGATGATGAGCACAACATGTACCGTAACATACGAGTATTTACATACATTTATGCTAATATTTCTAAGAGTGTTAGTAGGATGAGCCTAAACTGTTTTGCTTTGTAATTAGCGAAAAGGGAATACCATTTGGATGAGAGGAATTGTATGATAATATTGTCGACTCGCACCAAGGTCGATTTCTGACAGAATGAAAAGGAGCTGCCGTTATGTTTAAATATGGTACGTTATACCACAAAACTAATACGGCTGAGTAAACGGGCGCTGAGCAATACAAATGCCTTTGCGAACCGTTTGATACCAAACGAGGTTTCAGACAAGGCGGCTCCCTATCGTGCGACTTCTTCAATCTACTGCTTTAGAAAATTATTCGAGGTGCAGAGCTTAATCGAGCAGGTACAATATTTCATAAGAGTGTACTGCTGTTGGCGATATTGACATCATTGCCCTCAAAGAAAGATCAGGTGGAGAAGGTGTTGACTGAATTTAGTATCTTGAATTGGCACCAAATTGTGAAAAGGAGAAATGACTGGCGCTCTGTTGTAAATTCGGCTGTCTACGCAAATAAAGAAGAATAAGATTGTCTTCCTTAGTAAATAAGCAACAGGTGGCTCTATTCCTTTTATCATTCTATTTCTCCAACATTTTGAAGTATTACCTACTAAAGTTCTCATCGTTCGTACAGGCAGAGGCTCTTTTACAATTAATTAAAAAATCTGCACTTATATTAAAACCATAGAATATTCGTTCGAACTTCACAAATTTGTGTGATCGTATTCTTTGACTAGAGGGATCTCTCTTAGTCAAGGCCAAGCTTAAGCACAGTTATTCTACGCTATCCTATAACTTAGCAGTGACACCTCGAAAACACATTATAGAAAATTATCGCCCTTCTTTGCCTTTCATGGTTATAAACAAACGGAGGTAATCATGGCCTTTATCTAATGTAAAATAAATGCATATTCTAATGATTGCTCATTGAAAACATTGAAGAACATTTCTGATTGCCAGAATGCACAGTCTTACATTCTACTTTTAATAATAAGTACCAGTACTCATATCAATAGTCTCAATAATCTATTAAAGATAATATTTATTGTCAATGAAAGAGAGTTCACGTTGTCGGGTATAAAACTTTTGGTAAAAATCATAGTTGAGCGCGTTTAGTAATTATTTACCGAATTACTGACTTTACTTTAAAATCTCTTTACGATAAAATTTTTCTTAGTTGCTTATCACATTGTTGTTAGTTGTTCTTTTATGAAGCTTTTTTGTTCTTTGTCGCGGTGCCGCGGTCTGTCACCAAACAGCCACATCAAATCAGTAAAGCTCACTTTCTGAGATGTTTCCGTCTTTTGAGCTAGGGTCTAGAGTAAGTGCTATAGACGTTTATCGCTCTATGTTGCAACACTAATGATTGTAAAAACTTTACTTTCTAACGCGCTATACAAAATTTATGTGTGAGAAATTTTTGACAGTAATTTGTCGCTGCAGATTTGATTTAAGGTCGACAGCTGTAAAGTATACATCGTACATATCTGTTTAGATCTAATCGGTATTAGCTGCATAAATATAAACAATTTTCCGATGTATGGATTAAAAGCTAAAACTTCTTGCATTGCCAAACATTGGGTAGCAACTTGAAAATCGATTGTTGCCTTTTTCATTCTGAAATCGATTTTGATGTTAGAATCAAAACTTGCGGTTGAAGGAATTAAAACTTCATGGAATCAAAACTTCATTAAAAATACATGACTTTCACCTTATTTTCCTTTTTAAAACCCTTTCTTACATATGTATATCAAGATTTTCGGTGTTGATCCAAAAAGTTTTTAAAATTTAGTCAATAGTTAATAGTATGCTTACATTTTATTAATAGTTGGTCCTCACTGTGAATAAATTTTATGAATGACATCTACGATTAGGGAAAATTTTTGAATATGAGAGATTTTTCCCATGTATAGTTCACGATAACAAATTTGTGAATTTTTTCTTTGGAAGTAGCGTTCACGCGAAGTTTATAACAATACTGTTGTCGATTATTTTACTGAGCCACTTCCTGTGGAGAAAAGTTTAATTCAAGACAGATATAATGTTAACCTTTTATATTGCAGATTTGATGAAATCTGTGATCATTTATCACACTTTTTACCCTCGCCTTCTTTGAAAATATTTCTATACTAAGCTGGAATATTCGGATTAGATATGGAGCCTCTATCATGAGTAGAGCATTGTAATTTTCGTAAGCTAAGGAAAGAAAGAGAGAATTCTTACTCCACAGTTTTTCAAAGTAATTCGAAAATTAAACAAAAAAATTATGTACATTTTTATGTACATTTCCATATTTAAAGGGCGTTGTATTTGATAAATATAAAACTAAAGGATAGTTGCGGAATTTGTTTTTAAATTTTTATACCCTGAACATGGTATATTAAATTTGACATGAAGTCTGTAACACCCAAAAGGAAAGGAAATCAGCATGTCGAGCTGAGTTGGTTTTCCCAAGAAGCTGGTTATTTGTCGGAGCCTTTATTATATAAATTGAACGAACAGAATTTGTCTTTTTATTTGTCGAGACATCTTCACGAAATTTCGAATAAATTAATAAATAAAGCAGTGCTATAATATCCACAACAATTGTTCAGAAATTATTACCGAAGCTAGCTTCGATGCAACCGAAATTAACGTTTTTTTTCTTATTTTGGTTATAACTAGCCCATTTCTCACTATCTAAAATGTGTATACATACGTGTAACCAAAACCTTCATTTAAAACAAACCCTTATTTTATTCATCGCTTTATTAAAATTTTCATTTGTCCGAAGTAAACTCTACTCAATCGATTTTAGTAAAATTTGCAGTTTATATTTCAATTATGTTAAAAGTCGAAAGAATTCATAAATAAAAAGAATTATATTTCAGATAACGTCTCCCTTTTTATTTGTAAATAATATTTTCACTACTTTTATTTGTTTATTATAATAATATTTAATTTATCCTATAGATATATATTATGAATTCTGATTTTATTGGTTTGTTGTTCGAATCCACGTTTTTGTTGGAAACTCAGCACTAGTGTGAAAGGTATAGTATGTACATTTATAACAGCTAAATTATTATTATGATTCTTTTGGACATGAAGCTAAAATCTTTCGTTTTCGTTTTACACCTTTTTCTTTGTAATAAAGTAAAAAACTGCAATAATTTTTAATCTAGTTTTTCATTTTCCCTACTTTCTTCACAAACAAAGTAAAAACTGCCAACCTGCTCATGTACATAACTTTTTTTTTTGTTGGATGTTTTAAAAAATAATTTCACAAATAAAATTAATCAAGTTGTCTACAATTTTTAATTTTCTGCATAGAATTCTGATTTCGTTTACATTTGAAAAAGAGAAATGAAACCTCATTCTGTAACACTACTGAAAATCACAATAGTTCTGCAATTATCCTGACAACCAAGCAAATCAGATTTGGTTTATACAAGAACTCTTATTAAGTACATATACAAATAAATCTAATAATAAACATATTAACTTATTAATCCGGCTAGCAACTGTTTAGCAAACATTCGAAGTTGCAAAGGATCGCCTTCATTAAAATCATTAAATATAAATTCCATTTCTTTTTTCAAACCATCCGATATTGAAGTTCTTATTCGTTCCTTGAATAAATTCGTAATTGGTGACAATATTAATCCACTTAATTCTCTTATTATTTGAATTTGATCCAATTGAACATGTATTTTCCTGTAAACACAACATTGGAAATAATATAGTATACATATACTTATGTAAGAATGCATTTTACGAGAACGGAAGTTAAATCTAATCCTTTGAACTCCTGCTAGATATCCGTTTTTGATTTAGACAGATAGATAAGACACCTCTAATATACATATGTGGATACGAATTTAGTATGAACGCCAATGAATAAATTATACTTATTTTTTTATTGATGCCAATTATTTCTTTTGACTTATATTTCGAGAGTAACACATAAATAGGAATCTACGTTCTTGTTCTCACCTGTAGTCGAGAATGCGAAAATCGTGGAGAGCTAAGCTTATATTTGTCACATCTATTGCTATTTCCGAATGAATAATTGTATCTTCCAAATTTCCTATTACCTTTCCATAACCGTCAATGGGCATTACTTGAAGAAGAAAGTTGTATTCAAACTGAAAAGTAGTAAAAAATTTGTTACAAAGTTTAAATTTAACTCTATAAAAATGATATGTATTTCAATATTACCATAATAAAATTTAATTAATTAATGTATCAATGCACTTTGTTGCCAGTTTACAACTTTTTCATATTGTCCACGTTCTACCTCAGTACGTCTGAATTCTTTATTAATATATTTGATAGTCTAATGACCTCAAGAATGGTGTAATCTTTCATAGGAATACATGAACTTCATTAGTGCGCACTGCTGCACATTGAACAGACAATCTTTTATCATTAATTTAAAAAATAATTAGGCATTTATTCTATTATTTTTATATTCAGTTCAAGCTTCCCTTAGCCCTTGTGAATTTAATATGTATCTCTAATGACCCAATACGATTAACGAGCTAATAAAACTGTTTACGTGTTAGTAACAACAGATCTTTTGATTTTGGTTTTTCTATGTTGTATCGTCTAATTAATATAATAATAATATTTTATTCATTATGTCATCAGTATTCAGATACTGCACTTCCAACAGTCTGTGGTCGTTATTATTGTACAAACCTATGCCTATAGAATAGGGTGGGTCGATTCCGGACTTTTTTCGATTCGGGATTTCTAATAGTGCGGAAAAGTTGTCTTAGTACTTCCTGATTCCAATGCAACTTGGATCTTCAACCCCAACTCCGGCCTTGAAATTTCGGAAATTCGCCTAAAATCGTGAAATTGTCTACCTAGCGCCTGAAATACGCATCTCATGGCAAAATGTATAAAACAAAAGTTATTTGTAACGTCATTTGCTACCGAAATGGTATGTGATCATGGCCGTAGGACGAACCGTTCCCGAGATACGAGCGAAAAGGCGGCGCGCCAAAGCGCAAGGTGAAAATTGTTGCAGCTCTCAGCTAACCTGTATTGGTCACCCAGAACCCACCGCGTGGAGATGGCTGCTCTTTGGGTTCCTCCCAAGCCCAACCCAACCAACCAACCATATGTCAGGCTTGTTTTAGTCTGAATCTGTGTCAAATTTATTGATAAAATCAGATTTTGTACTAAACTTTGGCACTTGTTGCCTAGATTTCAGTGTAGAGGGGAATTCATTAAATTTCCATACCTCTGCAGTGTCTCCCGACAGCCCTTTTATGAGTTCTTCGTTAGAAACTGAACAAAGAACTGGTGGAACAGTCAAGGTAATAGTCTTCCAGTTAATCATATCGTAATAATTACTCGTATTAGCTTTGAAATTCAGCTTTGGCACATTATTACATCTAACCCTTCCATTTACAGTGGCAGACTCTGCTTCTCTGGCTGCCAGAAGACGGTCAAGGGCCAACTTTCTGACTTCTATCAGTTCGTCAGTCATCATACTAAGGAGAATGTTTTCTGGAAGAGCAAAGAAAGCATTCTGTTGAATGGATGAATCGACAACCTTGCGCAGTTTAGCAGGTAAGAATCTCGACCTTTGAATTGCAGCATAGAGATGGAGCGAGCCATCTTTGATTGAACTGTTGAATGTTATTGAGAACCACAAAAGTGAGTAAACTGTAAGTATGTAAAGGGTGATTTTTTAAGAGCTTGACAACTTTTTTAAAAAAAAAAACGCATAAAATTTGCAAAATCTCATCGGTTCTTTATTTGAAACGTTAGATTGGTTCATGACATTTACTTTTTGAAGATAATTTCATTTAAATGTTGACCGCGGCTGCGTCTTAGGTGGTCCATTCGGAAAGTCCAATTTTGGGCAACTTTTTCGAGCATTTCGGCCGGAATAGCCCGAATTTCTTCGGAAATGTTGTCTTCCAAAGCTGGAATAGTTGCTGGCTTATTTCTGTAGACTTTAGACTTGACGTAGCCCCACAAAAAATAGTCTAAAGGCGTTAAATCGCATGATCTTGGTGGCCAACTTACGGGTCCATTTCTTGAGATGAATTGTTGTCCGAAGTTTTCCCTCAAAATGGCCATAGAATCGCGAGCTGTGTGGCATGTAGCGCCATCTTGTTGAAACCACATGTCAACCAAGTTCAGTTCTTCCATTTTTGGCAACAAAAAGTTTGTTAGCATCGAACGATAGCGATCGCCATTCACCGTAACGTTGCGTCCAACAGCATCTTTGAAAAAATACGGTCCAATGATTCCACCAGCGTACAAACCCACCAAACAGTGCATTTTTCGGGATGCATGGGCAGTTCTTGAACGGCTTCTGGTTGCTCTTCACCCCAAATGCGGCAATTTTGCTTATTTACGTAGCCATTCAACCAGAAATGAGCCTCATCGCTGAACAAAATTTGTCGATAAAAAAGAAAAGAACCGAACACTGATTTTGGTAATAAAATTCAATGATTTGCAAGCGTTGCTCGTTAGTAAGTCTATTCATGATGAAATGTCAAAGCATACTGAGCATCTTTCTCTTTGACACCATGTCTGAAATCCCACGTGATCTGTCAAATACTAATGCATGAAAATCCTAACCTCAAAAAAATCACCCGTTACTTGACCAAAATCTTTATTTCCTTTGTTGGTTTGTCAGTAGAAATGTATAATCTCAGAATTCTATTTGCACAGGTGAGCCAACGAGATTTGCACATGTTACCTGGATGCATCGACGCTAAATCTGAGGAACATTGACCGGAAATAACAGCTTCTGATATTTTATAGAGATAAGCTTGGTCTGTGCCAAGTTGGGTCGGATTAATAACCTCAGAAGGTAATTGGCAGGATGGAAAACTTTCAAATTTGACAACAGGTAAATTCTCACAATCAGGGAGTAGTTTACCTATGTCGCCAGAGAATGTATTTGGACTCTTTGAAACACCATCTATGTGTTCGAAAAGAGCATGAAATGGAAGTTCGTTGAAATGTAGAAGACAAACAACCCACTGTAATGGCCTACCTATTATTTCTTCTAGTTTCCGAATGATTCCACCTTTCCAACCTGTGTTCGTGTTGGTTCCATCAGCACCGACAACTTCTAGATGTTCCACATCAACTGAATTGTCTTGTAAATGTTGCCATTTAGCTTGCGTCTCATCCTCAGCTGACCTGGAAGGAGAGGTGACGTGGCCAAAGTAATGACAACCAGGTTCCGCTATAAGAGAAATATGTTCCTCTTTGACAGTGTCGCGGTAGTACTTTTCACCTTCGCTGACTTGTGTAAGTGTATTGTCTTTGCGGCCGTCAAAATACAGCCCATATACAGAGTAAATACTTTCGGTGTTTTGGAGCTTAACTCCAACACTTTTTTGTGCCCGACTAATCTTGCATTTGTCAGTGACAAAGCTAGCCTGATCCTCTGTTATCCAACCTGCTTTTTTGGCATCCAGAAAAGCAGATGAAACAATCAAGGCCGCTGCTCTATCACTTACTCCAAATCTTTGGGCAGCTAAAGCAGTGTGTTCTAATACTAGTGTGTTTTGTTTGGTTTTAGAGGATGGAAGAGAAAATTCATCATCAGCATCGTTTTTGGAAGAATCCATGTGCGACGCACATACATTGTTGTCGTCTGTATGAGAGTCTGGCTGATCTGAATGGTCACGTGTTCTAGCTGATACTTTTCTGGTAAGTTTTGATGTTGAATGACGTTTTGAAAGCTTTTCTTTAGCGATGTCAAATAATTTTCCGGCAGAA
Source organism: Bactrocera dorsalis (assembly GCF_023373825.1). Classification (NCBI taxonomy): domain Eukaryota; kingdom Metazoa; phylum Arthropoda; class Insecta; order Diptera; family Tephritidae; genus Bactrocera; species Bactrocera dorsalis. The sequence goes on from NC_064304.1 coordinate 77,338,493, forward strand.
GAGACAAAGTCGTCTCTTTTAGAGCTCAAACCTATTGGGTTCCTTAAAAACATTTGTTTAAAAGTCAGAAATTTCTTATGGTATGTGGTGAGCATTTGTACAACTCTGGTGTGAGAAACTATCGGAATAGATGACTTTTTGAAAGTATTTTCAACCTTTTTTGCAACTATTTCTGTAACCTCTTTACTCCTAGGTTCATAGTTGTCGCCTCGCCTAGTTGGCGCAGGGAAATGAATGTAAGTGATAGAACTCGGCGAAATCACCGACAAGAGTGAAGGAACTCGATGAAAAAATATTTGTATGGAGACCTATTCGAACGTGTTTTTGGCGTAGGTGAATGAATGTGAGTGATAGCACTCGGCGAAATCAACGTCAAGAAGTATGGCCGCAAGCCATCTAGGGAACGGTTCGTCCTACGGCCATGTTTTATACATTTTGCCATGAGATGCGTATTTCAGGCGCTAGGTAGACAATTTCACGATTTTAGGCGAATTTCCGAAATTTCAAGGCCGGAGTTGGGGTTGAAGATGCAAGTTGCATTGGAATCAGGAAGTACTAAGGCAACTTTTCCGCACTATTAGAAATCCCGAATCGAAAAAAATCCGGAATCGACCTACCCTACTATAGAATAACCCTTATATACTCCAAGCCTTTCATAGTGGTAGCTGTAGGTAAATATTGTATAAGTCGACGCAAGTTTTTAATCGATACCGATCAATTTAAAATTATGATAAATGAAATATTAGGTTTACAACTTTGCTTCTTTTTGTAAATTTAAGTTGCTTTACAAAAATTCTAATAGAAATCATATAGATGGAAGTAGTAGAGTAATAGTATTATCTATGTACATATGTGTCAGCCTCAGAAAAGCGTGGACGAGTCCTCAGCCGCACTTTTCTTGGAATTACAATAGAAAAGCAAAATTTCCCGCAAAAATCGAGAATTCGGGTCAAGAAGTGACATTTTCAGTTGAGAATAAGTTTGGAATGCAAACAAATCTCTACAAATATTTTGTTGGGTTAATGTTGACACAAATGTCCAAGATAAATATAAAAAGATTTAATCGACCAGTGCTTGACCCTAGAGACATCTATTAGAAAGTTGTAGACTTAATAAAATATGTTTGAAACAGTTTATTATTATTGTTTATGCGACATCTGATCTCGCAGTACTCATCGCACAAAACCGACACACAACATACCAAAAGGTTACACAACCCAATGCAACACAACATATCATCTACACAACCACAGCTACACATCATACCAACCACACTACACACCTACACTTCGCTTTTTTCACCACCCACAACCGATACAAAAGGATTGATGAGATCGTTTCGTTTTTACCCGTAACCTCTAAGATTTTCGCCATCGATACGTTCGTCGACGCAACGCTGCGTAATACTAGTGAACTAAACAACTTTGAGATTGTTTAAGTGAAAACCGAAGTGGTATAATTTTTGTATAAAGAAAAAGAACATTTTGTAGAATTCAATAAGCTATATAATAAACTGCAGCGTAGAAAACTGTCAAATTAGCATGATTGGAGACAAAAACACAGACACACTGCAAATACCGGAAATAAATTTCATTTAATACTGTACATACTCAAAAAAAAATTTTTAGTGAATTAAGTGGAAGGTTGTATTCGGAAAATATTTGTTTTATAGCATCAGCATTTTATTGTAAATAAATATATTTTGATATCAGTCATCATTATTAAATATATTAGGTCAGTTTTCTAACTGCTAACTACTACTATCTAGCCAACTTTCTGCTGGAAATCGTTAAACAAGCGAGAGATGACGAATTTTATTTGATTTTGTTTATTTTTGTTGGCAGATAACCACTGTAGTAGAGAACGACTGTTATAAGGAAACGCAGTGTTGATGGTTCAAAGGTTTAATAAGAAGTGAACTGAATTGAACGTACAATGTAATAAGTAACTTACAATTACAGTTATGACGCTATGATACATATAATGTCATTTAGAAGGTTGCCATATTAATGATATTAAGATTACAGTGATGATATTAAGATTACAACTTCAACACTTCTTCTTAAGCTTATATATCTACATACTTTTTAACAAAACTTTAATTTAATCCAAGCATTTTTACAAAATTACAGTGCTTTTGCTTAGACAAAGACTTTGTTAAGATATCGGCAACATTCTTATCTGTGGATACATATTTCAAATTGATTTCATTATTTTCAACTTTTTCACGAATGAAATGATACTTAATATCTATGTGTTTTGTACGCTTGTGGTGAACTGGATTGCGAGCGATATGTTGTGCGCTGATGTTGTCACCATATAGCGTTATTGGTGTTGAGCTTGACCAGCCTATCTCTCTTAATAGTCTGCTAAGGTATATTGCCTCTTTTGCTGCCATTGCTAAGGCTACATATTCAGCCTCAGTGCTGCTTAATGCTGTGATGTTCTGCTTCGTTGAGGACCACGAAAAAGAACTACCTCCTAAGTAAAAAGCGTACCCTGTGTACGACTTTCTGTCAGACGAATCGTTTGCCCAATCAGCGTCGGCGAACCCCTTTACGTCTTCACCAGTCTGGCAATATTCAATGGACATGTCGATGGTGCCCGATAAATAACGTAGTATATGCTTAGCTGCTGTCTCGTGCTCAATATGCGGATCTGTATTGTGCCTGGAAAGTTTGCTTACTGCGTGCAAAATATCTGGCCGACTCAAGACCGCTAAATACATGAGAGAACCGATTAGTGATTGATATTCAGTAGCATTTACCTTCACACAATTTTTGTTTGTGCATCCAACTTGGAACCCAGGGTCAAGTGGTGTTGCTACTGCCCTGCAATGTTGCATACCAAAGGAATCGAGAACTGCTCTGATGTACTTCTTCTGGTGCAAAGAAATCGCACCTTTTTCACCTTTTCGTTGTATTTCCAACCCTAGGAAATAACTTACAGTACCATAATCGTGCATCTGGAACTTTGCTGCTATCTTCTTCTTCATTTCTGCTATTTCATTTTCGCTGGGACATATGATGATCAAATCATCAACGTAGACTGCTAAATAACTATACTGCTCATTGTTGTTGTTCACGTACAAACATGGCTCATGTCTACCCCTTTTGAACCCGATGCTGGTTAAAACTGCGTCTAACGTGCTATTCCAGACACGGCCGGATTGTTTAAATCCATAAATTGCTTTTTGTAGCTTTAACACCTTTTCTGGATACTTCTTGCTGATAAAACCCTCTGGTTGTTTCATGAAAACATTTTCTTCAAGTTTGCTGTTCAAATACGCGTTCGATATATCAATATGATGCATGTACAGCTGTTTTTCTGCAGCTATCGCAAAAAGCATGCGTATCGTCTCGTAACGTATAACTGGAGAGAACGTCTCCCAGTAGTTGACACCTAATTGTTGCCCACAGCCTTTTGCAACTAATCTTGATTTAAACTTATCGATATTTCCGCTGGCGTCTCGCTTAATTCGATAAACCCATTTTGAACCAATGGCTTTTTGTCCCTTCGGTAAATCAACTAACAACCATGTATTATTGGCTATAAGAGCATCATATTCCAACTGCATGGATTTTCGCCATTCAACTGCATGTTGACCACTCAATGCTTCCGTTGGACTTTGAGGCGTTTCCTCATCTTCCGTATAGTTTACATTTAAAAGTTGAAACTGCTTCTTTGGCCTGCCTGGTTGACCTGTTCGAATATGTTTTGGTCTACCACGCCCACGTTTTGGTAACTCACCTTGTTCTGAACTTGTTGCGCTCTGCTCTGCTTCAGAATCACTTGCTGTGGCAAACTCATCCTCCTCATCGTCGAAGTCGCTTCTCATTTCACGCTTGCCTACATTTTCAGTTGCTGACTGCTCGTTTTCTGCAGACTTAAGACGAATGATGTTTGTCGCGAAATTACTATTGCATTGTGATGAACTATTTTCTGAAGTGATGCTCGTATTAAACTCGCCTTCAATGAATTTAACGTCGCGCCTTGCTACTATAATACGCCGCTGTTGATCATATAAACGATATGCTTTTGCTGTATTGGAGTAACCCACAAAAATATACTCCTTGCCTTTCGCATCGAATTTGCCTTTGTTTGTTTTGTCTAGTGCAAATGCACGTGACCCGAAAATACGAAGATGCTTTACTGATGGTTTACGCTGCTTCCACACCTCAAATGGAGTACGAGAATTCAATGCCTTCGTTGGGCATCTATTTCGTAAATACACTGCGGTTTGTACCGCTTCAGCCCACAAAAATTGACCAAGATTTGCGTGAATTAATAAGCTTTTGGCCATTTCGACTATGGTTCGGTTAGCTCGCTCCGCAACACCATTTTGCTGGGGTGTATACGGGACGGTCAATTCCCTCTTTATACCACAACTTTTCAAAAAATTATCGAATTCACTGTTTATATATTCTTTGCCATTATCACTTCGTATGGCTTTTATCTTACAGTCCATTTGGCATTCAACATAACTTTTAAAATTTCTAAATTTTTCAAAAACTTCACTTTTGGCCTTCATAAAGTATACAAATGTCTTTCTAGAAAAATCGTCTATAAATGTAACAAAAAATCGATTACCACCTAGCGATTTAACATTCATAGGCCCACACACATCTGTATGCACAAGTTCAAGTACTTTCTTCGTTGAACGCTCAGTCTTTTGTACAAACGGTAATGCACAAATTTTCGCTTTATTGCACGTATCGCAATTCACTTGTTTTGGTATACCCTTTAATTTCATACCATGGACTAACTCTTTTTCACTGAGTTCACGTAAATTTTTAAAATTCAAGTGTCCGTATCTGTTGTGCCACATTGTAACTTGCGAGTTAGTTAACATATTCACAACACCAACAACTCTTTTTTCAATATATAAATATAAGTCATTTATTCGTTTTGCTTTTAACACTAATTGTTTTTCTTTATTTTTCACTAAAGCCGTTTCTTTTTCGAACATAGTGTAATTTCCGAACTGCGCTGCTTTACTCACTGACACAAAATTCATGCGTAGCGCTGGTACATATAAAACGTTTTGTAGTTCTATTTTGCCTTTTTCACTTTGCAATAACACAGTACCTATACCGTATGACTCAACATATTGATCAGCTGCTAACATTATTTTTGCTTCTTTCTTTTTAAACGAAATAAACAAACTTTTATTACAACACATATGAGAGGTAGCGCCACTGTCGATGCACCAAATATTTTTCTTCTGCTTTTCATCAATGCTTCCAAGAATTAAGCAGTTTGATGATTCTTCATATTCACTTTGATTATTGCTTACTTTGTTTAAACTTCGGCATTCACTTGCCCGATGACCCGATCGTTGACAATTGAAGCATTTTCCCTTAAATTTGAATTTCTTTTGCTTCTTCACTTCTTTCGTCGCATCGCTTTGCCAATCGTGTGTTCTAACGCTGCTTAGTTGCTTTTGCGCTGCATGTGTGCTTTTGTTTGCGCACGCATACACTGCTTGCATGTCCTCTCTTTCATTTCGTTCTTGCCTACGCGTACCTTCTTCTAGAATTTTTGCTTTGACTGTGTCAAAAGTTGGCAATTCGTCGCGCGTCTCAATTGCTACAACAAAAGTTTCCCACGAGCTAGGAAGACTTGACAACAACATTATGGCTTTCAAATCGTCCGCTATTTGTATATTCAATTCCGTTAGTTTGTCGACCGTTTCGACGAACAACTGTAGATATTGAATCACGCTATCATATTGCTGCATATTCAAACGCAACAATTTTTGATATAACTGCACTTTTCTAATTGGTCCAACTGGCATATGAATTTGCTTCAATTTCTGCCATGCTTCTGATGCCGTTTTGCATGAATTTATATGCAATAACTGCGTCGGTTTCACATTAAGGAACAAGCATGCCAACGCTTTTTGGTCTACTGTATTCCATTTTTGCACTTCTTGAGGCGTTGCCTCCTCTGGTTTTTCATCACTAATCACGTACCACAAATCTGTGGTAATTAGCACACTGCGCACAGATACCGACCAGACGTCGTAATTGTCTTCTGCAAGTTTTTCTATTTGCAGAGACAAAATCATTTTAAAAACGTATTTAAAAAACCGCGCACACACGAAATTGAGAAATTCACTTCAGTTAATATTTCACTTGAGTTAGTATTTTTCTTTACATAACTCGCAACTGTCCCGCTATAACAAATGGTGCCCTATGCGTTTTGTCCTGGGCCCATAACCATTGTTGGCAGATAACCACTGTAGTAGAGAACGACTGTTATAAGGAAACGCAGTGTTGATGGTTCAAAGGTTTAATAAGAAGTGAACTGAATTGAACGTACAATGTAATAAGTAACTTACAATTACAGTTATGACGCTATGATACATATAATGTCATTTAGAAGGTTGCCATATTAATGATATTAAGATTACAGTGATGATATTAAGATTACAACTTCAACAATTTTCATTGTTTTGAATTGTGAAAATAAATTTTTTATGATTAATTTTAAAGTGTTAATATAAAGTGATAATGAAAAACAACATTTTGATATTTTCCTGCTACTTTATGAATTTTTCACCATCGTGACGTTTTCAGATTATATGGAATTAATATATGTTTACCAGCCTACTAGTTTGGAAAGTATTAACGGGTTACATACGTCCAGAATTTTTAAAAAAATTTTTTTTTTATAGTTTATTATTTTTTATAGTTTTAGGCCTATTTCTGTGAAAGTCGATTGTAAAAATTCCCCATAGATACAAAGTTATGGTAGAGAATCAGACCGCCCGACGAGGGTTTTATACACACAGGTGAAAGTTTAAACGCGTTTTTCTCGAAACTACTTTTCCCCGCATGGTCTGCATGATAACTCATACAATTTTTAACATTTTTTGATGCGTTTTTTTTTTTAAATATTCGAAAATGTTTTCTCTATAGTCTGTCGAGCCGGATTTTTGATGTTTTTATTAAAAAATTTTATAAACATAATTAAAGTGTGACATTTATGACGTAAAACTCATTTTTTTTTTCTAAATTCCGTAAATTGGAAAATTTTTCGAAATTAAAAAGTTCGGCTCGACAGACTATAGAGAAAACATTTTCGAATATTTAAAAAAAAAACCGCATCAAAAAATGTTAAAAACTGTATGAGTTATCATGCAGACCGTGGAGCAACTTTTTTTTTATTGTACTTTGTGGCACGTGATATTTTATGTACTAATTTTTGTAAAGAAAAATTAAAAAATATTTTTTTTTTTAAACTTTAAGTACCAATAAACATTGTATAAAATTTTTTAAATTCATTTCTATTGTTATCCCTTCTTAAAACAGTTTTTCTTTTAGCGCATTTTTGGTGCTGCTGGACGTATGTAACCCCTTAAAGTCGCTGTATTAGACATCTCCAGTAGAGGTTAATTGTTTCCGGTTAATTTACGTTTTTGACAAAACAACACATTCCTGGAGCTTCGTTTTAAAAATCAATGTATTCTTTAATATTGGCTGGATGCGTTATACGTAGATTTGTACAATGAATGGATGTGACTCGAGATCAAAATCTGAACTCTAATCTCCACGAAATATTTTGTTTTATATTAAAAGAGAAACGAAATCAAGCAAAAATTTGCAAAAAACAGTATTGTTTAATTTTCTTAAAAAAACTAAAGGTTAAACATATTTGTTCATTCGTGTTTAAGTAAATCTGTATATTAATTACTGAGTCTGTATATAAGAAAATAAAAATAAAATCCATCTAATGTCGAACAAGAGTAGGAAGTTAGTGTAGAACATCAGTCTACCGAAATTCCGTCATTAAAAGTTTTGTATCTGCAAACTTCTTTGCTTAGCCTTTTCTTGCAAACTTCTCAGGAAAAGCTTTTTTGAACCTTTGGAGAAATGGCTGGAGCACCAAATGTTTTTATTATTTAATTTGAATTTTGACATTGCTAGTAGTCTATATGGAAAATTGCATATTTTTTAAACGTTTATAACTTTGCAATATATTTATATATATTATATATTGCATATGCACTTATTTATAATTAATACTAGAAAACCCGTCCACGCTTTACTGTGCCTGATACATAGATGTTACTACTAATATATGTATTATTTCTAGCCAGTCCGTACCTTTAAAAGATAAGTATACAATTTTGGCAACTGAGGAACTGTTGGTGAATGAGATATAGCATTTTGGGTAAAGCAAGTTTGAAAAAATGGATCAAAACATATTTCGTATGTTAATAAATCATTTCTGTTTGGAGAAAAATACTATTGATTTTGGGCTCTGCACCAGGGATATCAACCGCTGAAAAGGTATTTGCTAAGTTGTAAAGAGGCGAAAGCTCTGTGCAAGGTGGGTACCGCTCAAGTTCATATCCAACAAAAAAAAAACTCATTCTGAGGAGTGTTTTACTAAGTGCGCTTTCATTGTAATAAAATCGAATTTTTGCGTCGTGTATGACTATAGAGCAGTGGCGCTCGACGCAAAAAAAATCCAAACACGCGTGTTTGACTGATAATTCTGCTACTGCGAAAAATATCACACGCACACGAAAGCGGCTGAACACGTACGCTAGGTCTAGACAAAGAGTCGGCGTTTGTTGCTGTTGTTCTACAACAAACATACAAATTTGTTCAGCGTACTTGGCAGCGAAAACGTGTAGTAGTATTTGTGCAGCGCAAACGTAAAATGTAGTAGTATTGAGGCGTGCGCACCACTGCTATAGAGCCATGGCTTCATCATTTCACAGTGGAGTTTAATCGAACTAGTCTTCAAGCTCGGAAAGACGAAAAAGTCGTCTCGTAAGGTTAAGGCATCAGTCTTTTTGGAATGCTCGTGGTATAATATTCATCGACTGATTACGGAGCCAGTTCTAATCCATTGCACTGTGTATCTGGTTGCAGTTCTATTCTACCATTCCCAATAAATCCCGTTTCATTTTAAATATCACTGCTTCTAAATTATTTCTGTATATCTCAAATTATAATAGACCAATAGAAGTATGAATGCATTTACGTCCTTCGCCCAAAAGAAAAGTAGCCGCAATACCCTGACGACGAAAATGTAAAATTTTTTGTGATATTTAAAATATCTGACGGGTTCGTTCCAAAAAAAAAAAATATCCAGGAGAACATCCAGCATAATTTTTTTTCACTTACTTCTTTCTTTTTTTGAAATAATAAAATCATTTATGAATTGTATTGACTTTTAAAATCAAAAGATAAAAAGCATCCAATCAGAGTTCACTGCTTCTAAGCTCCCTCCCCTCCAATTTTCACCCAAATCGATTCAGCAGTTCTTGAGTTATAAAAAGTGTAACCAACACGACTTTCCTTTATACTATACTATATATAGTATATATAGACTACACCTCATCTCCGTTTTGCATGGTTAACTGGGAAGAGCGAAGCGAGACACATTTGCAGATAAAAAAAGAAAGAGGCCGTTATGTGTGAGTACGAAGAGCTTTACAAACTGGCCAACAGGTGTAATGCTCGAAAACTCTACGAAAAACTGCGGCGACTAATAGAAGGTTTCAAGACCGGAGCATACACTTGTAGAACTCTCAGAGTTGATCTAGTGACTGACGCCCAGAATATATTAAAATTATGGAGGGAACACTTATCCAGCCTGCTGAATGGCGGTGAAAGCATAACACCAGGAGATGACGAACCCGATTCCCCAATCGATGACGATGGAACAGACGTTCCATTGTCTGACTATGAAGAAGTTCGAAAAGCAATTACCATCTGAAGAACAACAAAGCGGCAGGGGCCGATGGATTGCCGGTCGAGCTATTCAAATGCGGCGGCGAAGAACAAATAAGGAGCACGCTTCAGCTTCTTTGTAGAATATGGTAGAATAAAAGCATGCCCAACGATTGGAATTTAAGTGTGCCCTGCCCAATCCACAAAAAGGCAGACCCCATAATCTGCGCCAACTACCGTGGGATAAACCTCCTGAACATCGCTAATAAGGTGCGTATTCGAAGTATATAGAGCGAGTGAAGGATTAAAGCTCACTGTCAACAAACGGATTGGACCTTATAAGTGTGGTTATAAGCCTTACCAGATATTCACCATGCGCCAAATCTTGGAAAAGACATGTGAAAAAGGGATCGACACACACCACCTTTTCGTCGATTTTAAAGCTTGTTTTGACAGCACGAAAAGGAGATCTGTGAAAACTGATGTTGATTGGGAAAGATCTCTCCTTGCCGTTCGATACAAAACGAGGTTTCAGATAAGGCGACTCCCTATCGTGGGACTTCTTCAATCTATTGTTGGAGAAAACAATTCGAGCTGCCGAGTTTAATCGAGCAGGTACAATCTTCTTTAAGAGTGTGGAGCTGCTGGCGTACGCCAATGATATTGAAATCACGCCCATCGCCACCACGTCGTTAGTTCTCTTTTCTCCAGAATGGATAAGGAAGCGAAGCAGATGGGTCTGGTAGTAAACGAGGGCTAGACGAAATATCTCCTGTTATCAAAAAAAGTGTCGTCGCACTCGCGCTCCCACGTCATTGTTGAGAGTCATAACTCTAACAGCAACAATGTCAGCCTCGAAATCCAACGCAGAATACCTTTTGCTAACAGGTTCTACTTCGGACTGAGTGAGCAAATGAAAAGTAAAGCCACAAGCTACTCATCAGCCACGTCCTATATGGTGCATAGGCATGGACGATGACAACATCTCATGAGTTACGAGTTTTCCAGGGATGTTTTCAAGGGAAAGGTTCTCGAAAAATCTATGAACCTTTGCGCATTGACAACGGCGAGTATCGCAGTCGATGGAACGATAATCTGTACGAAATATACGGCGATATTGATATAGTTGAGCAAATTAAAAGACAGTGGCTACGCTGGCTAGGTCGCGTCTTCTGAATGGATGAAAACACTCCAGCTCTGAAAGTATTCGACGCAGTACGCGCTGGGGGAAGAAGAGGAAGAGGAAAACCCGCACTCCGGTGGAAAGACCAGGTGGAGAAAGACCTGGCTTCGCATGGAATCTCCAATTGGCGCCACGTAGCGAAAAGAAGAAACGTTGTTGTTAACTTGGTTATAACCGCGTAAGCGCTGTCTACTCCAATGACGAAGAAGAAGAAAAACTGGGACAGTAAATAACTCGTGTCGCTGTCTACGCCAATAAAAAAGAAGAGAAAAGTCAGATTTTCATATAAAACTCACTTTGGTAGGTGGATTAGCAAATCTATCTATTCGTACCATGAGAATTTACACGGTATTATAAATGTACAGTAAAAGGAACAAACAAAAAATATTCGGGGAATGGTAAAATACCAATAATAAATATAAAATGATCTTCTAGTTCCGTCGCCAGTTTCAAAATCATATTACGATAACTTGTTCTAAAATTAACCTGTATTTAGGTATGGAATTTAGATAAAAACTGATCGGTAACTTTTTCGACCCAGATTCAAATACTCGTCTCCTGTATGTTATATCCTCACCAATTGGTTCTCGTAATCGCTCTCACGAACTCAAAGCACCGCACATTTAAATAAAGACTATAGATTAACGCTGGGCATCAGAGGAACTGCGACTGAGAACTTTGCATTTGTATTTAATATTTATATTCTTTCATGAAGCAAGCAATTTCATGTTTTTTTGAAGTGAAACCTTCTTATGGGAGGGTTTTGAAATCTCGATCGGCAACCTTTTTGGTGACGCTCGCTCTAACGTAATAAGTAAGAGTGAGGGCCTCCGGGAATCGAGCGAGAGTGAGACGGACTACCTTACGTCTCGTCTATCGGGCGAGAGTGAGAGGCCTTGTGTATCGTGCGAGAATGAGACGGAAGACTTCCTGTCTTTCATGTCATTCTCTGCGTTCAGGCGGCGTCGCGATCGCGGAAAACAGCTGTTGTTTTCTAACACAGTGATCATAAGCAACGTATTTTGTTTTTGTGCGTGTCTTCATTACTTAAATCGAGAGTTTTGTGCAAATATGCCGAAGTCGGGTGCAGAAAGGACAAAAACGTGGCGGGAGAAAAAACGGGCGAGTGAAGAAATTGATCAGAATAGAAAACGGAAAAAAAGTAGAACTGAAATTGAACGAGATAGCAGGGAACGGAGGCAAACACGTGCTAACCTCTTACGTGACAGTGTGGACGATAGTGCTGCATTTATCCAAGCAAACAACATCAGCCACACGGCAGTTCCCATTGCACGAAGAACTTCTACGATATATTTGAACAATAATAAAACGATTTTCGTCAAAAGAAATCATCTGCCATTGGTATCAGCGTGTGCTATTACTATCCACAAGTCTCAAGATGGTACGTTTAATCAAATCGTCTATGGATACGAAAAGACACATTCACAACAACTCCTTTACGTAGCCTTGTCCCGTGTCACAAGTATACAGGGATTGTACATCGTTGCGAAGGATGGCAAGAACAAATTTTATCATGGACAGAAAAAAGCTCAATCAATGGACAAGCTACAATCAGAATTTAGAAGATTATCAACAAATCCATTTATAACTTTGACTGACATTCTCTGAGAGTTCATCAGCAGACCAGGCTTATCAATAACAACCCTCAATTGCCAAAGCTTAGGAGCTCATAGCGGAGATCCGGAGCGGAATGATCCGGTGATTCTACGGTCTAATATATTGATACTTTCAGAGACGTGGAAGGTACACGATCAAGAAATTGATGTTCCCAATTTTAATTGTGTCGCACAGTTCAAAAGACATAATGTGAGAGCAGGGGGTGTCGCAATACTTTGCAATACTGCTCATGGAACGAACATCATGACATCCAATATGGACCTGAACTTGAAACAACTAGAATCGCTTTCAATTGGGTTGTCATCTGTTGGAGAAATATGTGCAGCTGAATGTCGCATAGAAAGCGGACAGCGGATTATGCTTATAGCACTCTATATTTTACCAAATCAGCAGATGGCGAAAATAATAGAGATTATTCACCTTCACTTGCTGCCGTATACTCCAGTGGGGGCTGCAGAAGTTGGAGTAGAGCTGGACAAAATACCTATGATTCTAGGTGGAGATTTTAATGTTAATTTTGCTTCAGAGGATTCCAAGCCATTAATTCAGTTCTTGCAACAGAAATTGTCATTGGAAATGAACAATTCACTAATTGAATCGACTACACGCCATGGTACCACGATCGATGCAGTTTTCTCACGTTACATCGAAAATTTGGAGTCAAGAGTCTTCATTACCTATTTTAGGTACCACAAACCTATCATTTCGTTCATGAAGAGTCTACCAGAGAATGAAGGTGAAGCTGATTGAGATTTAATTCATCATATTCATACTAATATTATTGTATCTTGAAAAAAGTATAACTATTATGATGAATAAAATAATATTTACTATCAAGAAGTGTTCGACACGTGATTAAAATGATTCCTCTCCCTCTAAACATAGAAAATTAAATCCTTCCCAATCCAATCAGTCAGTTTCACTTCTATCGCGTGTCTTCATGACACGCCTATTTTTTTTTTTATTAATTTTTTTATATATTACGATTAAAAAAATTATATTGGGCTCTAAAACAATTAACTTTATTGTCTTTAAATATCTGAAAACACCTAAAAACCTTCATAAAAATTTTTTCATAACACTTAAATGTATTTATAATCATGAAAAATTTCATTCAGCGCACATTTGCGTTAGCGGCACATGCATGCGAAATGCAAATCTTTTGCGAAACTACCAAATTTTCTTATCATTAAAACATCACTTTTGGAAACATATGTAATAAATAAACCGTAGAAGTTATTTAAATGTAGCTTCATACACACCATGTCTCTTCTTCAAACCAATCGAATACTTTTAACCACTCTCTACGGAATTTTTGCTTTGAAGGTGAGACAAGCATTCGTCAATAATAATAATTTTGTCAAGTTGTCAAGAACTATCATCCGTACAGTTTCACGTCGAAATACTAGATTAAGAAGAATTACACATAATTCACAGTCAACAAGCCTAAGATTTTAGGCGGTACATTTGACAGCCTGTGCTTTTGCACTCTATATACGACCATATTTAAAGCCAAAGTACAGAGACGCAATAAAATCCTGAAGTCCCAAGCCAGCTGCATCTGGAAAATGACAAATAAACGTTGTTAGTAACTGTATAATGCATTGCGCAATGCATTGATATGTTACAACTGTTTAGATTCACTCTATGACTTACGTGCAGTTAACGCACTTACATACATGCACACACACCTGGTACTCTGTTATCAGTTAACATTGCTGTGTGCATTAGTATTTGGAGTATGTATGTTTTGTATATGTATATTAGTTTTATGAATTAAATTAATTTATGTTTTATTCGTTAGACAATGATTTTCACATTTTTATGAGCAAGTTTCAAAATACAATTTTGTTGCTAATCATTGCACTTGACATTTATTGCAGTGAATATTATTCATGTTTAACTTATTTTACATATAAAATATTAATGATTAACGCTATTATCCAAACTAAAGTTAGCCAAAAGTAACCATTTACGTGATGAGAATTTACACCTTTTAATTTTATTTTTTTGAGGCGTTCTATTTGCTGTTTAAGATGCATGATATCTTTGATATTGTTTCTTAATGTGGAGCCAAAAGTTTCAAGGAATATATTCAGTAACCTTTACCCAAAACGAGGAAAGCAATTCTGTTTTAATTTCGGATTGTACATGATGAGATGCTGTTACTCCTTCGTGTCTGTATTTTCCATATTCATTTGTTGATTGTTATCACATTCTAGATATACATCCTATCATTGTTTTGGTAAATAACACCGGTCAACATGATTTTTGGGTCTGACATCTACATGTTAAATTTTAGTTTCTCCTATAACAAAAATAAGGAAAATTTTTTTCCGATTAAAGTTGCTTTCGTAGAAATTAGAGCAATTTTTCGATTTTTAAGCAGAAATGACTGATTTTTATATTTTTTCTACAATTTCACTATAGAATTATAATTAGAAAATTTTTTTTTAGATACAAGAGTCGTTTTTATTCAAGATGTGCGATAAACAATAATATATAAATGTAAAATAACAATAATAATAATAACATTCTAGCTTTAATAAATTCACCGCAAATAAAACAGAATGAATCAACATCATTTTTACACTGACTTGATGCCATTTTTTAACTGAGTAATACACTAATATTGTTATTACAGCTATAATAAACAGGTTAACATTCACTACTATGCCTCTTACAAATAATAATACTGTTGACTTTCGGGTTAATCAAATCTTTGATTTATGAAATAAATTAAAATATACTTATAGATGTAGATCAGCCCAAAGCAAACTTAAAGAACTAAAGATTAATATTTAAGTGTTTTTCAATGCCTAGAATCAGAATTCAAGCATGAGAACAGAAACCCCAATAAAATATATTTTTTTGTTGACCGGTGTAATTTGTAACAACGATTTTGAGAAGATAATTTTATTCAAACATTTTCATTTGTAACAGGTTTGAACTCCCATTCTTCATTTTTTGACCGTTTTAAAACTGCTAGTTCACAAATTATACGTCACTGATTTCCAAGCCCAATTTTCAGGACATTGACATTCTTTGAGTTCTGAGAACATTTATCTAAATTTACCTGGTTCATAACTGAATATAAGTAAAGGGTGATTTTTTTGAGGTTAGGATTTTCATGCATTAGTATTTGACAGATCACGTGGGATTTCAGACATGGTGTCAAAGAGAAAGATGCTCAGTATGCTTTGACATTTCATCATGAATAGACTTACTAACGAGCAACGCTTGCAAATCATTGAATTTTATTACCAAAATCAGTGTTCGGTTCGAAATGTGTTTATCGACAAATTTTGTTCAGCGATGAGGCTCATTTCTGGTTGAATGGCTACGTAAATAAGCAAAATTGCCGCATTTGGGGTGAAGAGCAACCAGAAGCCGTTCAAGAACTGCCCATGCATCCCGAAAAATGCACTGTTTGGTGTGGTTTGTACGCTGGTGGAATCATTGGACCGTATTTTTTCAAAGATGCTGTTGGACGCAACGTTACGGTGAATGGCGATCGCTATCGTTCGATGCTAACAAACTTTTTGTTGCCAAAAATGGAAGAACTGAACTTGGTTGACATGTGGTTTCAACAAGATGGCGCTACATGCCACACAGCTCGCGATTCTATGGCCATTTTGAGGGAAAACTTCGGACAACAATTCATCTCAAGAAATGGACCCGTAAGTTGGCCACCAAGATCATGCGATTTAACGCCTTTAGACTATTTTTTGTGGGGCTACGTCAAGTCTAAAGTCTACAGAAATAAGCCAGCAACTATTCCAGCTTTGGAAGACAACATTTCCGAAGAAATTCGGGCTATTCCGGCCGAAATGCTCGAAAAAGTTGCCCAAAATTGGACTTTCCGAATGGACCACCTAAGACGCAGCCGCGGTCAACATTTAAATGAAATTATCTTCAAAAAGTAAATGTCATGAACCAATCTAACGTTTCAAATAAAGAACCGATGAGATTTTGCAAATTTTATGCGTTTTTTTTTAAAAAAAAGTTATCAAGCTCTTAAAAAATCACCCTTTAGATTCATATCAAACTTGTATACTAAATATTTTGCTTCTATTTTTGGAATAATCATATTACCTTAATATTTTGTTGGAAGTGGATTTAATTTGTATACGTTTAATGGTTCATTCGATATTAAGGGGATTTCTATGTTCACGAAAAGCCGTGAATCCCCAATTAAACCAATTAATTCATTACCATAATGCTTTCCAAGTAATATAAATTTTAGTAGTATAAATTGTTTCTAATAAATGCAATGTCTTTATTAAGTTGTGAAGGCTTGAATAGTTTTTAATTTATGCGAAATTGAAATGGTCAATGTTTGAAACATCAAGATCAAGGTCGCTCAACATTTTTACCTTTTATTACTTCGTTATAAAAGTTATTAAGTATATTTTTTACAAAATTATTGTTAACTTATTCTCATTATTTGCTTTAAGGCTATATATCTGTCCTTTAAAATTGCAGTATCATAATACCATTGTGAGCAAAAAATAGTATTACTTTTTCATTTAAATTTCGCGCGAAAACCCATTCGTCGAAATTTTTTTCTAGGTTGGTATGACTGTTAGTGACATCTGTGCCAAATGTCACATCAAAATAATCATTAGTGTTTAGTATACGCTTGTCTTTCTGAAGTACATAAAGTGCATTCGGCGATTACTACGTTGAAGGAAATTATTCAACAAAGAAGTTACATTAAATTTTGTGTGCGGAATAAAATTTCTGGTGCCGAAACGTTCAGAATGTTGTAAGAGGTGATAATTGTTTGTCGTGAGCTAATGCTTCGGTACTTGAGAATCGACGATTAACAGTCAGAGATCTTACTGGCATCATTTGAATATCGGAAGGATCAGTGAAAACCATTTTGAAAGATCACTTAGGCCTAAGAACGGCGTCAGGTTTACGTCTGTAAAACAATTATTTTCGACTACCGGGATGTCATGGAACGCATTATTACTGGTGATGAGTCTTGGATATATGCTTACGAATCAGAGAACACGATTAATCGGCCGAATATCGTGTCAAAGGTGAGCCGAAGCCGAAAAAGACACGAGGTGGCAAGTCAAAATAAGGGTTATGTTGACAGTTTTTTTCGATTATCGAGGTGTCGGTCATTCCGAATTCCTTCCGACCGGCCAAATTTTCAACACGGAATACTATTTGAGTGCTATGCGTCCTTTGTGTGAAGTTTTTCGAAAGAAGAGACCGGAATTATGAGCCGCCAATTGGTTTTTGCACCACAATAATGAACTTTCGCATACTGCATTGATGCTTTGTGAGTTTCTCGCCAAATTTTCAACCACCGTATTCTTCTGAGTTACATTTACATTTGAAGAGATTAAACGTGAATCGCTATTCCGAAAATTGACTTTAACAATTGTTTCGATGATTGGAAAAAAGTTTGACACAAGTGGGATGGGGATTTGCATTATTTCACAGCTTAGTCACTGAAGCTCTATCATTAATGTATGTATACTGCTTTAACTTGTGTTGCTAACAAGAGCAACGTTAAAAACCACACCATTAATTTGCTTGCTCTACTCGGCCGTTCTGAATTTGCAGTATTTTTTGTTATTCTTGAAGTCAACAAGCTTGTAACCTGATATGGCTTCTTTTTATACTACTGGCGCTTCCAGTGAGTACATTTTGTAATTTTAGATCAACAACTCTTTTAATTCCATCATTTCCCGGATAAGTTTTAATAATTTTACCTAATGGCCACTTGGATGAGTTTCTTCGTCTTTGCAGATATTTTGTCGCAAAGTATTGTTCTACTTAGTAGTATCAAAATTTAACGTATATATAACCCTCCGAAACGGGGGTAACCAATTCACAACTACATTTGTAAAGTTTCACCTGTCATGCTACTACATAGCCATATCTAACTTTTTTTTAAGTGAAAACTTCTTATGGCGCGTTGGGCACTTTTGTGGTTGAGCATTTTCAGCAGTTCTCGCGACAGATGAGATTTTACACAGATATACTCCGCGTGTATTCTTATAATATATGTACATATGTATACTATACGCGCTCTTTGCATGTACATTCGTTCGTGCTCTTGCGACAGACGAGATTACATACCTATATGTATACTCAGAATGTATAGGTATGCGAGAACGCAAGCAAGCTATACGCGTTTGAATTTGATGCTATCCCCATTTATGTATATTAATTTAAAATTTTCAGGCATTTTGCTTATTAACTTATCAACATCCGCGATTATTTCTATTTTAAAACTAAAATAGCAATAAATTAATTATTTTTTATTTTTTGAAAAATTTAACGATTGAGCGGTTTCAACTAACTGTTTATTGCATACAATTTATTTAGCAGATGTAAGAATCCACCCTAACTAAAAGTAAATTGCTAATATTTTAATTAAATTATGCATATCCCAATAAATTCCAAACAGCCGCAACGGAAAACAGTGTGGTCAATACAAATAATGTAACAACTTATGTTTCACCATGACCTTTTTATATGGCCATGTATGCATTTGTTTAAAACCTGATACAAATGAGTTATATCGTGTGGAGGAAAGGAAAACATCGAGAGATAGGTTGGTGATTGTGGAAATATATAAGAGAAAAAATGGGTAGCAAGTACTCAATCCGAAAAAAAGTTATTGTCAACTTTATAAGTAATCAATCCGAAAAAAGTTATTGTCAATTTTATACAAACAAGAATCAAAAGCAAAAAAATGCGAGCATCTTTCATATTTTCGCTACTTATACTTGTAATTGTACTGATTAAAGGAAAAGCTTTAAAAAAATCTACTTTTTTTTTGATTATAGATTTGTCTTGAAAATGGATCCGGATGATTCAAATGATGCTCAAAATATAAAAAGAAAAAACTCGATAGATGAATCCTTATGAGGATGAAGTAGAAAAAAGAAAAGAAAAAAATATGATAATCGATACAGAGAGAAACACCCCCATAAGTCAGACTTGGCGAAACAAGCGAACAAAGATTATTGTAAACGATACAGAGATAAACGAAGAACATTAAATTTATTATCAACTGACCAACCGTTTGAACATAAAAGTAAATCAAAATTATTCATTTCATTCTTTAGTTACCATAGACCTATTGTTTCAGTTTTAGAATTTGATGAAAATCCTGATAATAATGATGAAAATGCTGATAATGATGATGTAAGAGTTGTTAAAATTATGGATGAGAATTTCTAAATTTTGTACTTACTATTTACTAATATTTAATCATTTAAATAAAACCACTTCCTTCGAATATAGTTTCTATATTATTATACTTCATGTCCATTCAAAAAGTGTCCACATTGCTTTGATAAACTTGATTTTTTATGTACAATTTCTCATGTCGCGTGCGCACCTAAAAATATTCTCCCAAAAAAGTGCCCAACGCGCCATAAGTTCAAGTTCTCCCGGAGTGCAACCTCCCTCGGTTTAAAATGGAAAATTCTGTTGAACAACATTCATTATACATAATTTTTGAATGAGACGCACATATTGACAATGAATCTGTTGAAAATTTCCGAGATTGAAGTAAGTACGCAAGTTTATAATATTTTATTAATATTTCTTTAATTATAATCTTTCCAGAACAAGAAAAAATTAATAATTGGAAGTCAAGGAATTAAATATATATATGAACTGCTGATTTGGCCAATTTATTGTAATTATTTTTTACGTATCATTGCACGAGAATAAACATAAAATTACATATTTTACAGCCATTGCAATTAATTTTATGCGTGTGTTTGTTGTTGTGTCGGTGCACCAAGAGGAAATATCTGCAATTCGTGCACCGTGCAAGGGTTTTGCAAGAGCAAGAGAATACCCCTAATATATTACTGAAATTTCATTCCGCCACACAAATTTCTTCGGTAAATCTAATATCTTGCACTGGCAGTCTTTGTGCAATTATGAACTTGCCACCAGCCTCATAGGACCAGTTGTAGAAGCCTTCAAAAAAAGTTAACTCAAATCTGCCACCAATACTAACAGATTTACAGGTGAGTTCACTAAGAAAAATCTAAAAGATGTAGTTAGATTTGGGTGAGTCTCAGTGGGAAATACCACACGCTATACCAAAAATACAAAAACAAACGCGTCGCATATTAGGGAGTGCTGCTAGTAATCTCAATAAAATAATGCGATTGATATTTGAAAGTTTATGTTATAACAGTGTAAAGTGAAAAATGTGTGCAAAGTGATTAACAGTACCATTATTATTGATTGTGGCTTTATGTACCTGGTGTTCATAAGCTGTTTTATTGTTTTCTTTTTTTAGTTTCGATAATAGTTTAAACCAAAAAATTGACATTTGAATGGTTGATTGGCGATACGCGTTTACAGCAGACATTGGAACCCTAGTCGCGCAGAGTTTGGGTGAACCTGCTTGGGTGATGTGGTTGGTTTTTTTTTCTTTTTAGATTCGCCAAAAATGCGTGTCGTTTGGAAAATAATAGTGAATTGGTAGTGACTTTGCCAGAGTACGATACGAGTACAACAACACCATGGTTGCCACAATTTACACAATGTCCCAACAGTAAAGTTCAATACGGTTCCGAAGATTGTCGTATGGATGCTTCCATTGATTTGCTTGTATGGGTGCTTTCCACACAGCCGACAGACAGACAATAATGCATTGAATGAAATATGGAAGTAGATACCTTGCACATTACTTTTTCAACATGTTGGATACTACCAGAAAAATTCGTTATTCGCCGAGAACTGGTACAATTATGTTAATTGTTCGTTTAATGGACATGTATAAATAAAGTATAAACAAAGAACAGTTTCTCCAGTCACTTCAATCCTTCCAACCACTAATAGTGAATTAAGAACAAAAAATATGTCACAAAATGTTGGGTGACGTCTTTGAACAACAAATAGAACAACTTTTTTAACATTTTGTACAGCATTTGCGGACGAGCAGTTAACACATGTGGCTAAATAAGCCTGAGTACGTTGCCCCACACAATATGTAATCGGCAAGCGCCATATTAACACCGAACACTTAACCACATCAACAGACCCGCATCACTTATACGCTACATTCACCACAATAAAATATACATCACTAACACACTATATTCACCACATTTACCTCGACATCCCTCGACGAAAAACGAGATCTTCACTTCTTTTTGCAATACGCTGTCGAAAGCCTTGTTCCGCTCACCCTGGATTATAACTTTTACATTTTTACGAACATAATAAAATTTCATATAAAAATTCTTGCGGAAACAATAAAATTTTGTATAAAAGTTCTTGCGGAATTGTGTGTTCCTTATTTTATATTATTTTCTGAACGATGAGTGCTTGGAACTTTCTAGAATATCAACATGGGCCTTCGAGCCTACAGAAAGGCACTATACAAGTAGAAAAAAAATCAATTAAAAACTTTAAAATCTAGGAGTGCAGTGACATTAAAACACATATAACGCGAAATGAATAGAATAAAAAAAATAAGATTGATGTGAAAAATTGAGTACATTGCAGTGACAAAAAAGAGATTAAAAGATACAGAAACAAAATTCAGTTTTAAAACAAAAAAAAAACATATACACACATATATATATATATAAATTTATATAACTATACTTGTATGCAAATAAATATGAAGGATGGAGTCATGTGTAGAAGTTCACGCAAGTGTGGAAAGTTCTCTGATCGCCATTCACTTGGTAGTGGCCAGAAACGATTCTTTTACATATTGCTCAAGCATCTCACGACTTCCGTTCTTTGAGAGCATCCGTTTGAAGGCGAGCTAAAGTGAGAAGACGAAACATCCCCTACATAGGGTTGTGCGCCGGGTTTGGGACCCGCCACTTAAAAATCGCACCCAATGAAAAGGAACAACAAGCCTCGGATAAGTGACCCCCTTTTTGATGACGACCATGGCAAACGAATTAAGGACTATGATTTGAGGGCATGCACCTGGAAAGCCCGGTCCCTTAATTGGGAAAGTGCCGCTGCCCAGCTGGTTCTAGTCCTCGTTATAGTGAAGGCTGACATCATCGCCGTCCAAGAAATGTGATGGACGGGAGAAAGACTGAGACGAGTAGGTAATTGTGGAATTTACTACAGTGGCCATATAAAGGAGCGCAAGTTTGGTGTGGGATTCGTAGTGGGAGAGAGACTCCGTCGCCGAGTATTATTATTCACTCCGGTGAATGAACGTCTAGCCACAATCCGCATCAAAGCGAAATTCTTCAACATATGGCTAATTTGCGCCCACGCCCCGACGGAAGAGAAGTACGATGTGACCAACGATGTCTTCTATGAGCGCTTGGAGCGCACCTATGAGAGCTGCCGCCGCCACGATGTCAAAATCGTGCTTGACGACTTTAACGTCAGGGTAACCAAAGAAGGTATCATCAACCTACCTCCGGATAGAAAAGCCACCAACCAGATCGATCATGTTGCGGAAGACACGTCTTCAGTGTTCTAGACGTGCGTACGCAGCGAGGTCCTAACATCGACTCGGACCACAATATTGCTGCAGCCAAGATTCGCACCCGCCTCTATGCAGCAAAAAACGCACGCCAATAAACAAAAGGAAGGTTCGACGTCGAGAAGTTGCAATCACAACACATAGCCGAACGATTTTCTTCTCGGCTTGCACTCCTGCTCTCTGAGAGCACTCGTCAACAACTCGGTATAAGGGAACTGTGGGACGGCATTTCAAACTCCTTACGTACAGCTGCAACCGAAACCATTGGTTTTCGGAAAGTGCAAAAGAACAGCTGGTACGACGAAGAGTGCCGTGTTGCAGCGGAGAGAAAACGGACTGCCTACCTCGCAACGTTACGATCGACCACAACACGTGTTGGATGGGATAGATACCGAGAGTCGAAGAGGGAAGCGAGACGCATTTGCAGACAGAATAAAAAGAGGCCGAAATGCGTAAGTACGAAGAGCTTGATAATCTGGCCGACAGGGGTAATTATCGAAAATTCTACGAAAAAATGCGGCGACTAATAGAAAGTTTCAAGACCGGAGCATGCTTTTGTAGAACCCTAGTCACCGATGCCCAGAGCATACTTAAATTATGGAGGGAACACTTCTCCAGCCTACTGAATGGCAGTGCACGCACAACGCCAGGAGAAGGCGAACCCGATTCCCCACTCGATGACGATAGAGCAGACGTTCCATTGCCTGACCATGAAGCAGTTCGAATAGCAATTACCCGTCTGAAGAACAACAAAACAGCGTGGGCCGATGGATTGCCGGCCGAGCTATTCAATTGCGGCGGTGAAGAACAAATAAGGAGCATGTATCAGCTTCTTTGTAAAATATGGTCGGATGAAAGCATGCCCAACGATTGGAATTTAGGTGTGTTATGCCCAATCCATAAAAAAGGAAGCCCCACAATCTGCGCCAACTACCGTGGGATTAGCCTCCTCAACATCGCATATAAGGTTCTATCGAGCGTATTGTGTGAAAGATTAAAGCCCACCGTCAACAAACTGATTGGATCTTATCAGTGTGGCTTTAGACCTGGCAAATCAACAACCGACCAGATATTCACCATGCGCCAAATCTTGGAAAAGACCCGTGAAAGGAGAATCGACACACACCATCTCTTCGTCGATTTCAAAGCTGCTTTCGACATCTTGAAAAGGAGCTGCCTTTATGCCGCGATGTCTGAATTTGCAACCCCGCAAAACTAATTCGGCTGTGTAAGCTAACGTTGGGCAATACCAAAAGTTCCGTCAGAATCGGGAAGGACCTCTCCGAGCCGTTCGATACCAAACAAGGTTTCAGACAAGGCGATTCCCGATTTATATTTGTTTGTTTGGTGGCAATTTTAATATGGAGCTCACAGAGGAGTATTTTCGGTATACTTTACTTTATTATTTCCGTAAAGGAAAAAATGCAGCTCAGGTTGCTAAAAAGTTACGTGATGTGTATGGTGACAAAGCCTTAAATGAAACACAGAGTCAATGTTGGTTTGTCAAATTTCGTTCAGGTCGACAGTTGATGATGACGTCATCAAGGCTTTAATCGAATCGGATCGTCATGTAACTGAGCGTGAGATTGGAGAGAAGTTAAATATACCACAATCAACCAAACATGATCATATACGACGTCTTGGGATGGTAAAAAAACTAAAACCTAAAAAAATTGTGAAAAAATCACCGGTTTCTTTTCGGTCAACCTAATATATGGTGCAGAGGTTTGGACGATGACAACATCTCATGAGATGTACGATGAGCTGTATGAGATATATGACGACATTGACATAGTTGTGCGAATTAAAAGACAGCGGTTACGCTGGCTACGTCATGTTGTCCGAATGGACGAAAATACTCCAGCTAAGTGGAGAAGGATCTGGCTTCGCTTGGAATATCCGATTGACGCCACGTAGCGAAAAGAAGAAACGGTTGGCGCACTGCTGTCGGCTTTAATCGCGTAAGCGGTGTCTACGCCAATTAAGAAGAAGAAGTATACAAATATATGTACATATGTGAAAATATAATAAAAAAATAAAGCTTTTGAAACAAGTTACATAAATAGGTAGAAAGCTGAATCAAACGGACGCGCGAGTTATGGTTTAGGAATAAAGAAGAGCTTCGGCCTTTTTTTCACAACCGCCTTTATTAAACTGAATCTTAAGTCTGACCTAATTGACATTGCTTTTTAGTTTTTTTACTCCTAATCATAGGGCTAGCTGAACTAGCATTATTTGTTAGTGCGCTTAATTCTAATATTAAATTCACTGTATGGACATTCTTTGTTTGTATGTTTATAGTTGAATTGACGTTGACATAACAGGAACACGCTCACTCTCAACTCAACTTAGCTGAATTTTAAACCAGTATGTTATTATGATATTATTATGCTAGTACGATATTAAGCATTTACTATATTTATAATTACATGTTTATAGTATGGGAATGTAACTCGCGCGTTTTTAAAAATCTAACACTAAACATAATTTGGGCGCGTTCGTGTAAAAAAAAAAACAACCAAATCATTAATACAATATAATAACAACACCCAAAAGGAAAACTGAAGCACTCAGGATATAGGACAACAAGACAGGAAAACCAGAGCACACAGGCATAGCAGTAGAGACCAAATACAGTAAAAGCAGCCGGACAGCTCTCTTTAGCGTAGAAATTTCGTGGTCACAAAATTTTCGTCTTGTTTCAGAAAGGAATCAGGCTCCGTTAAGCGAACGCTTCCTTGGACGGACGGGAACACTTTTTTATTACGAAATATCTCCTATGAGCTTACAACTCTCTCTTCAACTTCAACATTTGTCTTGCTTTATCCAGTTTTTAAATCATTGGTCGGCAAACGTATAGAACCATAATTTAGAGTTTGTGTGGGTGAGTTGTTCTCTTCTCTCTCTCAACTTGTTATATAGTTTTCTCAAATATACTAAATATGTACAAATTTATAAACGTGTGTATTTTAATATTTGACAGATGTCGGATGAAGTCTGTCGCTGCCTATGTTTTCAGGGCGTTAAGCTGTGATTCCCCGTATTTTGATCATAAACAAAAAGTGCTGCAGCTACTGCGATTAACCGTTACTTTAGAAATGGATTTTTTCATGTTTTACTATTTTGATAAACATTAGTTGAAAACGATCAACTTTTAAAGAATGGAATCGCGAAATGTGCTCTCCTTAAACAAAAATGGAAATAATTAATTTCCAAGAAAAAAAATTCTGTTTGTGATATTGCAAATAGGTAACATTTTTGTATTTTAAATTGTCAGCCATCAATTCATTCTGAAATTTTCTTAAGGTTTAATATTGGAAAAACGCAATCTGCAGCAATTATAAAAAATAAAGAAGACATCAGAGCTAAATGGAGGTCTGGGTTTAATATTAACCAAAAAAGAATTTTTCTCACACCTAAGGGCTCCCAGGTCGATAAGTTGTGTTATGACTGGTTCGCTGTAGTAAGAAGTAAAACCTCCCTCTTTCAGATCCAATTATAAAATCCAAGGCCAAAGAAATAGCAGAACATATAGGAAACGCAACATTTTCGGCCTCAGATGGATGGTTTCGTAAGTGGCGAACTAGGCATAACGTCGCATTTAAATGCATATCGGGTGAAGCTGCTGATGTTACTCCAGAAGATACAGACCTGAAGATGTGTACAATGCCGATTAAAGTGGTCTCTTTTTTCGAGGCTAACTCTAAAATCAGAGAATTGTACTGGTGGTAAATTGTCGAGGGTAAGTGTTACCATTATGTTTTGCGTTATTGCCGATTTACCAGGCGATTGGAAATCGAACAAAAAGGCGTGGATGACAACAGAAATTATGACAGAGTGGTTACGACAACTTGACACAGAAATGGAATCTCGCAACAGGAACATTCTTTTATTTTTAAATAATACTGCCTCTCATCCCAGAGATATCTACCTGACAAACATAACTTTAGAGTTTCTATCTCCTAATACAACATCCATATGCCAGCCCTTGGATCAGGGCATATTACAAAATTTTAAAGTCATATACAGAAACTTCATTATAAAATATATGCTACCAAATATGGATACAGCTAAATCCGCATCAGAATTATCAAAAAAAAAAAAATAATAATAAATATACTTGATGCTCTGTGTTTTGTTAAAGCACAGACTAAAGACTAAATTGAAGCATCAAACATAGAAAACAGTTTTCGAAAATCTGGATTTATACAAAATTCGAATGTCGAACTGTTTGAGCTTGAGGATGATATTCAATTGGCAACGCTCTTCAATTTAAATGAAATTGCACTACTTAGTGACTTTATTTAGAGGACAATTGAAACATCGATAACGTTGCATACAAAGAAAATTACGGTATTGAAATTGATTATGAAGGCGTTACTAATACTGGGGAGGATTTAAGTGAATCTGATGAGGAGGTAGCTGTGGAAGACACGGATGTAATTAATAATTATCATGAAGCATGCAAACAAATTTCTTGCTTGAAAACGTTTGCTAAAAGTGATGTTGTTGCATATCAACAACTAATATCTTTAGAGATTCGTCTTGTGGAAAATGAGAAAAAATGGAGCAAACCAACCTAAAGCAATCAACAATCCGTCATTTTTTTAGCAACAAAACTAATTTTAAATTTTGTATGTGTACTAATATCTAATACTAATTTCATTTAAGTTTATGATTTATTAATCTGAATTTCTTATACATGAATATTTTACTTTAATAATAAAAATTTGGGAGGATGGAGTCAAGTGTAGAAGTTCACGCAAGTGAGGAAAGTTCTCTGATCGGCATTCACTTGGGAGTAGCCAGAAACGATTCTTTTACATATGACTCAAGCAGCTCACGACTTCCGATCTTTGACCAAGAATCCTCTGGGTAGCCTAAGAACATCCGTTTGAAGGCGAGCTAAAGTGAGAAGGCGAAATATCCCCTACTTAGGGTTGTGCACTGGGTTTGGGACCCACCACGTAAAAACAGTACCAATGAAAACTAAACCACAGCCTTGCTGTTAACTCGGCTATAATCGCGTAAGCGGTGTCTGCGCCAGTAAAGAAGAAGAATAAAAATTTATTACAAAATTGAAATGTATTAACATATTTATTTCTACAGATTTGTTTTTTTTTTTTTTTAATTTTCTTCAAAACGCTCTATTGGGCGGACATCTCCCTTAGGCGGACAAAATCGCTGCGACCGTCAGTGTCCGGTTGAGAGGGCTTTCACTGTACTTTCTTCCAAAACCCCTTTGAGGCGTGATAAAGTAAGTGTATCGTTTTTCATTCCTTGTTATTATCAGGCATGTTCCAGAAATCGTTTTCGCATGAAAATGATAATGAAATCGTGAGACGGTGTTCTGAATGCCACTTTGCGATTACGAATACATATTTTTCGAACATGAAATCGGTGCGATATGGCATGTTCTAGAAATCGATTTCGCAAATTGTTTGACGTTTTGATATCGGTCAAAAATAAGAGCGCGAAATTATTGGATTATTGTATTTCAAGCGGTGAGGAGGTCTAAATTAGTAAAAATTATATTCCAGTTCCAAGTTCCAATATAATTATAATTAATATATAAATTGCTGTAAAAGTTAAAATGTAAGTATTTGAGCCAGTTATTTGGATTTCTTCACAAAAATTAACACTTTCCTTTTCTTATTTTAGGGGAAAACACAAAAGCCAAACACAGGAAAATATTTTTTTAAATTTTATGGAAAAAAACCCCGACTTGGCGAAAAATTTCGTCAAAGGGGATCGCGTCGCTGCGGAGGCTTTGTGGGCAGACCTTGCCAAAATGTTAAATAGCGAAGGTCCACCGCAAAAAGATGTTAACGGCTGGAAAAAGGTGAGAAAAATATCATGTATGTACATATGTGAACTGTATTAACATTTTTTTAATAGGTATGGTCCGATTGGAAAGGGTGCATCAGGAAGAAAATCGCCCACAACAAGAATGAAAGCAGAGCCACTGGAGGAGGGCAATTTAATAAATTTACCCTGACCCCCAGTGAGGAAGAAATTGCACGAATCTGTGGGATATACACGGCGGTGGAAGGCATTGGAAATAGCGCTGCATTTGGAGTGAACGTTAACGACGACGAAAACAATTCTTTGGATGGAATTTTATGTATTGAAGAAATTTCCAGCGGCGGACCAAAGTCCACACCACGCAAACGACGGTATGAGGACAATGTACAAGATTGCCTCAAGAAGCACATGGCAGCAGAAGCAGGTGCAGTTGAGAAAATATCCAATACATTGGATCTTCTCACTGCGAATATGGATAAATTGACAAAATTAGTGGAGAAACAAAACCAGCTTATAGCCGAACAAAACGACGATCGTCGAAAATATTATCTGGCCAAGCAAGAAAGCTTGATGGCTAAAAATGTTATTAAGCAAAAGATGCTTGAAATAGAAGAAATCCGAGTACAAAGGGAATTTTTTTAAAACCAAAACCAAACTAAAAATATCGACTAATTAATTTTATTAATTATTAATAGTATTAAATGATCTCAAAGTTTAACTTATGTAAATGTGATGTTTTTATTGTTTTTTATTAAATAAAAAAAATATGAAAATTAAACTATACGCGTTAAGTTATTTGCGATTTCATCTCGAATGGATACAGCGGCAGTTTGTAGATGGCTGCTATGATCAGCAACTTCTTCGTCCAGAAAATCGTCCACTACATCTAAAGCAAAGGCATCCAGGTTATAATGGCGACAAATGTTGTGCAAAGCACTGCATATATTTATAATTTTTACAACTTTCTCTGGGACATATGGCATAGTTGTTTGAAGACATTTAAAGCGGCTCTTGAGGACTCCGATTACTCTCTCAACGATATTTCTTGCCTTGGAGTGTTGTAAATTGAATTTGTGCTGTGGTGACCCAGCGTTTGCATCACGATAAGGGGTAAGTAAATATGGTTCCAAGCCATATCCTGAATCTCCTAGTAGCCAAGATCTATGGTCTCCGCCCACATACCTGGATGAAAGATATTGTTTGGCAGCACTTAAAGAAAATATAAAGGCGTCATGACTGGCGCCAGGGTGGCATGCATCCACAGCCGTTATACGCATTCTGTAATCGCAAATCTGTAAAAGAAGTGAATTAATATCAACAACAAATTTCATATTTGTAACTCACAATCATCCCATTAACGCTGAAGTAACCCTTTCTGTTAAAAAACAGATGCTCATTTTGGTGGGGCTTCGTAATTTTTATGTGTGTCCCGTCCACACAACCGATTATTCCGGGAATACAAAAATTGTTGAAAAAATGTGCTTTCGACACTTTAATTTCTTCTTCGCTCATTTGTAGTTTAATCCATTTTGGACACAGTGCTTTTTCTAAAGCATTTAGCACCTCATGTAAGACTTTGCACACGGTACTTCTTGCAAGGGATATGTCGGTCTCTTTTCCTACCGAGCGCTGGAATCCTCCCTCTGCAAGGTACCTCAAAGTAGAAGCAAGCTTTATTTCAATCGTAATAGATGACGGATTTATGAATGGTTGGACATCACGAACAATTTCAAGAAACGCTTCTTTACTTATCCTGTAATAGGCAACAAAACTTTATTGGGACAAAATGCATCTCTTGTGTTCCAAACTTTGTTTTATATATACTTACACGGAATCTGGGATATCCAAGGGATTGGAATGATCCCTTAAAATTCGCCGCCGAACTTTCTCATTTTTTTCCCATTCATTTTTTGCCAATAAATATGCAGCAATGGTAAATAAGCTCATTTTGTAAAATTCTTTGAAACAAATTTTATTTGTCAATACTCAATCAGCTGTTTCGTAGTTGATTTCGAATTTAAGCCAATTCGCGCGAATTGTGGAACACTGTTACCAAATTCACGCGATTTGCAAATTCGGTGCCGAATTTAAATCGTGCGATTTCCAGAACATGCCTGTATATGTTTATTATATATGTTATAACCAACGGATTTACATATATTTGGTATAATCGGTGAACGGTACGAAACGGGAAAAATTTAATTGTATATATCATCAGTATATATAAAACGAAAAACATTTTTTTTGCCCACTTGCTTACTCCTGTGTTACAAACATACATTAGAAACAAATAAAACAACAATTTAAATTTATGTATCCACTAACAAGATTTTTCGCAATAACTAAACGACAGCCTTGCTGTTAACTCGGCTATAATCGCGTAAGCGGTGTCTACGCCAGTAAAGAAGAAGAATAAAAATTTATTACAAAATTGAAATGTATTAACATATTTATTTCTACAGATTTGTTTTTTTTTTTTTTTAATTTTCTTCAAAACGCTCTATTGGGCGGACATCTCCCTTAGGCGGACAAAATCGCTGCGACCGTCAGTGTCCGGTTGAGAGAGCTTTCACTGTACTTACTTTCTTCCAAAATCCTTTTGAGGCGTGATAAAGTAAGTGTATCGTTTTTCATTCCTTGTTATTATATGTTTATTATATATGTGAGAACCAACGGATTTACATATATTTGGTATAATCCGTTTGAACGGTACGAAACGGGAAAAATTTAATTGTATATATCATCAGTATATATAAAACGAAAAACATTTTTTTTTGCCCACTTGCTTACTCCTGTGTTACAAACACACATTAGAAACAAATAAAACAACAATTTAAATTTATGTATCCACTAACAAGATTTTTCGCAATACTCCTTTTGTTTCTCAAAACTGTAAGCAGTATATTTAAAATAAATAAGCAAAAGGCACAATAAAAAGACACGAAGAGAAAAAATTCAAATATACTTGTACATACATACATATTAACTAATAAAAACTCCGTATTATATTATACAAAGATAAAAATTTAGTAATATTTGCATAAAGAGGTTAACACTGGAACATGGTGAACTCTTTTTTTGATTCGTATCGCGCCTACAACAACAAAGTACCGCAAAAACAATACGAGCATTATTTACATACACTTGGTGTACTCAAATATATACCATAGGGGAAAATTAAATATAAAAAGCATTAATCGAATTTTTAAATTTGCAAAAATTATCCGAAATTTAATGGTATATTAAAAACATGTAAACGGTCCGGTACAAAAAAAAACATACATATATTTAAAGACAGCACATTTCAAACTTTTCCTTTTTTTCTTTACTTTATGCATATTTATACTTTATATATATTTATATCATAGCATATTACGTGGAAGGTGCCGCTGCCCAGCTGGTTGATGTCCTCGTGAAAATAAAGGCTGACATCACGCCGTCCAAGAAATGCGATGGACGGGACAAGGACAGAGACGAGTAGGTCCTTGTGACATTTACTACAGTGGCCATATAAAGGAGCGCAAGTTTGGTGCTGGATTCGTGGTGGGAGAGAGACTCCGTCGCCGAGTACTATCATTCACTCGGGAGAATGAATGTCTAGCCACAATCCGCATCAAAGCGAGGTTCTTCAACATATCGCTGATTTGCGCCCACGCCCCGACGGAAGAGAAGGACGACGTGATGCTTTTATGAGTGCTTGGAGCGCACTTATGAGAGATGCCCCCGCCACGATGTCAAAATCGTACTTGGCGACTTCAGCGCCAGGGTGGGCAAAGAAGGTATCTTTGGCACTATGGTCGGTAAATTCAGCCTCCACAAGGAAACATCCCCAAATGGGTTGAGGCTGATCGACTTCGCCGGGGCCCGAAATATGGTTATATGTTGTATTAGATTCCAGCATAAGAAGATACATCAAGCTACCTGGCTGTCTCCGGATCGAAAACCCTCCAACCAGATCGATCTTGTTGTGATAGACGGAAGACACGTCTCCAGTGTTTTAGATGTGCGTGCGCTCCGAGGTCTTAACATCGACTCGGACCACTATATTGTTGCAGCCAAAATTCGCACCCGCCTCTGTGCAGCAAAAAACGCACGCCAACAAACACAAGGAAGGTTCGACGTCGAGAAGCTGCAATCACAACAGACAGCCTAACGATTTTCTACTCGGCTTGCACTCCTGCTCTCTGAGAGCACTCGTCAACAACTCGGTATAAGGGAACTGTGGGACGGCATTTCAAACTCCTTACGTACAGCTGCAACCGAAACCATTGGCTTTCGGAAAATGCAAAAGAACAGCTGATACGACGAGGAGTGCCGTGTCGCAGCGGAGAGAAAACAGGCTGCCTACCTCGCAACGTTACGATCAACCACAACACGTGCGGGATGGGATAGATACCGAGAGTTGAAGAGGGAAGCGAGACGCATTTGTAGACAGAAAAAGAAAGAGGCCGAAATGCGTGAGTACGAGGAGCTTGATAAGCTGGCCGACAGGGGTAATGCTCAAAAATTCCCGATACCCCTATCGATGACGATGGAGCAGGCGTTCCATTGCCCGACCATGAAGAAGTTCGAATAGCAATTCCCCGCCTGAAAAACAACAAAGCGGCAGGGGCCGATGGATTGCCGGCCGAGCTATTCAAATGCGGCGGCGAAGAGCTGATAAGGTGCATGCATCAGCTTCTTTGCAAAATATGGTCGGACGAAAGTATGCCCAACGATTGGAATTTAGGTGTGCTATGTCCAATCCATAAAAAAGGAGACCCCACAATCGGCGCCAACTACCGTGGGATTAGCCTCCTCAACATCGCATATAAGATTCTGTCGAGCGTATTGTGTGAAAGATTAAAGCCCACCGTCAACAAACTGATTGGACCTTATCAGTGTGGCTTCAGACCTGGTAAATCAACAACCGACCAGATATTTACCATGCACCAAATCTTGGAAAAGACCCGTGAAAGGAGAATCGACACTCACCACCTATTCGTCGATTTCAAAGCTGCTTTCGACAGCACGAAAAGGAGCTGCCTTTATGCCGCGATGTCTGCATTTGGTATCCCCGCAAAACTAATACGGCTGTGTAAACTCACGTTGAGCAACACGAAAAGCTCAGTCAGGATCGGGAAGGACCTCTCCGAGCCGTTCGATACCAAACGAGGTTTCAGACAAGGCGACTCCCTATCGTGCGACTTTTTCAATCTGCTGCTGGAGAAAATTATTAGAGCTGCAGAACTGAATCGAGCAGGTACAATCTTTTATAAGAGTGTACAGCTGCTGGCGTATGCCGATAATATTGATACGAAGACATACGAATAAGTCCTCAAAAAAAATATATATACATATATATATACAGTACACAATATAATAATTATATTATTGCATAAATATACCAAAAAATAACAATAAAAAAGGAAATAACAACGATCAACGCGTATTTAATTAATTTCATCGTTAAATCGGAAATAAAAACTCTTACTAACGTAAAGGAGTTTTCGGTTTTTTACATTTGCCAGTTTACTCTGAAAAATACATTTCAGTATTATTAATTAAAAATTTAAAAATCACGCTGAGTATGATGTAATTGTAGAATTTGACGAATCAGATCTACCTGAAAATTTCAAATCCTCAGCATACGCCAAATGTGAACACTGCTTATACCAGTACGAAGAAGCGAAAGCTATGATCTCCGATCAATTGAAATTAATTAAAGCAATTGCACCTACTCCACAGCCGAGAGTAGAGCACAAGTACAAAGCCAAGAGGCGAGTTCGGCATCCACCTCAAAGTGCCTGCAAGTAATGGTTATGAACAACAGCCGTCCCTCCGGGACATGTTTACAGCCGTGTACATATGTAAACAGTCCAAAATTATCACTATTATCACAATTTGTACATATAAGCTGCGATACAAAACAAAAGATCAAGCAGGCGTAATAGTTAAACAGTTCGCTCTTAATGACGAAAATTTCAATTTTACTTGAGAAACTCTAAAGACTCGTTACGAGAACGAAAGAATATTAGTCGACAAACAAGTGACAATATTAATGAATTTACCAGAAATTCAGAAAGAAACAAATGAAGAATTCATAAAACTTCAATCCACTGTTTCAAATTTTCATATTGCTCATGGGTTCTATCGACACAGAATATTCCTACAGATAATTGGGACCCCATTCTGGTAAATATATGCACATCTGCATTACCAGAAAAATCGTTAGTTTTGTGGGAGCAATCGCAAAATGCTCAACGTGACAGCAAATGAAAAATATCTTAACTACCCAATGGTCAGAACTCAAAACGTTCAACAAGACCTAAATCGAAGCTTCATTAGGCCCCTAGATAGAGCAACAAAAACTTAAATCGTAGTTTTTTTTTCAAAACACAATCGCTCACATTCGAACAAGACAAACATACGTCATGCAAACTACAAGTATATACAGGAGGGCATATACTCAAATATTAGTTTAAAAAATTTAACATTAACGAAAGGAACAAGTTTGTCAGATCAAAAAGACTCTGTACAATCTGCTTGTCTAAATAATTCCGAAAGCAAATTTAATTGTGTATATTTCCACAAAAGGCATCATTCAATGTTGCACTTCAATAACTTTCCCAACACACTCCAAAGTAGCGATTTCTCAAAAAGAGCCACGGGTTTAGTTGCAAACGCAACTCCCGAAACACAAAATCCCGAAATTTGTCATAAGACACCATGCTGATCAAAGGAATTAAAAACTCAAACGCTACACAGCGAGATTCAAAGTAGGGTACTACCCACAGCAGTCGTCCCCATAGAATATCGAGCAAAACTGTTTAAGCTCAGGGCCTTAACTCTCCGATGTTCATATGGGTCTGGCCAGACCCATTCGATCTTTAAATGTATGTAGATCTTTTATTTTTAATATCTGAGGCTTCTTAGTCCATGACTTCCTAAAATGTAGTGTGCTAAACACAATGAAGTAGCAAAATTAAGATTTTTGCTATATTTGTTGTAAAAATAATAATTTTAAACTAATTTCGTTTATTAAGCTCACATGGGTCTGTGCAGACCCATATAAGCTTCTCATGTAAATTGGTTAATTGTTAGCGGAGGCAGCGGCAGAGATAATTTTTTAGTTGACATTTGATAATTGAAGTGAGTGAACACGTGTTTTTTAATTAGTGGGAAGTGTTTTTTTTTAAATAAAATGGAACAAGTAAATATGGATGAAGTTGATGTGTTGACGCGTTTGCTTCGTAAGCTAAACGCAGCAAATGTGAGTCCGGAAGAACGTCAGCGACTTCAGGCACAAATTGAAGAAATTATGGGACAGGAGTCCGATCCATTTGAAACAAGTGGCGACGTAGAAGATGATGAATATTTTCCAGATAAAGATGACTTCGGTGAAGCATCAGATATACATAGAACAGGAAATCGAGTTAGAGGCTGTTCTGGATGAAAACCATGATGATATTGAGGATTTGTATAGAGAAGCTATCGCCCTTGAGGCTTCAACTACAATGGAATCATGCAGCACATCTATTACCCAGGGCCTTATATACAGGTCGAAAGATGGTAGAATGTG
The DNA here is from genome assembly GCF_023373825.1 of Bactrocera dorsalis. Lineage (NCBI taxonomy): Eukaryota > Metazoa > Arthropoda > Insecta > Diptera > Tephritidae > Bactrocera > Bactrocera dorsalis. Next base: position 77,374,834 of record NC_064304.1, read on the forward strand.
GATTTCAAATCCTCCACCACCTGGAAGGCCTCGTTGTCACAATGTTGCAACTTTTACTCGTAAAGGGCCACTACGAGGAGCGTCACCGAGTCATAAAGCTCTTTTCAAGCTATTGCTGTCTCCTGAAATCGTAAGTATCATTGTGCGGGAAACCAACAGAAAAGCCGTTGAAGCGTTTCGTCTATGGAATGAAAAGCATCCCAGTAATAAACAGCGTTCTTGGGTAATGACTGACGAAGACGAAATGTATGCTTTTTTTGGGATGCTACTTATTGCTGGTGTATTCCACTCGAATTCTCAGCCAGCGAAAGAATTGTGGGCCAGCTACAATATGCCAATTTATAAGGCCACTATGTCATTGAATCGGTTCAAGAGCTTAACTACTTTCATCCGTTTCGATAACAGTGGTACTCGTGCTGAGAGGTTGAAGCAAAGCAAAACTGCTGCCCTGGACGATGTATGGCTCATGCTGATGGCCAATTTAGAGAAAGCATACACTCCGGATTGTCATGTAACCGTCGATGAACAGTTATTTCCATATCGTGGGCGCACTCGATTCACCCAATATATTCCGAGTAAGCCGGCAAAATATGGCATGAAAGTGTGGTGGATTTGTGACTCTGTTTCAAACTACCCTTTGAAAGGTATAATTTATACTGGAAAACCACCAGGTGGCCAGCGAGAAACGAATCAAGGTGAACGGGTCGTCATGAAATTGATGCAAAATTATATGGGCAGCGGTAGGACTGTTTATGCTGACAATTTTTTTTCAACATACAACTTGGCAGAAATGTTGATGAATCGTAGAGTGGCTTTTGTCGGTACCGTAAGAAAAAATAAGACCTTCATTCCGCATGAATTGCTTAACCCGAAGCGTGATGTTAAAAGCACTTTATTTTGTTATCACAATAATAATATCGGTCTGTGCTCGTATATGGCAAAGCCGAAAAAGCCAGTAATTATGTTATCCACTGCCCATTACCGTCAAAGCACCGATCCATTGAAAGGATTCAAGCCAGATCAAATTTTGGACTACAATAAATTTAAAGCGGGGGTAGATACAATGGATCAAATGTTGACTGGCTATCCGTGCAAACGCTCGACAAACCGTTGGCCACTGGCAATGTTTTATAATATGCTGGATATTGCCGGTTTGGCATCATACAGGCAAAGCAGAGTGATAAGAGGCGCTCATTTATCATTGAATTGGCACGGCAGCTAGTTATTCCACATATGACGAAACGGGCGACTAACCCATTAGTATGGAGGTTTGCTCATATAAGACAAGCAATGAATCTTTTCAATATCAAGGTGAGTATGAATTATATACACACCTACATACATGTATACATGTATATCTCCGCGTATAAAGATATGTGTATGCATGTATTCATATTTACTAATTTAAAATAAATTATTTCGCTACTTTTAGGTACCGGAATCTGGTCCATCGACATCAGATGCAACACAGCAACAATCATATGCTCAAGTTGCTTCAAAACGGTCATCGTGCTACCATTGTGCTGCTTCTTCTTCGAAAAAGCGACGTAAAACTCGTTATAACTGCAGCAAATGTAATCGTCCCATATGTCTTAATGAACATTCCACGCAACTATATAGTTGTAAACCCAATTGCTCTTCATAATTAATTCTAATCCGTTTAAATAAATCAATAAAATTATTTATAAAACCGTATTTCTTACATTATTTTTATGGATCTGGGCAGATCATAGCGGCTAGGACACAAAATAACCTAAAACTGACTATTTGTTAGAAAAAATTTCAAACACCCTTCTAGCTCAGAGTACTATATTCGGTTGAGTTCTAAGTATATTAGTTCCGGAACCAATTACCACAATGACAACTCAAGTTGAAGAAATATCCAACGAATACCTTAATTCACAATTAAGGAAATTTTGGGAGTTAGAAGAGCTCCCCCCATTTCGATTACAACACCAGAAGATCAGTACTGTAAAGACTTTTGTAAAGCCATAACTACTCGATCAGCTAATGGTCGGTATGTCGTACGACTCCACTAAAACAACAATTTCCGGACACACTCGTCCTAGGTTACTCTCGTACCTCTGCAATACAGCAGTTTCTAAGTCTGGAAAAAAATCTACTCAGAAAAGGTGAGCTGAAACAAGATTATGATGGTATCTTAGAAGAATACCTTCATTTAGATCACATGGAAGAAGTAAGCCCATGTGAAAAAATCATAAAAGGCATAAAGTAAAACCTGACAAAAAACAACAAAAGTCAGAGTTGTCTTCAATGCCTTGAGAACCTTTAGCTCGGGTATTCCCTAATGTTATTCTATTTAGGGGACCCACACTCCATCCAGATTTGATGCTTCTCATATTAAATTGGCGTATTTACAAATACATTTTCAATTCGAAAAAATGTATCGACAAATAGTCGTGCATAGTGATCAAGATCTTCACGGAATTATTTTTCGAAAATTCCCAATAGTCCACTATGCGACTTATGATTAAAAACAGTTACCTTTGGCGTAAACTGTTCCCCATACCTAGCCATTCGTATACTCCACGAACTGGTAGAAAACACGAAGTCAGAATTTCCTCTGGAATCACAAGTTTTAAAATTATAAATGTATGTAGACGATATCCTGCCTGGAAGCCACAGTCTTCTACAATCATACGAGCCCTTCTCACAGATAATAAATGCCCTCAATACCGCAGGGTTTTCCCTAAAAAAGATCATAGATAATCACACAAAAATCCTAAAAAATAAACCAAACGAGAATTTGTTGGATACTAATTTCCTTACATATATTCGAAAAGTACAACAAAAACACTATGGAATGCGATATCGAACCAGTTTTCATACACTACTGAATCCATATCCGCACTATCAGCCATCACAGACAGATTTTATCCTCAGTGGCAAAACTTTTCGACCCCGCAGGATGGCTATCGCCAATTAAGATACAAGCGAAAATACTGATCCTCGAATTATGGCTGGACGGAATCGATTGGGACGAACAATTTTGCAAACTAACTTCACACGTACGCTTACGCTCTATCGTTCAGACGTTGTCGAGCCAGCAACGAATTAATTTCATGCAAAAACAAATATGCCCTGCGAAAAATATTTTATGATTCTAAACGCCTTTGGTGCCATGCCATGCCTTTTATGTTCCAAATTTTTTTTTAAAGATAATAGGGAATATATCCTTAAAAGACATTTTGTTAATTTTCATTATACTATTAATTATTTAGATTAGATGCTTAATTTTAATTCCAATTTCTCACTGGGCTACTTTTTTTCGTGCTCACCAACGCAGTGACAGATCCTCTCATGCCGACCACTGTTCTAAAACCATTTCTAGACACGAAAGGTCTGCTTAGATGCTTAGTGCCAATGGTCGGCTTGTTAACTTAAGTCTAACATACAATGAACGCCACCCCATAATAATACCTGAGAAGTCTGCATTTGCAACATTATTCCTGAATTACATCCACATATTAATGTTACACGCCGAACATCGTCTCATGCAACCCAATCAGCCCCAAATCAAGAAATGCATTTTCATGTGCAAGATCTGCACTATGCATAAGCAAACAATGCGAACGCAGATTATGGCTGCACTTCCATCTGAACGCTGCAATTTCGCTGTGCAGTTCACCACCACAGGTATTGATGTGGTTGTCTTTGTATGTTTCACAACAAAGGAAGTACACCTTGAGCTATGTACTAATCTGACGACAGAGGCTTTTCTCGCAGCATTTGCTCGCTTTGTCGGTGGACGTGGCTTCCCATCAAAAATCATGGGCGATAATGGCAAAACATTTATTGGAGTTCAACGAACCACAGAAAAATAGTTTGAGGATTTCTTTAAACAAGTGTCACATGACTTCTTACAAAAGTACGCCCCCATGGTATCAATTGGTAATTTATACTCCCAAGCGCTCCTCATATGGGTGGTTTATGGGAATCAGCTGTAAAGAGCTTAAAATCTCATTTCAAGAAGCTAGCTGGCAGCTACTAAATTAATTACGAAGACTTCACGACATTATTAACTAAAATCGAAGCCGTTCTCAACTCATGGCTCCTCACGGCTTTCTCGCAAGATCCCTCCGATTTCACAGCCCTAATTCCAGGGCATTTTCTAAAAAGAGCACCAATTCTGGCCACACCTGAGCGCAAGCGTGGATTTGCTATCCTTACTAAATAGATGAGAAAGAATTAAAATTCTCCATCATAATTTCAGTCGTCGATGGAAAGCAGGCTACAACAAGGACTTCAACAAGAGGAACCGATGGAAAACTACAGAAAATTCGCCGAAGATTGGAGATTGTGCCCTGATTCATGACGAATGTCTCCTCCATACCGAATGGCGCTTGACCGCAAAGAGAAGCTTTACCAAGGCTCCGACGGCCATATTCGCGTAGTCGATCTCCATACGCAATCAGGAAAGCTAACAAGATCCCTTGTTAAACTATGCTTTTTACCGATCGCCGTCACATCGAAACGAAACCGATAAAACCCTCAAATAAGCCGGGTTAGTAAATATTTACAAATATGAGCCACGCCAGCGACTGCCTCAGTTGCAGCGCCTCGAACCACCACATCAACGGCTCCTCGTAGTGGAAAGCGAGCACTGTCGTCAAGGTCCATACCTGCAGCAGACCCGCAGAGCATTCGGTGCCCAATATGTCGTTGACCGGACCGGTTGACGCACTGGGCCACCTCAGCAACGGTTACGGTTCGTCCAAGCACACGGTCACTGCCGTACCTACCATCACCCAGGAGTGTACATCGGGAAACCTGTGCCAGATAAGTATGTGGCTTCATCATTCCATGCTGGACCGAACTACCAGACATGACATCGGTCAACATTCTGGTGGCCGCAACCGCGTACGACGACCGCCAATACGCCGGGATACACGATCCCATCGACAGCTAACTACATCATCATCCCGTGTCTGGCGGCCACAAAATGGCACGTCGACACGACCCCAGCAACAAAGGCCGCGTCCGCGCCGCACCTCAGGTCTCAGCACCGTTGTAACCACGCTCCAGCACCTGCAATGACTGCTAGGCTGAAATATTCGCTTAGGAGGGCTGGCATGGCTAAATGAGTCTCAGTCCCCTGTCCCACACAACATGTAATCCGCAAGCGCCATATCAACACCGAACACCTAATCACATCAATAATCCCGCATCACTAACACTCTACATTCTCTACACTCACCTCGACATCACTCGAAAATTGATAAAACAAAACTTGACGAATATATTGATGACATTTACAATAAAGAGTGTATTAAATATTCTATTATTATTTCATATGTAATCATTAAAGTCGCGGGCGACCAACACTGAGGGTGCTGGATTTATCCACTTCGCAGCAAGATTAACCACCAAAAGCTCATTCGATATTTCCTTAATTGCAACTTTTTTGTATGTCTTTGTAGAATGATTTATTTATATTAAGAACTACCATAAAGAGTTCGGTAACTAAACATCGCATAAAAATCATCTAACTATTTAAGGGTACTATATGTTCAACAAACCTATTTTCTCATTTCAGCTTTTCACCGTTATTTCAAATTTTTGAAAACCTCCATTATACTATATGGCCGAAAGTCATCTATTTTGGTGGAAGTTTATGGTGAGCATGCACTAGCTGAGCTTGCGGACTAAAAGTGGTGTGCACGATTTAAAAGTGGTGATTTTGATTTAAAGACTAAGAACCTACTGGGAGGCCTTACTCGATAAAGGCTGCTACAAACATAAGAAACCCTCACAGAATCTTCGGGAGTCACTCAAGCAGACATATCAAAACGTTTAATTGCTGTTTGAACGCAATAGAATTATTTATTTGTGTGTTTGGGACTGGTGATGAAGAATGGATCCATTACGGCAACCATAAACGCAAAAATCAAACTTGATCAATCAGCCGAAGTTATATGTTTAAATAACTAAATACTATTAGTTCTAAATTATTTAATTTAAAAAATTAATGTTAAATTACTTAGCTTACATACATATGTACAAATTGAATTAGTAAACTGATGTATTTAGTAGTGTAAATTATACAAAGTATAACAACATAAATTATATACAATATAAACCATATATAATGTTTTTACCAAAAAAATAATGTTAGTATAATAAATACCATACACAAATGTTACCAAAAAATTTATTGTAAGAAAGAAAGTTAATTTTGTAATGTATATATAAATAGTAATACTACAAGCTAAGCCTGATAATAATTGAAAATTTGAAAAAATAGAAGGGAAAAATATAACTGTATAAAAATGGAAACTTAAAAAACAATTATATAAAACGAAATAAAATAAAAATTTCAATTGTTTTATTTATAAGGCAAATGACTGATACGATAGGCAGTAGTAACTATTGAATAACAAAACAAATAACCCATAGCAGTTGGCGCGATGACCGCTTCACCAGTTTCCTGTGACCAAAAGTATATACTATATATATGTATATAAATGCATTATTTATTGATAACCTATCGGTGACCAGTTGCTTAACTTTTACCCGACTTGTAGTATATTTTGGTCAGAATTTTCCACCAATGTTATTTGACTTTTGAATAAATTATCAAAATATATTTGTTTTAAGTATATAAGAAAGAAGATGTTTGGTTCTTTACAACACATAAGTTTTTTTAAATATTAAAATATTTTTTAAATTGAGTTTGTGTATGTATCTTCTTCCTTAATGGCGTAGAGAACGCTTACGCGGTTATAGCCGAATTAGCAACAGAGCGCCAGTCGTGTCTTCTTTTTGCAATGTGGCGCTAATTGGAGATTCCAAGCGAAGCCAGGCCTTTCTCCACCTGGTATTTCCACCATAGTGGAGGTCTTCCTCTTCCTTCTGGAACATATATTTAATCTTAACTATTTAAACTAGTGTTTATTACGTATACTTTTTTGTGGAAACAATGAAATACAATTCAAATCTTAAAACTCATTTTTTACTAAGCTATGCAGATAAAATCTATTGTACTGCTTGAATGCTTGGACTCCGCTCACCAGACTAGTAGAGGAGAAAAGGAAAGAAGATGTCCTAATAGGGTGTGATGCAAACGCAAGGCACACTGTATGGAGTAGCTCCAGCATAAACACCAGAGGTGAGTCACTCTTGCAGTATATTCTGAATAGTAATCTAAGAATTTGCAACAAAGGCGACAAGCCAACTTTTATTTTCCCAAGCTCTGATAAGTTTCCGGGGTGGGAGGAAGTGCTTGACCTCACGCTATCAACAGACACAGACAGTCTCATTGTGGATAACTGGAGGGTATCCGATGAGCCTTCCATGTCGGATCACTCCTGGATACTCTTCAGCATCCGCGAGAAATACAGTGCTCCTCTCACATACCGGAACCCTAGAAGAACAGCATGGGAAAAAGTTACCAGTATAGCAACAAAATGCCTCGAAAAGGAAGGCAATAAGAGTATCAGAAATCCTCAGGAACTAGATTCAGAAGTAGAGAAGTTGGAAAAAATCTTAACCACAACTTTCAATAAATCTACCTACTCCGCTAATAGTGTTGAAAAAAAGAAAGTCTCTTCCTTGGTGGAACAGTGAACTCAAGAATTTGAGAACACAACCAAAGAAAGCTTTCAAAGAGAGTTTTAGAACTTTTTCTTCAACTTTCTATCGATATGCAAAAAGATCGCCATGAGTCGTTTTTAGCTTTCTGACTGCTTTTTAATATCTTTATATGCTGGCAGCCATGGCGATCTTTTTGCATATCGATAGAAAGTTGAAGAAAAACCGCTAGGCTGAGCAAAATGCTGTCCAAAGATAATATTAATACTGCCTACATTAGGACGGAGGGAAGTGATTGGACCTCCTCGGCAAAAGAGTCTCTGGAGGTACTAATTACAACGCACTTCCCCGCAGCTGATTATCAAAGCCAAATAGTAGACAAAAGCAATATCAAATATGCCATAAATAGTTTTGCATCATTTAAAGCAGCAGGTCCTGACGGGGTAATGCCCATAATGCTGCAAAAACTGGTAGAACCAATGATTCAAAGGCTTGAAAATATATAAAAAGTTAGCATTCAACCATCTTACATCCCAAGAAATTGGAAAAGAAGTAAAGTTGTGTTCCTTCCAAAACCATGCAGAATAACACATGAGAATTTTAGACCTATAAGCCTTACCTCCTTTATGCTGAAAGTACTAATAGATCTACATGTAAGAACAATAATGGCGGAGAAGTTATCGAAGTCCCAACATGCGTACATAAAGGGCCGATCAACCGAAACTGCCCTTCACGAGGTGATAAGTGTAATTGAAAAATCACTACACCACAAACAATACACCATGGCTGCTTTTCTAGCCATAGAGGGCGCCTTCAAGAACATAGAAGTAAATGCAATAATTAATTCTCTGGCACATGGTGGCATAGATGACACTGCATGCAGATGGATACTACCGATGCTTGAGAATAGGAAGATTATAGCTTCAAACGGCGCTGCAACACAAACAAGTTATGTGCGTAGAGGGACGCCTCAATGGGGGGTCCTATCTCCGCTTCTATGGGTTCTAGCGCGGAACGAAATACTCTTCCAACTAAACGGTGGAGGAGTGAAAGCAGTAGAGTATGCAGACGATATAGTGTTGTTGGTATCAGGCATGTTTCCTTCAACAGTCAGCGAGATTATGAAAAGAGCACTTCGAAGGTTAAACCTATGGGCTAAAAACAATGGATTAGGAGTTAACCCGAAAAAACAGAACTGATGCTATTCACAAGCAGAACCAAAATACCTCAGTTTCAAATTCCGGTACTAAACGGTACAACACTCAATCTACCCCCCACAGCTAAATACTTGGGGGTGGAGATTGACACCAAACTGTCCTGAAAAATAAACATAGAAAAAATAATAAACAAAGCATACATGGCCTACTCTACTTGTAAGAGAATCGTCAACAAGAATTGGGGCCTCAAATGAAGTAAAATCATGTGGATGTATACGGCTGTCATAAGACCTATACTTACATATGGAACTCTGGTATGGTGGCCAACGCTAAACAAACAATACAACATTAAAAAATTAAATGGTATACAAAGAGCAGCATGTGCGGGTGTTACTGGTGCAATCAGGTCACTGACTGATGCACTCAATGTGATCCTGCATCAACTACCAACGGACATTTTTATTCACAAAACAGCAGCTATTGCGGCGATAAGAATAAAAGAATTGGGAGGTTGGAATCAGCAGAACTACGGACATAATGTAATCCTAAACAAGCTCACCATTAATAAATCAGACTACATTCTCCCAAAGCGAGACTTCAATAGACTCTTCCAGGTGAGGATACAATCTAGACGACAATGGAGACGAGGTTCAATAGGAGAGGAGGATACCATCTCAGTCTATACCGATGGGTCCAAAATGGACTGCGGAGTAGGCACGGGGTATTCTCCGCTAATCTAGGCATATCTCTCTGTATACGTCTACCGAACTCGGCTAGCGTCTTCCAAGCAGAAGTACCAGGCATAGAAAAAGCCTGCGAAGCTCTATTAGAAAACCACGGAAATATAAATAAAGCAACTATATTTACGGATAGCCAGGAAGCGTTCCTGGCCTTGTCTTCACCCATGACAAATTTCAGTATAGTTCACAACTGCAAGAGAGCACTAAGCTCAATAAAAGACAAGCTCCAACTAAACTTGATCTGGGTTCCCGGCCACAGGAACATTTTCGGTAACGAAGAAGTAGACGAGTTGGCAAAAGCAGGAGCTTTCCTCAATGAATCCGAGGCGGAGCTCATACTAAGCCCGCTAGCATCGATCAAAGGAGAGATCAATAGACAATTTCAACAAGTTGCAAATAACAGGTGGAAAAACATTACAAAATGCGTCATAACTAAACAATTATGGGCAACATATGACAGGAAAAGAACCAACGACTTATTAAATAGGTCAAGAAAAAGTATTTACTGAGTAACAGCTACCATAACATGGGGCACTGGCCATTCGGGGAACACGCATCCAAAATGGGTATGCCCTACAACGACATCTGCAGTGGCTGCGGAGTGGCAGGGAACAAGGAAACAATCTCCCACTTTCTCTGCGAATGCCCAGCTCTAGCACAGATCCGACACAAAACACTTGGAATCCAGCAAGCACCAAACCTTGAATGGATTTCCACTAAAAGCATATCGGACATAAGTAGTTTCATCGAATCCTCAAAATAGTTTGAGAGAGAAGGTGAAACGTAATATCAGATACAGGAGGTTCTACCTACCTTTTAAAAAAATTCACGAAAATCGCCTAATTTTTCATGCGTTACGCTGGTATAGCCCCTTAAACTTGTTCTTCTTCTTCTTTACTGGCGTAGACACCGCTTACGCGATTATAGCCGAGTCAACAACAGCGCGCCAGTCGTTTCTTCTCTTCGCTACGTGGCGCCAATTGGATATTCCAAGCGAAGCCAGGTCCTTCTCCACTTGGTCCTTCCAACGGAGTGGAGGTCTTCCTCTTTCTCTGCTTCCCGCGGCGGGTACTGCGTCGAATACTTTCAGAGCTGGAATGTTTTCATCCATCCGCCTTGTATGCGATGTTGAGGAGGCTTATCCCACGGTAGTTGGCGCAGATTGTGGGGTCTCCTTTTTAATAGATTGGGCATAGCACACTTAAATTCCAATCGTTGGGCATGCTATCATCCGACCATATTTTACAAAGAAGCTGATGCATGCTCCTTATCAGTTCTTCGCCGCTGTGTTTGAATAGCTCGACAATCCATCGGCCCCTGCCGCTTTGTTGTTTTTCAGGCGGGCAATTGCTATTCGAACTACTTCATGGTCGGGTAATGGAACGTCTGCTCCATCGTCATCGATAGGGGTATCGGGAATTTTTGAGCATTACCCCTGTCGGCCAGCTTATCAAGCTCCTCGTACTCTCGCATTTCGGCCTTTTTCTGTCTTCAAATGCGTCTTGCTTCCCTCTTCAACTCTCGGTATCTATCCCATCCCGCACGTGTTGTGGTCGATCGTAACGTTGCAAGGTAGGCAGCCTGTTTTCTCTCCGCTGCGGCACGGCACTCCTCGTCGTACCAGCTGTTCTTTTGCACTTTCCGAAAACCAATGGTTTCGGTTGCAGCTATACGTAAGGAGTTTGAAATGCCGTCCCACAGTTCCCTTATACCGAGTTGTTGACGAGTGCTCTCAGAGTGCAGGAGTGCAAGCCGAGTTGAAAATCATTCGGCTGTCTGTTGTGATTGCAGCTTCTCGACGTCGAACCTTCCTTGTGTTTGTTAGCATGCGTTTTTTGCTGCACAGAGGCGGGTGCGAATTTTGGCTGCAACAATATAGTGTTCCGAGCCGATGTTAGGACCTCGGAGCGCACGCACATCTAAAACACTGGAGACGTGTCTTCCGTCTATCACAACATGATCGATCTGGTTGGTGGTTTTTCGATCCGGAGACAGCCAGGTAGCTTGATGTATCTTCTTATGCTGGAATCTATTACTACAGATAACCATATTTGAGCTTCAACCCATTTGGGGATGTTTCCTTGTGGAGGCTGAATTTTCCGACCGTATTTCCAAATATACCTTCTTTGCCCACCCTGGCGTTGAAGTCGTCAAGCACGATTTTGACATCGTGGCGGGAGCATCTCTCATAAGTGCGCTCCAAGCACTCATAAAAGGCATCTTTGGTCACATCGTCCTTCTCTTCCGTCGGGGCGTGGGCGCAAATCAGCGATATGTTGAAGAACCTCGCTTTGATGCGGATTGTGGCTAGACGTTCATTCTCCGGAGTGAATGATAGTGCTCGGCGACTGAGTCTCTCTCCAACCACGAATCCAACACCAAACTTGCGCTCCTTTAAATGGCCACTGTAGTAAATGTCACAAAGACCTACTCGTCTCTGTCCTTGTCCCGCATTTCTTGGACGGCGGTGATGTCAGCCTTTATTTTCACGAGGACATCAACCAGCTGGGCAGGGGCACGTTCTCAATTAAGGGACCAGACATTCCAGGTGCATGCCCTCAATTCGTAGTCCTTATTTCGTTTGCCATGGTCGTCATCAAATGGGGGGTCTCTCATCCGAGGCTGATTGTTGTTTTTCATTGGGGTGTTTTTTTACGTGGCGGGTCCCAAACCCAGCGCACAACCCTAAGTAGGGGATATTTCGCCTTCTCACTTTAGCTCGCCTTCAAACGGATGTTCTTAGGCTACCCATAGGATACTTGGTCAAAGACCGGAAGTCGTGAGCTGCTTGAGTCATATGTAAAAGAACCGTTTCTGGCCACTCCCAAGTGAATGGCGATCAGAGAACTTTCCTCACTTGCGTGAACTTCTACACATGACTCCATCCTTGTTAGACTTGTTAGAGGGCTTTATATCAGCTTTATATCTTAATTCAGTGCTTAGTTATGGCACTTTATATGTTTTTGCTTAATGGCGATTTGTGGGCGAGGTAGTGGTCTGATTACGCCCATCTACGAACTCGTAACTTCGTTTTGTTCAAGGCTTGCACGGACGGACGGACGGACAGACAGTCAACCGGATTTCAATTTTTCTCGTTATCCTGATCATTTATATATGTATAACCCTACATCTATCTCGATTAGTTTTAAGTGATACGTACAACCGTTAGGTGAACAAAACTACAATATAATAGTCTGTCAACTGGTTGCAAGAGTATAAAATCTATGTTACTTATATTAGAAACTAAAAATATATGTAATATATATGATAAATAAAAGGAGGAGTATGGGAAATAATAGAGACATCTAAATTAAACAATAAGCAGTTCTTTGTTAAGAATGTTTTTACGTGAAAGAGAAACATTAAAGATGGTAAGAGAGGAAAAAATAATTTTTTTAAGTACTACCATCAAATTATATCATATTATAGAATATAGAACTTATAAAACGAATTTTGGATTGTAAAAGTATACAAAACCATCATCAAATATAGAAATAAGAGTAACAAGTAAGGAAGACCTAAGTTCGGCTGTCACCAAACTATTGCAGTCTCACCATCTGCAAAGAAATATTTGCATTTGTTGAAAAACAAAAAAAAAATGCTGCGCATAAATTAACATTTGTTTAATTCACAACCTGTCGTAAAGCATCGTAAAATCGTAAAATTATAAATTTTTACACTTGTTTAAAAAAATTGTTGCTGGATTTCATACAAAAATGAGTTTACACATTTACAATTCTCAATGCTATGTTTTCGAATCGTTATAACTTTTAACTTTGTGAGACTTGTGAATTGCCTAAATTTGTTATTCGATGAAATTGTGAATGGATACGATCAAAATAATTTATACTATGTATTATCCACACATAATGCTAATCGAAATATTCTAGCTTAAAGTTATATTGTGGCTAATATCGATTATGTTATAAAGTTCAATCGAGGGGTCAAAATTTAATATATTGAGTATGAAAATCATTGTAGGAGGAGTATGGAGGTTAAACGAGAGTCTAGAAAGATTTTAATATACCCTGATCATTGCATATTAAATTTTCAACAAAGTTTGTGATAGCCAGAAGGAAAGTAGAACCCTATTAAAAATTTATATAAATGTTAAGCTGAATAGCACCATTTTTTCTGAAGTGTTTTCGAGAAGTTTCGAACAAGAGAATGCGAACTAAAGAACGAACGAACGCTCAACCGACACATGTGATGACCGAGATGACGGGAGAAGTGTTTTTCTACATAAATTTCTTTCTGAAATATCAAAGCTATTTATTTTATAAAATTATTGTTTTTAAATCAATATAAACTGAATATTATAGAATACTTGTGTAAATTAAAATATTCGCTTTTAATTTTCTAAACAAAAATATAACGTGTAGTATAAATAGAAAGGTCTGAGCTGATTGCATGACATTAAACTAAAGTGTATTCGAGAATATTTTTCCACTCAATTTGACACAAAACTACGGTATACCGATACTATTTATTCCACTCTCTTAATTTTATTACAAATTATTGCAAGTTTATTAACAATTTTTGTATAGAGTCATCCACAGGCACTAAGGTTTTAAATTGCTATATGGGGCCAAGAAACGTTATTGTACGAATGTCACATCCCAACAACGCTATTTGTGAAAGGTTTTAATTCGATATCTTCACTTGAGCTTGATTTTATAACATATGAGGTGCAAAGTGAAAGAATGTTATGCACAAAATTTTCAACATAACCTTTGTTGTAGATGAGCTTGGTTATTATTCGATATGACGCATTTTCAAACGGTACATTAAAGTAGTAAAAAAATGGTTTCAGTATGTTTGGTAAATATAGCTCTAGGGTTTTACGAGATATCTATACAAAACTGGGCCTGAAAATAAGCCCATTCCACTCATGTGCTAAACTAACCTCTTCTGTGTGCCAAGTCGCATACAGCTATCTCAGTATGTTCTCAAATTATCGCTCCAACTTATGGATAGACTTCCAGAATACGACTCACGAATTATCCTGATCTCAATTGTTTATCTCAATTCATTTTACCTGGGGCAAACTACCCTTAGGTCAATCATAGTTATATACATATTTTCAAATCAAATTAAAATAAGTAATACGCGTCTTAATAGTTTATATACATATGTATATTATTATTTAGAAAATATTATTGAAATTACCTGTAATTTGTTTATTTTCAAATCAAATCGAATATGAAACCTCTTTTCTTTGTAAGTCATCTTGGCATCACCGTATCGCTCTATTCCTTCCACGTTGTACACTATACCGTTGCTTAAAATCAAGCGTGTCTTGTACGCAACCAAAATAAATGTCTGTAAAAATATTAATGTGAAATGTAGAACTCAATGAAAATGTACATATAAAATGTTACAAAAACTGTTTGTAAAGTTTTGACCGCCTTAATTGAGAATATATTGGATAAATTTGAAAGTAGTTTTCTTTTTTGCAAAAATTAAAATAAAATAAAATATGTCAAATGTTTACATTTGTATCAATTTTGACTTAACCAAACACACAAAATTTTGTAATTTTGTTTCGTCAAAATGAACTTTATCGTTATTGCCAACTACTTTTTTTTGGAAAAATCATAGCTATTGTGAGAAAAAAGCGATGAACTGGCAATGTCTCTAGTTCAATACACAAGCTATGATACCTTATAAAAAGCCAACATAATTATGCTCGCTAAGTCTTCCATACAAAATAAGCTAATAGCTTAATTTGCTGGTCAAATAAAACTGGCCTAGAGCTGTAATTTTGTACAGAGGATGGCAGTAGCAAGAGACACCTGTGGACAAACATTTTTGAAAAGAAGGTAGTGGCCCCGGCCTCTAACAAGTATAATGTAAATATCTCCTAAACCACTCAGGCTATAACAACAAAATTTGCTGAGTACAAATTTTATAAGATCTTATACCGATAATGTAAAAATGGATGACATCAGATAACTACGCTCTCTCCCCGTACAACGCTACTAAAAGCACAATAAATCAATAACTAAATACACCAGAGGCATAAAATTTTACCTCCGAGAGGGTATGAGAGGGCTTTATAGAAGCCGGTGTGAAAATTGGACGATGGACGTGTCGCCGCCCACATTTTTTGAAAATGGGCGAAATCGGCCCAAAACCACGCCCACTTCCAATAAAACACAATTTTAAATTCCACTAGATTATTTTACTTTCCAGTACACTAATCAAGAAGTAATTAATATAGCGGGATACAACTTTGCGCGAATAATGCCTTTAGTGTATGCCACCTTATAACCAAAAATTGCTCGAATCCAATAAAAACAGTTCACGCCCGTAGGTACCGAATATTTGGACCCCGCTACCTATAGTTGATTTTTGATCGAAAAAATTGGTCAATGTGTACGATATATAATTGAAATTAAAGGATAATTCTTTTCTGATAATGGTATGTCTCTATGTCAACAGTTGACACATCGAAAAGGAGCAATTCGAATTTCCGGGTGATTTTACTGTAGATGATTAGTTTTTTTATTGCGTGGCATGTTAATAGTACGTAGAATTATATTTATCACTAATTTTATGACTCCAAGGATCCGAGAATTCATCAGAAAGCAGTTTATAATAAAAACATGTTTCGAGTATTGTAAGTAGAGTGCTCATTAAAATAAAAACATTATAATTTCTTTTCAATTAAAACTAAGGAGGGAGGAGCTAAGGATATAAGGAGCTAATCATAAAATTTTGTGAAACAAATTTTCCAGAGTTGAATAAAAAAGAAACAGTGTAATCTTTTCTCAAAAACATTGTGTTTAGAAACAGAATTTGTGAAGAAAATTGTAATAAATAACTGAAATTATCTAGCCATATCAACAAAAGAGTGTGATTGATTGAAGAAACAGTGTAATCTTTTCTCAAAAAACATTGTGTTTAGAAACAGAATTTGTGAAGAAAATTGTAATAAATAACTGAAATTATCTAACCATATCAACAAAAGAGTGTGATTGATTGATTCGACTATAGGAACGGTTACAAGTTCTATTCAATTTTAATTTTCAAGTCTATGAGTGACTCAGAATTAAAAAACCTCTTAGAAAGAATTATAAAACTACGGGTGACCAGTAAAATGGATTCAAATCAGGTAACCGCAGTGGTTCAAGCAGCCGTCTCAAGCGCTCTTGAACAACAAAGACAGACTTTCGAGGTTAACCTATCTGAGCTTCGATATTTCGACGAGGTTGAGAAAATATTAACTCTCCTCACGAATAAAACCATAATGACCCATAAGGGTCAAGTATCAGAATCAATTTGCGAAAAATATAGAGGGGACGCTTTAAGAGTTTTTATATCACGCCTTAAAAGACCTTTATGTGACATACTATTTGCCTCTCGCCCTAAAGACCTACCTAGCGCTCTGGCATTAGCCCAGGAGGTGGAGTCAAATAGGGAAAGGTACTTATTTGCTTCAAATTTCGCAACGTCTATTGAAGACCAATATAAACTAGAAATAAACAATAATTCGGAGAAAAAGATGCAACAGCAACAAAAAAATCCGCATTTTGCAAATAAACAGCACAGAAAAAATGATACTAGGACTAACAAGCAAGAACAAGTGACCCCCATGGACGTTGACTCATCGGTTTCAAGACTAAGACAAAAAGTAAATTGGCGTAGGGAACCATTACAGAGAGCCAACCAATACCAACAACAGAATCAAAGTAATAGTAGACAGGGTTATAGTTCAAATCAGCAGCAGGAAAAACGACAGGCAGATTCAGATAGGGTTACTGGACCAAAGATGCAACGCATTAATACCTTAAATCAAGAAAAGTTTAGTGAGGCAACTTATAATCAGGAAGCCGAAGATGAAGCTGAAGATCTTGAGGAGGAGCAATTGAATTTTTTAGGGGGAAGTCCCTACTCCCGTGGATTGAGCGAAAAGTAGGTTATCGAGGAAATAAAATTAAATTATTAGTGGACACAGGAGCTTCGAAAAATTATATCAAGCCAATACCTGAGCTAAAAAATATAATTCCAGCGTCCACACCATTTATAGTAAAGTCTTTGCACGGCAATAGTCCTGTAACACAAAAGTGTAGAATTAAGATGTTTGGCGTAACTGCAGATTTCTTTATACTACCAAATATAACAACATTCGACGGCATAATTGGGCTAGATTTGCTCAATCAGGTAAACGCCCAAATAGACCTCAGTACGGGTACAATAAAGCACGATTCTGGAACTGAGAAGCTCTTGTTACATGAATGTAAAAATGTAAACTTTGTCGACATAAAAAGTGAAGAAATTCCATCTTCAGTTGGTGAGCAATTTTGTGAAATTATCAAAAGAAGAAATAAGGCGTTTGCTGACCCTAACGAATCACTACCCTTCAACACTAATATAATTGTTACAATCAGAACAAAAACCGATGAACCGGTTTACTCGAGACTGTACCCATATCCTAAGGGTGTAGCCGACTTTGTAAACAAAGAAGTGGCTGAACTTCTCGTCAATGGTATCATTCGACCCTCAAGGTCCCCTTACAATAACCCAATTTGGGTCGTTGATAAGAAGGGAGTAGATCAAACGGGAAATAAGAAGAAACGTCTTGTGATGGATTTCAGGAAACTGAATGAAGTCACAGTCGAACATAAATACCCTCTGCCAAACGCAATGGTAATCTTGTTAAACTTAAGAGGTGCAAAATATTTTACCACCCTCGACCTTAAATCTGGGTTTCACCAGATCGAGTTCGTTCCTTTCTTGGATTGGCTAGCTACTATCGATGTTTCATTAAAGATTTTGCCAGCCTTGCAAAACCTCTGAATGATATGCTAAAGGGAGAAAATGGCAAAGCAAGTGCCACACAGTCCAAAAAAATTAAAATTCAACTAGCACCAGAAGGTATAGATGCATTTAATAAACTTAGAGAAATTCTGGCATCAGAAGATGTCACGTTAGCATATCCCGACTTCACTAAACCCTTCGACTTAACAACCGATGCATCCTCAAGGGGTTTGGGGGCCGTCCTTTCACAAGAAAAAAAACCCATTACCATGATCTCAAGAACACTTAGAGATAGAGAAGAGCATTTGACAACAAATGAAAGAGAACTCTTGGCGATCGTATGGGCTCTTAACACTTTGAGGAACTGCCTGTACGGTGTTAACCAGTTGAATATCTACACTGACCACCAGCCTCTGACGTTTGTAGTTTCTGATAAAAACCCGAACGCAAAAATCAAACGATGGAAGTCTCTAATAGAAAGCTTCAACGCAAAAATTTTCTATAAACCAGGAAAGGAAAACCATGTCGCTGACGCGTTGTCCAGACAGCAAATGAATATGGTAGGAATTGAAATGGAGGCAAGCTCCGACTGCGCCACCATGAACAGTGAAGAGTTACTGACCTACACTATAGAGACGGTAGATAAGCCCGTAAATTGCTATAGAAACCAGATAATTCTTCAAGAAAAAAGCAGACATGTAATTTCATTTTGCGATGTAGAGTCATTACTAAAAACGATGCAAGAAGTCATTAATGATGGCGTAGTTAACGCAATACATTGCAGCCTACCAGTGTTGGCAAAAATTCAACACCGACTGGTAGAACTTCACCCCAACGTAAGATTCCGTCATACCGAAAAGATGGTTACGGACATCTTCAGCGAAAGTGATCAACAAGAAATTATATTTGCTGAACACAACAGAGCTCATAGGGCAGCGCAAAAAAATGTAAAGCAGATCTTGACTGACTATTTTTTCCCGAAGATGAATAAAAAGGCAAGGGAAGTAGTAGCAAATTGCCGAATATGTTCAAAGTCTAAATACATTAGACATCCAAAGAAGCATGTTATTGCGTCAACACCGGTTCCTGGCGAAATATTACACGTCAATATTTTCTCCACGGACCAGAAATATTTTCTAACTTGCGTCGATAAGTTTTCTAAATTTGCTATAGTGCAGAAAATCGCGTCTAGAACCATCATAGACGTAAAAGCACCTGTACTACAGCTAATAAAAATGTTTCCAAACGTTAAAACTATATACTGTGACAACGAAAAGTCACTTAACTCAAATGCTATAAAATCAACTTTACTAAATTACAACAATGTGAAAATCGCCAACGCCCCTCCACTGCATAGCACCTCAAACGGGCAAGTGGAGCGTTTTCACAGTACCTTAACTGAAATAGCTAGGTGTCTAAAACTAGAAAGAAATCTCGATGACACTGTTGACTTGATTTTGCTTGCCACCATAGAATATAATAAGACAATTCATTCAATAACCCACG
Organism: Bactrocera dorsalis; assembly: GCF_023373825.1. Classification (NCBI taxonomy): domain Eukaryota; kingdom Metazoa; phylum Arthropoda; class Insecta; order Diptera; family Tephritidae; genus Bactrocera; species Bactrocera dorsalis. The sequence goes on from NC_064304.1 coordinate 77,394,551, forward strand.
AAAAACCAATAGACATCCTTTATCCCAGCTCAGCTAACATTACGGAACTAGTTCGAAATCGTATCGAAAAAGCACAGGCCAGTGATCGCGAATACCATAATAAGGGTCGTCAGAATATGACGTGTAACGTTGGCGACAAGGTCCTAGTAAAAGTTAATCGAAGGCTAGGCAATAAACTCCCAACACTATTTACAGAAGAAGTAGTCGAACAGGACCTAGGCACCACCGTTCTTATAAAGGGGAGGACGGTCCGCAAAGACAACCTTCGTCCCCCTTATTAATCACTTTATTGCTTTAAGTCTTGTATTTTAAATTACAGGATAATATCGACATTCCTATTGACGACCACTTTAACACAAAAGCTAACTGACTACACCAACTCCAACTACATCCCAATTTTGGGACGCAATAGTATGGGAACATTACGGTTATTTGACGCACTTTACCAACTTGACACTATGTGCAACATTGAACGACGAGACGGTAGGATTTATGGACCTTTTCCCATTGACACACATGAAGAAAATAGTAGAAGCAGACATAAAATACATCGAGAATTTATTTCGAACCGTTGACATTCACCATCGACAGGCACGAAGCTTGAACTTTTTAGGTACTGCACTAAAAGTCGTCGCCGGCACCCCTGACTTTGACGATTTACAAAGACTACAACTAAGACAGGATATGCTCATTGACTCTAATAACAGACAGTACAAAATTAATACGCATGTTCAGCAAAAAATCTTGGAAATCACGCAAACAATAAACACAATTATAAACTCAACAAGAAAGGAAGCAATAGACACAGGTCATCTTTACGAAACAATACAATCACAATCTCAATAGCCCTAGCTAAGTTGAACCTAGTGAACCCAATAATGTTAGATAATAGTGATATCAATAATATTACCAATGAGCACTCGACTAACATAACCATAATAGAAATAATAGGAATGTCTTGCATTAAGGCTTTACAAAATAAGAATAATTTGTACTTTGTAGTTAAGTATCCAATCCCTCAAATTGTTTGTAAAAAATATAGTTTATTCGCCGTGCCTCACGAAGGACGAGTCCTACACTTTGGGGATACTAATACCGTCGCACAGTGGTGCCGCTTCATACAAGCCGCGGCAAAAAATAGAAGGAATCGAGGTAGGGCTTTGAAATTTGGCACACATCTCTCATATTGCCAAATTAGATGAAAAAAAAAATTTTGTTAAAATCCGCCCACAACCACGCCCACCTCCCATATAACACAAAAATCAAAAATCATCCTACAGTAACAAAATTTTCTACAGTGTAATATTTTGTAAATATAAGCTTGTCCAGATAAAATAAAGCAAATCCACCCACAATTACGCCCATCTCCCATATAAATAATATAATCACAAAAGTTGCATTTTCGCTGTTATCAGGTACAGTTGCAGTAGATTAAAATGCTAATTACTCATGAGTTGGCAGCTCATTGCAGCTGATTTTTTTCTCTAGATTAAGGAGATTTTAAAGTTTATTTTGTGTAAGTGGCTAACCTGCGCGCTCCTGCGCACAATAGTTATATTCTGTTGAAGTTGTGAAATATATGATTTTTTTGTACCATGAAAAAACATCATTTTAAAAAAAATTTTGAAAAAGAAAGTATACATTTGATGATGTAAATCACATCTATAATATTGGTTTTAATAAATAAAAACTTTACAATTGATATTTTATGGTTAACTTTTGAGTTTTAACCTTTGCAATATTAATCACATTTTTCTGAGTAACTTTGCGTTGATACTTTGTTGGACTTTGAAGCTCTCCCAACAAAAAACCATTGAATATATCAAGCCCAAGTTTTCGGATAATGATATTTGATTAGTTCTTGGCTTAAATTGAAAAGATGGTACAAATTTGGAGTGATGAAAAAAATCCTTTTTTTCCGCTCTGGCACCACTGTGCGTCGCTGAGTGCGGAAACGAAGCGTATGCTGTTAAATGTGAAAAATCAACTTTTTGCAAGAAGCAAACAACCCCTACTTGTTGTCAGCAACTATTCACAGGTGCTGTAGCAAATTGTTCAACTACTATCAATCATGATAAGGGCATCAAAGAAATCGATGACGGCATTGTCATGTCATGTCATGCCACAGCAACGATAGAGGTTGAAAAAGGTGATAGCAGAACCGTCGGCGGTACTTACCTTTTGACTTTCGATCAGTCAGTAAAGGTAAATGGGACCGAGTATCACAATCGAATCATACTCCTACTCGTACTCCTGGCACTCCAACGGCTCAAAGAGTCAATCTTTTAGGACATATAGAGACATTGAGATTGAACTATCTTCATGAAATGAATGCGGAAAATATCAACCATATTGGCGCTCTTCGAGGAGAAGTCAACTCAACAACATTGCTTTTTATAGTAACGATAGCATCAATCTTTATCCTAGTAATCTTGCGACTCGCTCTAAGCAAATATAAAAAACACACCGCGAAAAAGGCAATGAATGTCTTAGTAAGAGAGGTCACCGAGAGAATCGTGGACGATTCCCACTTAGGAAGGGAGGAGTTATCTCGAAACGCAAACCACAAAAATACCAAGTCAGCATTGTCTGCCTAACATCCGTTTCAGGCAATGCTGAACATTAACACCACCCCAATCCATGACCAACGGCCCGAGTTATGATCCAACGACAAGCAACAACAAACGATACTCACAAGCTACCGTAGCCGTGGGATCCGCTAGCGCAGCACAAATATAGCGCAAACAAACAACGACTCACACTACACGCAAGTCGGCGTAATCGTGGGATTCGCTGACACTGCATCTGACAAAACATAGCAACGACAGCGACGACGGCAGCGACGACAGCAGCGGCAGTGAGGACGGTTTAGGCTTAGACTTAAGAGTAAGAATGTTTTAGAGTTTAGTTCTGATCGTGCCTGAATAAAGCGCACTAGTGCTTAAAAATAATTTGTATGCGATGTCAACAGGTTGCGTTGGAACTTGTTTAATTTTTACTTCCAACCTATTTTTCCGGATTTGGTAGAATTTGAATTGACATTGGTTTATTATGTTTATACAATTTTCCCATTACTTTAATATCGCAATTTTCAAATCGTATTAAATAATTACCATTTATGGTAAAGTTATTTGAACTACAATCGTGATTAACTGTTTCATTTATTGCATTAATTATATATATATATGATTTGAGTCTAATTCAATGACATTGGTTTTATTATTCATTACATAATTGCAGTGCAATCTTCCTTTAAAAATATTTTCAATGCAATTGTCTTCATATAGCTGTAAATTTTCCTTAAATTTTGTTTTCTTATAAGCAATATCATTAATTGACAATACCTCGTTTTATATAATAAAAATTTCCATTTGTTTTGCATTTGGTATTGGTTGTATATGGATTATTTGATATTTTTCTTTACCAAATCGAGGTAACTTTACTAGTATTACAATATTTTCATCTTTTGCAACTATTACAATTTTTCTTTCTTGAAGTTTCTCAAAAGTTACATTATAATTTGTTATATCTTCATCTGTAATAATATCTCTACTTAACAAACTTTTGGCTAGTCATAATGATTTCTTTTATTCTAATTACATTTGTTTCAATGTACATTAAATTTTCTAATAATTTATTGTCCCATTTTTCTTTCGATACAGCTTTAAGTTCTGAGTTGATACTCTTCATGTTTTCAATTAATTCTTTATAATGGCTGTTTAAACTATTAGTTATAGTTTCTATTTTATTGCCAAATTTTTCGTTAATATTTTGTTGTTTATTAATTTGTTCAATTGCATTATGTGCATTTTGAGTATTAACATTTAATTTGCCTTCAATTTCTACACGATCTTCTTCGTCCATAGTTCCATAGATATATTTGAGTCCTGTTCCCAAAAAGTTAAATTATCCCCTCTTTTGCCTTTGGTGATGTGGAGTTAAAAAGTATCTATTTGAATTCTAATGTGCTTGAGTTTAGCAATAAGTAAAGGGTTAGGATTTTCTTCTTTCAAAATTAATTTTTCCAAATTATTTACTTGACTTTTGTACATTGTTACTAAGTATGATATTCTGTCATATCTTTCGATTAATTTGATTTCATTTAATTTTAGTAGCGAGTAGCCGTTACCATGGTTCAAGTCTACTATTTCTATCTGGGCTGCGATTAGAGGTATTGCCAAAAAGAGTATCATAATCTTCATCATTATGTCTTATCTATAAAATTTAAGATTTTATGTTATCTTTGTGTATAATTCTATTTTTTTCTTGAATCATAACCTTATTTCCTAAATCTTGCTTAACTTTTTGTTTCCTATATCTAGGTTTTATTTTCCCTTGAAATTTATTTCCTTTTTCGTATATCGTTTGATTTTCATTGAATGATCTTAATTTACGGCCTTTATTTCTGTATTTGAGCATCTGACTTTGAACTAATTTTAATTTTTCGGTTAAATCATTGTACTTGATTTTATTGTATAATATTTCAAAAGGCTTTCTTTCCGTTACAGAATGAATAGTTTGATTATATGATTGAGCCGCGCGTATTATAACTTCAACATCATTTATTTCCATTCCATTTCCTCTTATAGGCATTTTGCAATTTCAATTATTGATGAGTGAATTCTTTCTATTTGTCCGTTCGTTGTTGAATGTCTAGGGTCGCAATAATTCATTTTAATTTTCATTCTATCTGCGAAGGATTTGAATTGAGTTGAGCTGAATCCTGGCTCATTATCGCATGTAATCATTTTTACTTCTGGGAAACTTTGAAGGGCTTCTAATACTTTTTCTGACAAATTAATTTTGTCTTCGATATGTTTAACTATTAAAAATTTGCAATGTGCATCCATTACAGTAAGGAATTTTAAATTTGATGTAAAAAATATATCAATATGTAATTGTTCTCCCTCTTTTTCCGGAATTGGAGCCTCTCCAATCGGTACCCGTATAGGGTGTCTATCGTATTTATTTTTGTTGCAGATTTCACAATTCCTTACAAATTGTTGAAATTGTTTCTTCATTAGCGGCCAGTAGTAATCTTTAGAAATTTGTTTTAAATTTTCTTTATAACAACTGTGCGCTCTTGTATGTGTTTGTCTAATTATTTTTTCCTGATCATCTTCGTTAGTTATATCAATAGCTATTGTATCCGTTTCTTTGCAATTCTGTTTCGCAAAACTTCATGTAATTCTTCTAATGTGCAATTTACCCCAGTTAAAAGGTTTTTATCTACTCTTTCTGAAATGATTTGTTTTAAAAATTCTAAATCTTTATACCGTATGTGGTGCCTGTAGGTAAAGGGTGATTTTTTAAGAGCTTGATAACTTTTTTTTAAAAAAAACGCATAAAATTTGCAAAATCTCATCGGTTCTTTATTTGAAACGTTAGATTGGTTCATGACATTTACTTTTTGAAGATAATTTCATTTAAATGTTGACCGCGGCTGCGTCTTAGGTGGTCCATTCGGAAAGTCCAATTTTGGGCAACTTTTTCGAGCATTTCGGCCGGAATAGCCCGAATTTCTTCGGAAATGTTGTCTTCCAAAGCTGGAATAGTTGCTGGCTTATTTCTGTAGACTTTAGACTTGACGTAGCCCCACAAAAAATAGTCTAAAGGCGTTAAATCGCATGATCTTGGTGGCCAACTTACGGGTCCATTTCTTGAGATGAATTGTTGTCCGAAGTTTTCCCTCAAAATGGCCATAGAATCGCGAGCTGTGTGGCATGTAGCGCCATCTTGTTGAAACCACATGTCAACCAAGTTCAGTTCTTCCATTTTTGGCAACAAAAAGTTTGTTAGCATCGAACGATAGCGATCGCCATTCACCGTAACGTTGCGTCCAACAGCATCTTTGAAAAAATACGGTCCAATGATTCCACCAGCGTACAAACCACACCAAACAGTGCATTTTTCGGGATGCATGGGCAGTTCTTGAACGGCTTCTGGTTGCTCTTCACCCCAAATGCGGCAATTTTGCTTATTTACGTAGCCATTCAACCAGAAATGAGCCCCATCGCTGAACAAAATTTGTCGATAAAAAAGCGGATTTTCACATTTCGAACCGAACACTGATTTTGGTAATAAAATTCAATGATTTGCAAGCGTTGCTCGTTAGTAAGTCTATTCATGATGAAATGTCAAAGCATACTGAGCATCTTTCTCTTTGACACCATGTCTGAAATCCCACGTGATCTGTCAAATACTAATGCATGAAAATCCTAACCTCAAAAAAATCACCCGTTATTAAAAGTTTTTGTTCTAAAATGTTCGTTACCGTTTGATTTGCTCAGTACAATTTGTTGTGGGAAAAAGTTTAGGGTTTTATTTAAGGTTTTTATGTGAAAAATATCTAAGCTTGGTGCTGAATGCATTGTTTCAGTGATGTTATCTTCATCGCTTCCTTCAATATTTTCATTATTATTTTCTTCTAAAATATTATTATTCAAAAACTGTCTGGATAATGCATCTGCTACACAATTAGTATTTCCAGATTTATAAATTATTTTTGGGGCATATTCTTCTATAAGTGCATGCCAGCGCTTCATCTTAGCATTTGGATTTCTCGGTGATACAGCGAGTAAGGGGTTGATGGTCCGTGTGAATTTCCAAATCTTCTTCTTCTTCTTTACTGGCGTAGACACCGCTTACGCGATTATAGCCGAGTCAACAACAGCGCGCCAGTCGTTTCTTCTCTTCGCTACGTGGCGCCAATTGGATATTCCAAGCGAGGCCAGGTCCTTCTCCACTTGGTTCTTCCAACGGAGTGGAGGTCTTCCTCTTCCTCTGCTTCCCGCGGCGGGTACTGCGTCGAATACTTTCAGAGCTGGAATATTTTCATCCATCCGGACAACATGACCTAGCCAGCGTAGCCGCTGTCTTCTAATTCGCTGAACTATGTCAATGTCGTCGTATATCTCGTACAGCTCATCGTTCCATCGAATGCGATATTCGCCGTGGCCAACGCGCAAAGGACCATAAATCTTTCGCAGAATTTTTCTCTCGAAAAGTCGCAACGTCGACTCATCGGTTGTTGTCATCGTCCAAGCCTCTGCACCATATAGCAGGACGGGAATTATGAGCGACTTATAGAGTTTGGTTTTTGTTCGTCGAGAGAGGACTCTACTTTTCAATTGCCTACTCAGTCCGAAGTAGCACCTGTTGGCAAGAGTAATCCTGCGTTGGATTTCCAGGCTGACATTGTTGGTGGTGTTTACGCTGGTTCCAAGATAGACGAAATTATCTACAACTTCAAAGTTATGATTGTCAACAGTGACGTGAGATCCAAGTCGCGAGTGCGACGACTGTTTGTTCACGGCCAGACCCATTTGCGTTGCTTCCTTGTTCAGTCTGGAGAAAGCAGAACTAACGGCGCGGGTGTTGAGACCGATGATATCAATATCATCGGCATACGCCAGCAGCTGTACACTCTTATAAAAGATTGTACCTGCTCGATTCAGTTCTGCAGCTCTAATAATTTTCTACAACAGCAGATTGAAAAAGTCGCACGATAGGGAGTCGCCTTGTCTAAAACCTCGTTTGGTATCGAACGGCTCGGAGAGGTCCTTCCCGATCCTGACGGAGCTTTTCGTGTAGCTCAACGTCAGTTTACACAGCCGTATTAGTTTTGCGGGGATACCAAACTCAGACATCGCGGCATAAAGGGAGCTCCTTTTCGTGCTGTCGAAAGCAGCTTTGAAATCGACGAATAGGTGGTGAGTGTCGATTCTCCTTTCACGGGTCTTTTCCAAGATTTGGCGCATTGTGAACATCTGGTCGGTTGTTGATTTACCAGGTCTGAAGCCACACTGATAAGGTCCAATCAGTATGTTGACGGTGGGCTTTAATCGTTCACACAATACGCTCGATAGAACCTTGTACGCGATGTTGAGGAGGCTAATCCCACGGTAGTTGGCGCAGATTGTGGGGTCTCCTTTTTTATGGATTGGGCATAGCACACTTAAATTCCAATCGTTGGGCATGCTTTCATCCGACCATATTTTGCAAAGAAGCTGATGCATGCTCCTTATCAGTTCTTCGCCGCCGTGTTTGAATAGCTCGGCCGGCAATCCGTCGGCCCGTGCCGCTTTGTTGTTCTTCAGGCGGGCAATTGCTATTCGAACTTCTTCATGGCCGGGTAATGGAACGTCTGCTCCATCGTCATCGATTGGGGAATCGGGTTCGCCTTCTCCTGGTGTTATGTGTTCACTGCCATTCAGCAGGCTGGAGAAGTGTTCCCTCCATAATCTAAGTATGCTCTGGGCATCGGTGGCTTGATCACCTTTGGGGGTTCTACAGGAGTATGCTCCGGTCTTGAAACCTTCTGTAAGCCGCCGCATTTTTTTCGTAGAAATTTCGAGCATTACCCCTATCGGCCAGCTTATCAAGCTGCTCGTACTCACGCATTTCGGCCTCTTTCTTCTTCTGTCTACAAATGCGTCTCGCTTCCTTCTTCAACTCTCGGTATCTATCCCATCCCGCACGTGTTGTGGTCGATCGTAACGTTGCAAGGTAGGCAGCCTGTTTTCTCTCCGCTGCGACACGGCACTCCTCGTCGTACCAGCTGTTCTTTTGCACTTTCCGAAAACCAATGGTTTCGGTTGCAGCTATACGTAAGGAGTTTGAAATGCCGTCCCACAGTTCCCTTATACCGAGTTGTTGACGAGTGCTCTCAGAGAACAGGAGTGCAAGCCGAGTTGAAAATCATTCGGCTGTCTGTTGTGATTGCAGCTTCTCGACGTCGAACCTTCCTTGTGTTTGTTGGCATGCGTTTTTTGCTGCACAGAGGCGGTTGCGAATTTTGGCTGCAAAAATATAGTGTTCCGAGCCGATGTTAGGACCTCGGAGCGCACTCACATCTAAAACACTGGACACGTGTCTTCCGTCTATCACAACATGATCGATCTGGTTGGTGGTTTTTCGATCCGGAGACAGCCAGGTAGCTTGATGTATCTTCTTATGCTGGAATCTAGTACTACAGATAACCATATTTCGGGCCCCGGCGAAGTCGATCAGCCTCAACCCATTTGGGGATGTTTCCTTGTGGAGGCTGAATTTACCGACCGTAATTCCAAATATACCTTCTTTGCCCACCCTGGCGTTGAAGTCGTCAAGCACGATTTTGACATCGTGGCGGGGGCATCTCTCATAAGTGGGCTCCAAGCACTCATAAAAAGCATCTTTGGTCACATCGTCCTTCTCTTCTGTCGGGGCGTGGGCGCAAATCAGCGATATGTTGAAGAACCTCGCTTTGATCCGGATTGTGGGTAGACGTTCATTCTCCGGAGTGAATGATAGTACTCGGCGACGGAGTCTCTCCCACCACGAATCCAACACCAAACTTGCGCTCCTTTATATGGCCACTGTAGTAAATGTCACAAGGACCTACTCGTCTCTGTCCTTGTCCCGTCCATCGCATTTCTTGGACGGCGGTGATGTCAGCCTTTATCTTTACGAGCCTTTATCTTTACGAGGACACCTACCAGCTGGGCAGCGGCACCTTCCCAATTAAGGGACCGGACATTCCAGGTGCATGCCCTCAAATCATAGTCCTTATTTCGTTTGCCATGGTCGTCATCAAAAGGGGGGTCTCTCATCCGAGGCTGTTGGTGTTTTTTCATTGGGGGTGTTTTTTTACGTGGCGGGTCCCAAACCCAGCGCACAACCCTATGCAGGGGATTTTTCGCCTTCTCACTTTAGCTCGCCTTCAAACGGATGTTCTTAGGCTACCCAGAGGATACTTGGTCAAAGACCGGAAGTCGTGAGCTGCTTGAGTCATATGTAAAAGAATCGTTTCTGGCCACTCCCAAGTGAATGGCGATCAGAGAACTTTCCTCACTTGCGAGAACTTCTACACATGACTCCATCCTCCAAATCAGCAACTCCATGTAAGTAATTTCTTAAGTTTTTCAATGCCCAGACAATGGCATATAACTGTTTTTCATTTGTAGCATAATTTTTTTCCGTTGAGTTTAATGTTTTGGATATATAGGTTATTGGTTTTTGGTCTTGTGACAGGACGGCTCCTCTTGCATCGTTTGATGCGTCAGTAGTTAATATAAATTTTTTGTTAAAATCTGGTTGAGTGAGTTCAACCTGTTGCATTAATTCATTTTTTAATCTCGCCGCTGCTTTCAAGGCTTCATCATCTAATTCTATGACTTTTTTTGATGGGTTTGAGATATTCTACCATTTTCTCTTTGCAAATACTTAGTTAATGGTTTAGTAAGTTACCCAGTCATTCCCAAAAAACTTCTTAACTGTCGTAAAGTTTTTGGTGTAGGGTATTCTTTAATAGTTTCTACTTTCTTTTGATCTGTCATAATTATATTATGGGCAACCTTGTATCCCAAAAATTCAACACTGGTCTTGAAAAACTCGGATTTTTATAGTGAAATTTTCATATGAGCTTCATGCAAGGTATTTATTATTTTCTCTAAATGATCATAGTGTTCGTCAGCATTGCTAGAATATACGATGATATCGTCAATGTAAACATGACAAAATTTCCCTACGTATTGGCGAAGTATATTGTCCATGGCTCTTTGAAAAATTGAAGGTGCGTTTTTTAATCCGAAAGGCATTCTGACATATTCATACTTGCCGTTTTTAATTTGAAAATGCAGTTTTCTCTATGTCTTTCTCTTTTATTGGTATCTGATGGAAGCCCGATTCAAGATCTAAAGTAGAAAAAATTTTAGCTTTCCCCAAGTTTGCCAATATGACATTGCAGTCCGGAATAGGATATCTGTCAGTTATTGTATTTTCATTTAATTTTTTATAGTCGATCACCATTCTCATTTTGGGTGATCCATCTTCGTTAGTTCCCTTTTTGGGCACCTTTACTTTCCCTAATTATGTTTGCTTTTAACATTTTCTTAACTTCCATATTCACAAATGCATTCGCAGAAATGCAATTGTTTGCTATATACTGGTGCATTTGTGATTGTTCTTATTTCGGCCTTAACATCAGTTCTAAACGGTAAATTTGTATTTATGTTACCGTGGATTTTTTAAGATTTTATGTTTTATTTTTCTTATTTTTTTCTGCATTTGAATTTTCATCTTTTATATTATTTATTTGTCCTAATTCTGTTTCACTGAGTGTATAGAATTTCTCTTCATTTTTACAATTATTTCTTAGAAATGTGTTATTTTTTAAATTTAGTTGTATTCCTGCTTTACTGAGGAAATTCATCCCTATAAGCATATCGCTTTGCAAATTGTTAATTTCATAAAATCGTGTCGGGTAACCATAAATGTGTGCATTGTAATAGTGAGTAATCAACGTAAAGCCATTTATTGTTTTTACACGTTTTACAATTTCCAACCTTTGTCTATTAGGTAAAATATTCGGTGTGCAATAGCAATTTGTTGCCCCTGTATCTATTAGAACTTTTAATTCTTTATTTGTTCCTCGTAATTGTCTGAATATATAGGGAAGGGTGTTGCTTCGTCTAAAATAGCACTTTCTTGGATATTATTGATTCTTTGATGTTTTTGCGGAATCTGATGACAATTAAGAGATTCATGATTTCGCTTAGAAATTCTATTGTGGTTATTATTACTATTTTGAAAAAATTGTTGTCTATACGGATTTAAATTAGTTGATTGTCTAAACTGGGCGAAAGTATCTATTTCCATGGGTGTTGGTTTAGATTGATTTTGCAATCCGAATGATCTGTTATTATAGTTATTGTTAAATTGCTGAGGTCTTTGATTAAATCTCAAATTATTAGGATATGGTTATTATTATTATATTGCCTGAAGGTGGGCTTGTTATTAGATAATAATTTCCGAATTATTACCATATGTCATTATAGTTTTGTTAATCATTAAAGTTAATTGAGAATTCACTGTATTATAATGGTCAATTAAGTTCATATTCATTTGCCTTATTAAGTTTAATTCCTGTTCAAGGATATGCAGGGGTCTCTTGTCTGCATAAGCGAAATCTAACCGGCTAATTATTGCGTCAAAATTGAGGACCGTACCGTGATTGGTTAAAGTATCGTTTGCTTCACCAATTATTTTATTTCTTAAAATTGTTTGGGAGGCATAATATCTCCGACTCTCGTACAATATCATAGTATTAGTAGCGGCTTCCCACCAACTTACGAAACCTTTCCCATTAAATTCGGGAAGCGATCTTATTATATCTAATGTTTCGTCACATCTTACTGTTATATCTATGGATTGTGGCTCGAATTCGACCACATTATGAACATCTGTTAAATTTCTAACTTGTAATTTTAAATTTTCTATTTCTCTTTTCAAATTCATTGTATGTACCGAAATTAGTCGAGCTAATGCATCATCTGAACTTGTAGCCATTTTCACTTTCTAATTTTTTTTGTTTCAAAAATTTTAAAATATTTATACAAATTTATATTTATTTCTTTTTAAATTTTTTGTTTGGCACTTAAAATTATTATATTAAAAAATATATATTTGCTTTTGTTTTTCACAATTTTATGTTACCGTATTCACAAATTCACAAATATATACTATATGCATATAAGCTTAGAGTTAATATTACTTCTAACAGTTTGAAAACGATTTCAGCCGAGGCACATTAAATATTTTATCATTACAGTTTAAACATGTATATATTAGGGTGTGTCATTCTGAGGCAACCTTTTTTTTCAACTGAAAAACAAGCTCAAAATTTTCGAAAATGTGTAAAAAAAAGTCACTCAAAAGATGAGCTCTTAGTATTAATATTAAGAGGTGGCTATTTCAAATTTTCTGTTTTCCATATAAATTACATGGAAAAAAAATCATTTTTTTTTTGTGGTGGTTATTGTGCGGAGGTTTTAATGTGCACGCGACGGCGGCCAGTAGGGATGGTAAAATCGATTCCGGTTCTACTCGAGAATGGAGTTTTCTCGTAAAATAATCGATTTTTCGAATGTCAAGAACCGATTCCTAATCCACTTCGACTACTGAAAATCGATTATTTAACGAGAAAACTCGATTCTCGAGTAGAATCGGAATCGAGTTTACCATCCATATAAAATAACAAACGTTAACATTTTAAGTACGATTTAAGGTCGGGAATACGAAGGGAAGGAGCGTGCCTTAATTTTTAAGGGTTAAGAATGGTTTTATCTCGATTTCCGGCGAAACTACGAGTTCTGTAGAAAAAAGTTACATGGCAGTGTCTATACAGATTTCTTTAATTTAACTTTAAAATGTGTGTAAAAAATTCAAATACAAGGTGCATTCCAAATTAAACAGGACTTAAAAAAAAAAAGGTTTTCGGCAAAAACAAATTATTTTTATTCAAAATAGTCTCCTTCTGCTTCAATACAGCTTTTTGCACGGTCCAAAAGCATGTCGAACGAGTGTTTTATCTAGTTGGCCGGTATGACCGCCAGTATGCCAGTGCAAGCCTTTTGAATGGCCTCTACGTCTGCATAACGCTTTCCTTTCATGGGCAAATGCATTTTTTCCGAAAAGGAAGAAGTCGCACGGTGCCATATCAGGTGAATACACGGGGTGGCCAATGGTTAAAATGTGATTTTTTGGTCAAATAATCGGTCACAAGCGTCGATGGAATGTTGGATTCTGAGCAATTTTTGATAGTCAGTTAATTTGTGCGGAACAAACCGTGTACACACCTTTCGTAAGCCCAAATATTCGGTCAGAATGCGATAAATCGATGTTTTGGAGACGTTCAATTCCATTTCCATGAATTTCAAAGATCATTTCGGCTGATTTTTGAGGAATTCATGCACAGTTTCGATCGAATTTCCGGTGATCACGGTTCAAGTTAGACGAAATTATCTACGACTTCGAAGTTATGACTGTCAACAGTGACGTGGGAGCCTAGTCGCCAGTGCGATGACTGTTTGTTTGATGTCAGGAGATATTTCGTTTTGCCTTCGTTCACCACCAAACCCATTTGCTTCGCTTTTTCATCCATTCTGGAGAAAGCAGAACTAACGGCGCGGTTGATATCAATGATATCAATATCATCGACGTACGCCGGCAACTGTACACTCTTACAAAAGATTGTACCTGCTCTGTGACTCGAATTATTTTTTCCAGCAGTAGATTGAAGAAGTCGAACGATAGGGAGTACCTTATTCGAATCGAACTGTTCGGAGAGGTCTTTCCCGATCTTGAAGGAGCTTTTGGTATTGCTTAACGTCAGTTTACACATTCATATTAGTTTTGTGGGAATAGCAAATCTGTATGCAGCTTTAAATTGACGAAGAAGTGGTGTGCCTCGGTCCTCTTTTCATCGGCCTTTTCCAAGATATCACGTATTTTTGATTTTCCATCAAACAAACTGTCGTTGTTTTCGCGACTTGGTTTTCACGTCACTGTTAACAGTCATAATTTTGAAGTCGTAGATAATTTCCTCTATCTTGGAAACAGCAGCGAACACAGATCAATCGAATAGTCGATTGAACAGTGAGCTATATTTCTGATATAAAGCCGGTTAAAGAAATTAAAACAAGATATAAAACGATGCATAGTTAATGTAAATAAGATTTAAAAAACATTATCCATCGGTTCATAATATCGCCTAGTGAGGAAAATTGAGATCATTGCAAAATTTTCTTGCAGAAAAATTTTTCTAATACTATAATATTTCAAATATATTTCCGTTTATGCTAGAGTATCTTCAGATGAAATTATTTAAAATTATACATACCAAGGAAATTGTCTCTGTTATGTCCGGTAGATTTAAATGTTCGATCTTTATATTATGCAAATGATTTAAAATCATTGGGATTACCACATCCACCTCTGCGTTAATGTTGGTCCATTGAGGATTAACTTTTACCTCGTCCTCTTCATTCGATTGAGACAATTCAAGAGAAAGTTTGGAGGAGTTTATATGACTTTGTCTGTGTAGGAAAAGAAAAAGAGAACACAAAGAAATTATCTTTTTTCATGTATTATCCGTATTCTTTCACTATTATAGTTTCACTGCATATAGTTTCCTACTTATAACAATTGTATCTAACACGTAAAACATGCATTCCTTGGTACTCTGAGAGAAATAGAGATGTATGAAATCAGATTACTAAAACTCAGATTAAATCACAAATTCAATTAAAAACAGAAGATCACAAAGAGAATTGGCACTTGTGGTTTAAGCATTTTGAAAAATAGATTTTTCCAGACAATAGAAATTTCTTAATTCGGATCCTCTACCCCAATTTAGCTTTTGTCGAAACTAAGTTTTGACCTCATAAGGAAGTGGTCTTGTAGGTAGGTTTTATAACATGTGAAGTAAAAATACATTTTGAAAAAAAAAAAATAAAAAATAAAATTGTAAATAAAACGCAAAATATTAAATTGTTCATCAATATTTGTTTTGACGCCTTCAAAGTAATCCTCACCAAATGTAATACACTTATGACAACCATTTTTACAGTTCTTAATACACTTTTCATAAGCACTTTTTGAGATGGCCTTCAGCTACTTTGGCGAATTTTGTTTTATCTCTTCGGTCAACTGAGAACGGGCGACAATTGGAGTTTGGGGAACAAGAAAAAATCACACGCAGCCAAATCTGCTGAATATGGTGGCTGATCGATGGTAGTCATTGCCTTTTTGACTTTAAACGCGTTTCATACCCAAAATATCCACCAAAGTCATTTGAACGGACTCGGGAGAGATGTGGAGCTCTCTTGCCATCTCTCTAACACTTGCCTGAAGATTTCAACTGTCTTTGAAGGCTTCGTATCAACCGTAGGCTTGTGTTTTTGATAAAACTGAATCACTGTAAGCCTTTTCCAAAATTCCCAACGATTCCGCACACGAAATTCGGTTAGAATTATATAATTTGACACAAATTCTTTGTTCGATATTTTTATCCATTATAAAAATCACAACGCACTACTGAAGTGTACCGCCATAAGCAGCTGCTATAAACAACATGTTTGATCAACAAATTGCGCTCATTCACAAGTTTCAATGTAGTCCAGGCACTTAGAAGTCGTGTTTGCTCCATCCAGATAACAAGTAATGTCATGAGGATACTTCACAGCAACGGTTGACGCCGTTTAAGCGCAATCCGAAGGAGTTTATGTGTAGTCTTGTAATTGTAGACGAAATATTGTTCCACAGTGGACTTCACCCAACGAACTTGTTACGAAGGAGGCGAAGACTAACAGTCAACTCGAGCGCTTCCATTTCTCAAACTTTGCGGGGCATTGCAATTAGTTGCAGAAAACATTTGTCACTGTCAAGGAATTATTTGTAGAGAATGATCTCAAATACGCCGTTGGGTAGCGATTCTTAAAATTTACCTTTAACTAATTCATCTTCAGAGGAATACGGTCTAATGTGCTGCGGTGCAAAATGTAATCGTGTTTCTTTTCCTTAAGTGATTTCATTTTAAATTTTAATAGTTTCAAATATGAAGCATTCCTTAGCGACCTACGGATAGTCGATAAGCTCACTTTAACAGCAGCATTTACCCAAATCTTAACGGTCGATTCATGAGAGCTGGATGTTTTTCTCAAAATTACTTATTACTAACATTCCGTGTGATGTGGCCTTCGCAGGCCATTTCGATTGAAATGTGTATATCTTTTTGCTCCTTTTCGCTGTACTCTTAACTAGGTATGTAGTTTGAAAAATCACACAAGTATATCGCAGTTGCGATATGAATTGCGATAGCAGTTTTATCCTATATTTTGCATTAGCAGTTCTATTCTCTGTGATTGCGATATCAATATTTTCTACATCCGCTTGGACGAAATAGACAAAATTCTAATACGTTTAAATGAAAATGTTAAAAGCTTGTCCTTGTTATATAAGTTTATTCGTTGTAAGGAGTAATCAGAATTAGTAACTGCATAAGACCCTTTTTAATTTTATTAATTATATTTTTTTAATTTTATTATTTATTAATTGGAGAGCTTATGTGATGAATTTAAAAAATAGAGTATAAGTGTTTTTATACTTTCGTTGTTTTAGTTGTGATCCCAAAAACAATGTAAAATCACGGGGTTTAAAACTAGCAATTATTTAAATTGTTGCCGGGCTATCAGATGTGGTTTAATCATTTGCTATTATTGTGGGTGAAAATTATAACGTAAATTATCTAGATATTACCACATCATCACATAAACTTCCATTGAAAATTGATTGAAGCATTGTTATTCAGTGTAAATTGAATCCATCTCAATAGTGCAACGGTTAACGTTTGGTAATAAAAAATACTACAGAAAGTAAAATTGTAGCAACAATTTTAAGTGGAAAATTAATGAAGAAATAGTTTTCATGCCACGTTTTCCAATGCTAATTAGATTGAAATTGAAAATTACTTTTTGTTACAAACTTGAACTAAAAACTATTAAAACAAAAAAATCAACATCTTATATCTTATGTGTATTTGTGCTTAGTAACGAAGATGTGAAAATTTGTATCTATCATTTTCAAATTCGAAAATAATGTTCAAATTTTATATTCCTGCACCGGAATTAAAGTTTTCGTTTTTATTCATAAATTCAATATTACTGTATTGAATAGTTTATAATTAATGAATAATTTACGCGTGGACGGGGTCCTCTAGTGTTATATAAATATGAAATAAATGATGTAGATTTGTAAATTATTTTATATTTTATTTAAATAAAATAAAAAAGGTGCGTGGAGTCCCTACGCGCGGATGAAGTTATACTTCTTAGTGATATTCAGAAATGCATATCATTTTGTATGAAAGAAAACTAGAAAACTTAAATTCACATTTTATAAATTTATTATGCACATAAAATGAAGAATAAAGCAAAGTCTAAATGAATGAATTTTGACTCAGAAAGTAGTTCCGTCTCTTCGTTGCGGAAGAGAATATGCAGCGTAATCATCTCTCTTTTGTTCTTCGCCAATTTGGCTGCCGGATTGACTTGTGAAGATCAATTTTTTGTTGGTGACATATTCATATGTGTACGCATATGTATGTTTGTATGCTTGTGATTTATTTGTTCGGCAATGTATGTACATATAAGTATATATGAATGTAAAGGGTGATTTTTTAAGAGCTTGATAACTTTTTTTTAAAAAAAAACGCATAAAATTTGCAAAATCTCATCGGTTCTTTATTTGAAACGTTAGATTGGTTCATGACATTTACTTTTTGAAGATAATTTCATTTAAATGTTGACCGCGGCTGCGTCTTAGGTGGTCCATTCGGAAAGTCCAATTTTGGGCAACTTTTTCGAGCATTTCGGCCGGAATAGCCCGAATTTCTTCGGAAATGTTGTCTTCCAAAGCTGGAATAGTTGCTGGCTTATTTCTGTAGACTTTAGACTTGACGTAGCCCCACAAAAAATAGTCTAAAGGCGTTAAATCGCATGATCTTGGTGGCCAACTTACGGGTCCATTTCTTGAGATGAATTGTTGTCCGAAGTTTTCCCTCAAAATGGCCATAGAATCGCGAGCTGTGTGGCATGTAGCGCCATCTTGTTGAAACCACATGTCAACCAAGTTCAGTTCTTCCATTTTTGGCAACAAAAAGTTTGTTAGCATCGAACGATAGCGATCGCCATTCACCGTAACGTTGCGTCCAACAGCATCTTTGAAAAAATACGGTCCAATGATTCCACCAGCGTACAAACCACACCAAACAGTGCATTTTTCGGGATGCATGGGCAGTTCTTGAACGGCTTCTGGTTGCTCTTCACCCCAAATGCGGCAATTTTGCTTATTTACGTAGCCATTCAACCAGAAATGAGCCTCATCGCTGAACAAAATTTGTCGATAAAAAAGAAAAGAACCGAACACTGATTTTGGTAATAAAATTCAATGATTTGCAAGCGTTGCTCGTTAGTAAGTCTATTCATGATGAAATGTCAAAGCATACTGAGCATCTTTCTCTTTGACACCATGTCTGAAATCCCACGTGATCTGTCAAATACTAATGCATGAAAATCCTAACCTCAAAAAAATCACCCGTTATGAACATACAAGTCAATGCGCGCACATGCGTATACATACACTCATATGAGCATGTGCAGATACACAAGATAGGATAGAAGATGTATGCCTTTTAACATCGTATACTATACAAATAAATATTTTTCTTACTAATAGAAATTAAAATAAAGAACAATATTTATTTATATAGTATACGATGTTAAAAGCAAAAAATTAAAAATTTATTCTGTCGGGATTCGAACCTGGGACCTGTGTTAGCATCTTGACCTTCCAAGCGCTTACCACCAACACCACCATTGACAATTAGGTTGCGCTGACTTAAGTATGATGTGGTTATGAATGCAAGAAACATACGATGGTTCTAATAATTTTGTTTAAGTATAGAAATATACATACTTTGTAGAACATTTGCTTTCGCAATAAATTTATCACAGCAATATACATATACATAATATGTATATACATATACATAATATTGCTGTGATAAATTTAATTTCTATTAGTAAGAAAAATATTAATTTGTATAGTATACGATGTTAAAAGCAAAAAATTAAAAATTTATTCTGTCGGGATTCGAACCTGGGACCTGTGTTAGCATCTTGACCTTCCAAGCGCTTACCACCAACACCACCATTGACAATTAGGTTGCGCTGACTTAAGTATGATGTGGTTATGAATGCAAGAAACATACGATGGTTCTAAAAATTTTGTTTAAATATAGAAATATACATACTTTGTAGAACATTTGCTTTCGCAATAAATTTATCACAGCAATACATATGCATAATATGTATATACATATACATAACATTGCTGTGATGCCCTGAGAAGTATAGTCTTAATAAATTTATTATTAATTTTTTGCTTACTAATAGAAATTAAATTTATCACAGCAATATTATGTATATGTTTATGTATATTGCTGTGATAAATTTATTTTCTATTAGTAAGAAAAAAATATTTATTAGTATAGATTTCCAAAAGCACAGAAATGATTCTGTGAATTTATTCATTAAAATCGCCACTCAGAAGTCATTTTATCCCTTGTAAGCGAGCGATTTTCTTAAATCTCACGCTCCCAGATAAAACCAAATACCTCGTCCTCGTGGGTCAGTTTCAAAAACCACAGAAATGATTCTGTGTGATTCTGAAAGGCCAACGCAGAGTATTTCAACCAAAACATACGTAAAATAGTTGAGAATTCGCAGAAATGAAAGACAAACGAAAGAAAAAGAAGTATAACTTCAATAATGCACAAGCATACAAACATACATATGCGCACACATGTGAATATGTCACCAACCAAAAATTGAAACATTGTTTTACAAAAACAACAACAGCATAAGCATGGAACATTGTGTTGTGTTGTTGTGTCGGCCGAGCTGTGCCGAAAGAAACGAACAAACGATCGCCGATTGTCACCGCTTCGCTTGCTGCTCGCACATCTTCGCAGACAAGGTCGCGTTACATTCATATGGATGGAGCGAGGTTGCGCAACTTTGCGTTACTTTTATATGGAAGATTGCGCAACCAGAATCTATCGCAACCTTTTCCGGCGTCGTATAAGAAGTATAACTTCAAAAAAAAAATAAAATATGTAAAGAAAATTTTCCAAAATGCCTCTCTGAAATTCTCGCGCACTTGGCAGTTACAAAACTTGCCTATATGAACGGGCCGGCCCCGTCATAATGAGTCACAATCTTTAAAAAGCATACACTCATGCCGCAATAACAGTAGACGAGCAGCTATTTATTGTCGAGAACGAACCAGATTCACGCAGTAGGTATACTAAATTGCAGTAGCAAGGGTAACCTGTGGGCTGAAAATGTACACATCTTCTGCTGTTAAAAACTACTAAAATTATTCAGCGATAAATAAATAACTAAATATTCCAGACACCTTAAATTTTACCCTCGTGACGGTATGAGTGAGCTTTTTATGAGCCGGTGTAAAAAGTGAAAGATGGGCGTGGCCCGCTCGCTTTTAAGTGAAATCACATACATATCTCGAGACCGCCCAACGATTTGAATCAAATTTGCTGCGTGATATTCTATATTATAGCGTGAAAATGGACTAAAGTCACGCTTACTTTCCTTATAACATAGTTTTAAATTCCATTTGAAACATTCGATTTCCAGTATAGAATAAAACTTTGCACGAATAGTGCCTTTAAGTTGTGCCATCTTATCACTAGAAATTTCTCGAGGTATTGAGACCCAGTGCTTATAGTTGACTTGACGAAAAATTTCGGTCAATGTGTAAGATATTTACTTAAAATTCAAAGAGAATCCCTTCCTGATAGTAGTATGCCTGTGTGTTAAAAATGGATTTACTCGGGTCAATATTTTCCTTAGCTCCCATATATGTACCTATTATAGAGATTTTCGAACTTTGGTGTGACTTTATGCCGCATATATGGGCCAATATGTGAGTTATCTTAATAAAATTGAGAGAGCGTGTTTTTCTTATAACGGTGCACCTTTGTGCGTAGAAAGTCGCAAGAGTATAAAATGTTCGGTTATACCCGAACTTAGCTATTTTCTTACTTATTTTACGTATTTACGACGAAGAAAGAAATCAAACTAACGAAGAGATTTTACATTAGAATTAATAATCCCCCATATGTTCAGCTCAGACAAACATGTAACTTTGAACTAAAATGCACCATATAATAATTATATTTGTATCTATTTAAGGATCCACTTTCAAGGCAACAAAAAGTAGACCTGCTTCTAAGGCCGTGAGCTCGCTATCGTCCATTGTGCATCTACAGGGTCCGGCACTCGATAAAAAGCCATAAATTCGGTTTGGAAATTTATTTTTATTTATTTTAAAGTACAAAATGTGTGAAAATAATCATAAATTCAGGACCTATTCACTTTTGCTCGACATGACCACCTTTTGCCTTAACTATGGCCTTGAGACGGTCAAAAAACGAATCGCAAGCTGCCCGAATGTGACTTGCCGGTAGTTTGGCCTACCCACTTTTTCAGCGTCTCGAGACTGGTGTATTTTTTACTTCGGACCTTGCTCTCCAAAACGGCCTAGAGAGAAAAATCCATTGGATTCACATCTGGTGAATTCGAGAGCCATTGTGGGGTCGTAATGAAGTTCAGAACGTTGTTTTTCAGCCAGTCTTGGTTCACTCGCGCTTTGTGAGACGGTGCTGAGTCTTGTTGAAACGTCCATTATTTGCGGCGGGTGCTCCTAGTGGCCAACCGATGACTTAGATTCTTGTATGAACGGTCGGTCAATCCCTAATATTTTTCAATATGCGTCGGATGCTGCGGTCGGATATTTTCAGCTCATTAGCCATTTGATTAGCATTTCGTCGTGGATTTCGCTCAAGTTGCTTCTTCACTTTCCGAACCATCTCACGTAACGTTGCATTCTTTTGATGACCACCTCCACGGCGTTTTGCAATTCTACCAGTATTATTGTAACGAGTGATGGTGCGATAAATAAAAACTTTATTCACAATAAGGTGTTTGAGCTCACGAACAATTTCTGGCTGTGATTTTCCAGCTAAATATAAAGCAATCACACTATTACGTTTGAATTCCATCGCTGATCACTTTTTTTGTGTTCACTTTTGGCAAAACGCTTTTGTATACTTGTGAACGATACTCTGAACTGTCATTCAACAAATTTAGAAACAGCTGATTCCAGTGCGACAGCTGCGCGAACGGCCTGAAGTTGGTTAACTTGATGAATTTAAAAGAAAAAACAGATTTACCTGTAACATTTGTAAAGATGCAGTATATGTAATCAACGGAGCGAAAGAAAATCGTACACTTGTAGTCTATCTACCCGTAGCAACATCATCAGTTTTTATATTTTAAGTTTTATATATGATTTTTATGGTAATTAGTTAAAATATAAGATAAAAATTTGATAAATAAATTTCCTTGAGGACGAATCAACCACTTTTTAATAATACTACTTTCAGAAATTATTAAATACATCATTTTCACGTTCAACATTTACGCTTAACACATTTTCCCTCAGACGAAGGAATAAAAAACTTGTAACAACGATAAATGCAAATCAAATTTCATGCGCTTACCTGATGACGTAAAAAAGCACATTTTTCGACTGAAAAGGACAGAAAAAAGGAAAAAGCATATAACGGGACATTGTTTTCGCATGTTTTCTTTACCTATGATTGTTCATACAATGATGAGAAAAACAGAAATCAATAAAGTAGCTGAAAGTTAATAACCAGTTCTAAGCTGAAGCTGTAGAAGTAGGCAAAAGTAGGACCGCTATATAATTAAGATAATTTGAATAGTATAACATGTAACCACATCCATTTCTCTTTGTCACTATAAACAATAATATAAAATGGACAGAAAAATATTCTCAGAAATTAAGAAAAACAAACAAAAAAAATATAATAAATATACATACGTACTAAATGTAATTTAAAGAAAGTTGGTACGTATAATATATCGTTTACAGTTTTTTTGGCCGGTAAAAAGAGTCTAATCTCCACCTCGTTGATATCATGCAAAACACTGCACACTAATACATATATACTGGACTCTACAACATACTACATATAAGACACCAAATATCTCAAAACTCAACGTCGCCCAAGTAGCAAAAAGAATCATCCTCGATGAAGACGGCTTCTTTCGTCTATTGGATTTCGTTCAATTAACTCGTTTACTGAACCAACAGATTTTTCGGCCCTTTGACTCCATCGGTCCCACGTGGCTATTTAATACGCTTTTACTAAAGAAAAATTATTTGTGAACACAATTGTATAAAAAAAATTGAGCAAAATTACATTGCGGTACTCTTTTAATAGCGAAACGTCAACTTGGGTTAAATTAATGCTTCGTGGCAATATTTCTATAAGTCAGCTTTTCTTTATTTCTCGAAAGTAAAATTCAGGGAACAATTGGAAAAAGAAAAATTTTTAAATTATTAGAAATAGCATAGATAGTCGATTAAATGCATGTCGAATTATTTTGTGAGATACTTTTAAAAGAAATATATTATTGGAATCGGAATAAATTGGATTTAAAAAAGGTGTATAACATCTCAAGATTTTCAGGATCTGGTAAGCAAACATGGGCACGAGAACAAAAGTACTCGTAAATTAGACAATATTAACCCTGGTCGAGACCAACGGTCTGATACACTTAGTCGAGACCAATGGTGCATTTGTATGGAAATACGTGTTGTATTTACGCTACATATATGTACAATATAAATACATTTTTGAAATTTCTTACCTCTCGATTTGACTGCCTTGTTCACGCTTGGCGTGGCAATAGCATTCACAAAAAATGTAACATTTTGAGAAAAAATACATTTTTTCTTAACCTTTTAAAGCGCTCTAGCGGCTAAAATATTTGACGTAGGTAGGTCAAATAAATTGCACCGGTTAGGTAATTTAAAGAGCTTTCCGGAAATGTATAATTCGCCCCCACCGGGGGCGTGGCCAAGAATTACATTTTTCTTAACCTTTAAAACGCTCTAGCGGCTAAAGTATTTGACCTAGATAAACATATAAACCAATTTGGACATGTAATGAACATGAAAACAGATAAATCAACCGTGCGAAATGATAGAAACACACCAAAGTTCATATATTTTCATACAAAATATGTGGGGTCTAGCCAAGTACCATTGGTCTCGACTAAGGTTAAGGTTAATATTATTAATATCCTTTTTTCGTCCTTTTCGATACGATATCCTTGAATTTTTTTTCTCAATTCTATAGATAATAAAATTCTAGGAAGCTACCTGGAAGCGCAAGTCGTTTGCTAAACTCTAAATATATTTAAATAACATTTAAAAACAAAATATGCCTGGCCAGACCCGTTGGTCTCGACGAGGGTTAAAAAAAATACGCATCCTCCCCACAGTCAGACCTCAACCCCATTGAACTGTGGGTCTGTATACAGTCACAGTTACGAGAGAATTAAACTTTGCATTTAAATAAGTTACACAAAAAATATATTTTTAGCTCCAGTAGAGAGCGTTCTTTATTATTAGCTATCCGCGACTTAACATTCTAACGACTAAGTAAAAAAGACGACGTCTGTAAGTTGTGATTTCTATTTATGTTTGGCTGTAGTGATCTGTACTTGCAATTTTGTAGTTCCTGCAAAGGAAAAACTACTGAGTTGTACAACTCGTTGTGTGTCTAAACTAGAGCGCAAAGTTAATAGCAACAAGTAAGAAAGGGCAACCGAACATTTTATGCAATGCAACAATCTAAAGCAGGGAGCAAAACCTGACCAGAGGATCGATTAGAAAAACGAAAGTCATTACATGGAATACATGGGAGTTGGAGAAGTATCGATATAAAGTATTTTATCAATTATTTTGGGCACATTGATATACTATTTTGAGTAAAATATGTTCTGTAATTTTTTGAGTTGTTTCAAATATTAGCCAATACATATATCCAGCATAAAGTCACCTGGAAGTTTAAACATTTTTATATAAAGTATATAGGGGCTCAGGGAAGTATTGGCTCGATTCAAGCCATTTTTGATACACAGAATTACTACTGTACGAAAAGGATTCTGTCTGAGTTTCAATGGAATATCACAGACCACGTATTCGGTATCTAGGGTCTTGAACAGTTTTGGTTGGATTTGGACAATTTTTGGTCAAAAGGTGCCGAACTTTAATGGAATTATTATTCTTGATTTGTGTACTGGAACTGAACGAATTAAGTGGAATTTGTTGTTGTCCGATTTCGTAAGTATCAAATCGGTCTGGCGGGACTCGAGATATGGGCTTTTTCCAAAAAGTAGGCGGTGCCACGCACATTGTCTAATTTTTGCACTGGTTCTCATAAAACCCTGTCATACCACCTCGGAGTTAAAATTTAATGTCTCTGGTGTATTCAGTTATTGATTTATCGCTTTTAGGAGTTTTTAACAGTACCGTTATGTGAGAAGTTAGCAGGGTTATCCTCCGATTTCATCCACTTTTACACTGCCCTTAGAAGTTCTTATAAGATATGTACTCAGCAAATTTGGTTGTTGTAGCTTAAGTAGTTTAGGATATACAAGGTCTGTCGCAAAAGAAACATAAGTTTTTAAATATAACTGTTTCTGGTGGCGCATGCATATAAATGCATATAAAGACAATGTTGATTTGTTTTAACGATTCCGAGGGTATTGTACACCGACAGTTCGTCCCACCTGGCCAAATGATTAATGCTGTGTTTTACCTTGTTGTTATTGTCAACGATAGATGGCAAGCCTACTAAATGAGCAACAGGTGGCAAGACGAGGGATGCTTGCGAGGGAGTATCGAGAGCGAACGCGAGGAAGTAAGACGCGCAACTTTGGTTTTTGGAACTTTACGTTTAATATTCTTGAATTATATACTAAATTAAACATTCTAATATTCACAATTAAATATAAATATACTCGGTTAATAAACGGTGTTTTATTTTGATCAATACCTCACATCTCAGAAGTGGGAATTATTTATCCATACGCCTACAACGACATAAAACGTCGACGCAGTGGCAAGGGTGTACAAGTATAGTACACGAACGACGAGAATCTTCAACGATCAACGGCAGCGCAAACGTGCACGTAATAGCAAGACGGCGCATTGTCATTTGAAGAGAAGATTCTCAACGGCGCAGCCAAGTGTAAGTGCTGCAAAACGAAGCCACAGCGAAACGCCAACGTCTTATTAGGAAAGACACACCGAGCAATTACAACGAATTGCAAAGCAGAAACAATAAAAGCGGTGTACGAGTGTAGTACACAAACGACGAGAATCTCCTAGGAAAGGGACAGCGCAAAACGAGCACGTATTGGGAAAAACGCCGCGTTTGCCTCTGCAAAGAAGAGTTTCAACACGGCAGCCAAGTATTGCGGCAAAACAGTGCAACAGTGAAGCATTAACAACCTGAGTTTCAACGTACAGCGTGTTTGTATAGATACGCAAAGAAAGAAGGCAATTCAACGAAGGCGCAAGCGTGCAACAAACGGAGCTGACTGCGCTGCATACAACAGTCTCGATACGAAACCACGCTAAGTAAACTTCTCTGCGTCTACGCGTCAACGTTTAAATTTTAAAACGCATACACACGCTAGTTGGTTCGTGTGCAAGCAGAACTTCCAATTGGAATTGGCAAAACGAATTTGAAGCAGTATCAAGCAGGGAACAGCAAGAGTAAAACAACGAAATAAAGGCAAACAAATCACAGTGCAGGAATATTGGTTTTCTACTGATAAAATATTTCTTTTACAAACATGATAAAGTTAAATACGCTAAAGGTCATTCAACTGAATGTACTACTAAGGGCTAACGATTTACCAACGACGGATACCAAAATAGTTAAAGTAGCCAAACTGCAAGAAGTTTTGGGTGCTGATGAGGTAGATCCGATGGAGCTTGAAGACGATGGTGCGGTATCCACAAATGATGTACGAGTGCAACTGAATAGCTTGAGAGAGGCGATGGCAAGTTTAACGTCAGCTATTGCTACAATGAATCGTAACTCAGAACCGATACCAGCGAACGATGAAATTCAACGAGCGTCAAACAACAACGATGGTGTTAGGTCAGATTCAAGCTTAGCGACCTGGGAATCTGCTGATGATCTACGAACAGCATCACGCCCAAAGATGAGAATTCAGGATATGATAGGTGTAATGCCTGAATTCGACCCACTCAAAGGTTCAACGTCAGCAATGAAGTTCATAAATCGAACTCAGCAACTACAACAATGCTATGTCTGGAAGGAAGATATGGTTTTGATCGCGGTTCAGCACAAAATGAAAGGCATGGCTAAACAGGTGATCGAAGAGTTTCCGAAACCCACAACGATAAAATTAGTGCGACAATTTTTGGGAGTAACCGGCTATTTCCGGAAATTTGTCAAAGAATATAGCATCATAGCATATCCATTAATGACACTGCTGAAAAAGAATGCAACGTTTATCTGGAACAAAGAACAGAACGATGCTTTTGAGAAATTGAAATCGATTATAATTACGAAACCTTTGCTGACAATGTACGAAGCAACGAAACCACACGAGGTACACACGGATGCGAGTTCCTTGGGGTTATCTGGTATTCTAATACAGAACGACAACGCTAATGAGTGGCGGCCTGTGTTTTATTTTATCAGGCAGTGCAACGACGCAGAACGTAACTATGCCAGCCACGAGCTAGAAGTTCTGGCAATAGTTGAAACTCTGCAGCGATATCGTATGTACTTAATTGGGCATAGCTTTAAGGTAATCACCGACTGCAACGCTGTAGCAGTAACTAAAGCAACTACGCCATTGTTACCACGGATCGCAAGGTGGTGGCTCAAACTTCAGGAGTTTGACTTCCAATGCATTCAACGCGCAGGTGCGAAGAATATGCTGGCTGATGGGTTAAGTAGATGCCCAACACTTCCCCCGATAGAACCAACAACAATTGCTGAGTCAATATATCGAGTGGTCGATATGGACAACGACTGGGTATCAGCAATGCAAAGACAAGACGAAACACTCAAAGATATCATCGAAGTTCTCAACGGAAAAGCAGCATGAAACGAATGTCAGCTTAAAGATCAACGATTGTTTCGCAAAGTCAACGGAAACAAAAGACTAGTAGTACCACGAGGCGTCAAATGGCGTAGAGTAAGAGCATGTCATGATGAAGCAGGTCACTACGGACTGGACAAGACATGCGAGCGTGTATCGAAAGACTTCTTGTTTGCACGGATGCGATCATATGTAAAATCCTATATTGCAGCATGTCCAGAATGTTGTATGAATAAAGTTACAGGCGGTAAAAAGGAAGCGCAGTTACATGTAAGCGAAGTTGTACCGATACCCTTCAGATGCGTGCATATAGACCATCTAGGGCCATTCGTACGAAGCAAATGAGGTAATTATTATATACTCGTAATTGTATGTGCTTTTACCAAGTATGTAATACTACGAGCATTACGCAACACGAAAACGACACCAGTGCTTACGACGCTACGAGAATATGTAAATGTATATGGAAGCCCCAGGCATATCGTTTCCGACAGGGGCACGGCCTTCACGTCAAAGGAGTTCCAGAACTTCATTCAAAGATACGAGATACGGCATGTTAAAGTGGCAGTGCGCACGCCCCGTGCCAACGGCCAGGCCGAGTGTAAAGAAGACTATTTTGGCATCACTTAAATGCAGCATCAAAAACGATAAAGATTGGGAAGAGGCACTACCGCAACTTCAATGGTGTCTAAACTCTCAAAGCAATGCAACAACTAGGCAGAGCCCGAATAGTTTAGTTTTCAACTTTAAACTACGCGACGTAACAGTAAACCGCTTGATTCAAGTTGTGCAAGATGACGATGAGGAGGACAAGATTCAACACAAAGACTTCCGAATGAATCTAGCAGCCGAACGAATAACCGCAGAGAGGGCTAAATGGAAGCAGAGGTTCGATGCGAAGCATCAAACACCAAGGAAGTACAATGAAGGAGATCTGGTGGTAATTGACTACGTACCTCTACCCACTGGTACCTCCCATAAGCTTGAACCATCATAAGGACCATATATCGTAACGAAGGTTTTACCCAACGACCGCTACGTCGTAGAAGATCTACCAGATGTGCCTAAGCGGCGGAAGCGTTATGCAGGTGTATTTACGAACGACAACATGAAACCATGGGTAAACCATAGTCTTGTGATGACGACTATGAAACCGAGAGACCAGATTATGGTGAACAAAACACTACTGAAGAAGACGATAGCGAAAAATCGTCCAGGAGAGACGATCAATCAGGAGTGGCCGAGCTGTCAACGATAGATGGCAAGCCTACTAAATGAGCAACAGGTGGCAAGACGAGGAATGCTTGCGAGGGAGTATCGAGAGCGAACGCGAGGAAGTAAGACGCGCAACTTTGGTTTTTGGAGCTTTACGTTTAATATTCTTGAATTATATATTAAATTAAACATTCTAATATTCACAATTAAATATAAATATACTCGGTTAATAAACGGTGTTTTATTTTGATCAATACCTCACATTATGAAGCGTCTTTTGTCACGCATTCGTCGTGGTCGACCACAATACCGTGAGGCATGGTCCTGGCGCCTGTTGCACGATAATGCGCCGTGTCTATGCTTGTTACTGATTTTTTGACAAAAACTCCATATTAACCATTAATCACTCACCCTACTCACCTGATCTGGCACCCTGTGAAACTTCATTGCCCATGAAAGGACACTGGTTTCAGGACATTTCAGCTACCCAAAAGGCGACGACTTGTAGTTCATGGAGCAAGTCCAATAACGGACCAACAGTGCAAGTCAAAATTACACGATCGCCCACTTTCCTCCAGTACTGCCATTTAATATTTGCGTCAATTTTTGACAAGTATTTTAGCGGCACAATATCTTTTACATCTTTTGTACACTTTTCGCAATCGTTTGTCATACAATTTTCATTTTCGATATTGCAACAAACTAATTTTAAGAAACTTTCGAAGCCTTCGGAAAAACATTCAATAACTGTCGCACAGCCAATTAACAAAAAACTGAAATTGGCGTGACGCATGCATACACACATTCATTTTGCTCGAAAGTTGAACATTTCTTGGGCGACATTCGAAAAATCGTGATTTACTTACGCTTTTCCCAGTTGCCTCTTTTTTATAAACCTCGTAAGCTTCCGATATCGTTAGGAGCATAAAACGCTTAGCAACAATTTTCCCATCAACAATGAGTGTATCCCTTTTTTCTGCAGCCTGAACGCTGATATCATCACGCAAAAACATTTCTTTCGCCAATTTTAATTTTGTCTCCAATTCTAAGTCACTTTCAAATATACGAGCATTTTTTTCTTTACAATTTGTTGGTTCGATATACTTTTTATGCAGTCCAGCAATAACTTCCACTTTCTTTGCCAAATCTCTTGGCAATGCATTTTCAGCTTTCTTTAGGGCTTTCCCTAATGTTTGTTTGCAAGTATAGGGTGATTTTTTAAGAGCTTGATAACTTTTTAAAAAAAAAAACGCATAAAATTTGCAAAATCTCATCGGTTCTTTATTTGAAACGTTAGATTGGTTCATGACATTTACTTTTTGAAGATAATTTCATTTAAATGTTGACCGCGGCTGCGTCTTAGGTGGTCCATTCGGAAAGTCCAATTTTGGGCAACTTTTTCGAGCATTTCGGCCGGAATAGCCCGAATTTCTTCGGAAATGTTGTCTTCCAAAGCTGGAATAGTTGCTGGCTTATTTCTGTAGACTTTAGACTTGACGTAGCCCCACAAAAAATAGTCTAAAGGCGTTAAATCGCATGATCTTGGTGGCCAACTTACGGGTCCATTTCTTGAGATGAATTGTTGTCCGAAGTTTTCCCTCAAAATGGCCATAGAATCGCGAGCTGTGTGGCATGTAGCGCCATCTTGTTGAAACCACATGTCAACCAAGTTCAGTTCTTCCATTTTTGGCAACAAAAAGTTTGTTAGCATCGAACGATAGCGATCGCCATTCACCGTAACGTTGCGTCCAACAGCATCTTTGAAAAAATACGGTCCAATGATTCCACCAGCGTACAAACCACACCAAACAGTGCATTTTTCGGGATGCATGGGCAGTTCTTGAACGGCTTCTGGTTGCTCTTCACCCCAAATGCGGCAATTTTGCTTATTTACGTAGCCATTCAACCAGAAATGAGCCTCATCGCTGAACAAAATTTGTCGATAAAAACATTTCGAACCGAACACTGATTTTGGTAATAAAATTCAATAATTTGCAAGCGTTGCTCGTTAGTAAGTCTATTCATGATGAAATGTCAAAGCATACTGAGCATCTTTCTCTTTGACACCATGTCTGAAATCCCACGTGATCTGTCAAATACTAATGCATGAAAATCCTAACCTCAAAAAAATCACCCGTTATAAGTAATATGTTCTTCTCCTTGTCTACTGCAATTTTTTTTGCGGTATATTTTCAACCTCTCACGTTCTTTTTCCTGCATCTCTTTTAACAGCTTGTTGTTTTTTGGCAATTTCGATGGCTCTGAGCGGCGTTTTCTCATTCTTTCAACTGCTTTTTCACGATATTTTTCGGGATCGCTTTTGATTTTGTCTAAGTACACCTGATGTTTGACCTTTTGCGATTTAGCACATGTTTTACCCATCTTTATAAATAAATATAAATATGTGCGTATTAAAATAATAATTAAAAATATGTATTTGTTTAGAAACAAATCAATACTTACGGTCGTGAACGTACGAAATTTTGAAAATCGAAATAAAAAGTTTGATGCACTGTTTACCTAAAGTAATTTTGTTTTTTGATTACGGATGCTTAACTTGCTTTAATCGTGTTTTTTTAGGCACCTGTTTGCACTCAATGTGAAGTAATAGCAATAAATGACGTTTTTGGTCCCGAACGTACGATTAGATCGTAGATAATAAGCAAAATAAAAATTTACCGTTATTCGATTTTTGTTTAGCCCCTTTGCATTTTTCTTTTCTTATTTGGTATTAATAAAGAGATTGTGTGGAAAAGTACAATCATAACATAAGTTATTCATATAAAATTACTCAAGAGAAAAAATACTTGAAGAGTAGCTCAAAGTAAAAACAAATAAGTTTTCAGGTCAAATTTTTCATGAAAATACCAGATAGAGGTTAAGAAAGCATTATATTCAAAAAATTTAAACATCTTTGTAAAATCTTATTAAAAAAAATTTTATCGTTATTAAAATTTTAATTTTTGGTCCTGGTTGACGATCCTGTGGAAATACGATTGAAAAGAAAATTTAGTTGATTATTTTTTTTTATTTTTTAAACTAAATTTAAATTCCATACGTGCGCATAGTACGTATAAGTATACAGTAACTTCTGCATAATTAAATATGTTTCTTCTTTTTCCAGCATAAATTTGTCTATTTAAAATTCTCTTACTCTTCATATTTAAGTTTTTAGGCTTCTAAATCATGATTCAATCTTATTTCAGTAGCCCACAAACAACAATTTGTCAAAAATAATTTAAATCATAATTTTATAATCAGCTAGTTTGGTTTTCTTTTTATGATTCGAAAATAAAATTTTCAAAGATTTTAACTAATGAAAATGTATTTTTGAGTGATAATTGAATACGAATTTATAAATAATTCAAAATTATCCAAATATAAACAAAAAATCCATGAATTTTTGACAAGAGGAAGCACGCTCCGAAGTAACACAATCTTATAACTATAATGGAATCATGATTAAAATCAACTCTTTAGTTTTGAATTTCAAGCATGCGCACTTGCGGTGTTGTGAGGTCTCTTTAAATTTCTTTTGTTCTCTTAATGATTGTGAACAAATGTCAGAGCAAAAGTTGCGGACAAACTAAGTACATTCTCAAAATATATAGCAAACGAACTATCTCTAATCTCACTTCTGCTTCATTAATCTCTAATGTTAATAAGAATTCTCCGGACTGGAAGATTGCTGGGTGTTTGGATATTTACACGACGCACAGATATTGTATCCAGGTCATCATAAAGTTTGCATATTTTTACCATCACATCCCAATAAGGGCTTTTTCGGTAATGCAGTAAGTACTGGCAGTTTGCATTGCTGATTTTATGCTGGATGATGCTCTTCCACGAAACTACTAAAAACTGCGCATTTGAAAATTTGCATTTTCAAACATAAAAATGTGCGAAATATTTATGACGATTTAGACAGCAAAAATGTACAATTTCTATTAAAAATGTACAAACAGAGAATTAAATGTGTAAGAAAGTAATTCGATTAAAGCTTACAAAAATTCCGCAATTTTATCTTTTATTTTATCGGAGGATGAAAGAAACGAAAAGATTAAAAGAATGGGTTTAAGAGATCACAGAAATCCACTTGGTGTCTGAGGGGAATCGTAACTGAAATTTTACTTGTATTTACTTGTATGCTTACTTTACAAATTTATATTACATTGTCGACTTGTTTGGGTGATAAATTATGTTTTGTAAATCCTCTTTAAATACCAGGAGTTGTCCCATTTCAAAATAAATTAATTAAGTAACTTATATTTCAAAACTATTAGCAAATATCTTCTTCTTGCTTTATTAATGTTAACAAAAGCGATAAAGTTGGTTTGAGTCACACCTAAAACCGATACGATTTCTGTTTCGAACACAATACCAATAATATCTGAATTCACGACACCTACTGCATTTTTTTGTCGATTTCAATTCTGATTCTGACAGCAGTTTGTCGCGGTTTGGCTCAATTGCTACGGCAGTAATGTTTCTTCGATCTTTCAATTTTGGAATATAGGATAAGTTTTCTTTTTCGAACTGGTTACATCATACATATAAGTTTGCATCCGAGCACCTTAGGCCTCCACCAGGTTGGCATTTCCCGTTGAGTGCAAATAAAAACTACGTTTTCGATGCCCTATTTTGGTGAGCTTACTATCCCGTTTTATGTCTTTAAAATTTGGTGACTTTTGGGTAGTTTTATCATAAAATGTTTGAGCACTTGGTTTCTGTAATAAGTGTGTAAGATGTGATATAAGATAATATTACATAAATATAAAAGTTTTCAAATTGGGCTGGATTACCCTTCACATTGTCCGAGACAATTGTAAGCAAGTCTTTGGTTTACTGCTCTGCCCACCTACATAAATGTGACATCTAGTTATCATTATCTTGTTTAATATTCATTCAATTCATTTTAAAATAATCAAATAAAATATACAATATTATAATTATGTAAATTTTCTTACATCTTTCATTTCAGAGCGAAGAACCTAAAAGCGCGCAAAGAGTAAATAGCTAATTATGATTTGCGACAAATTACCGTAACTGCCACAGAAAACAAATTACATGGAAAAATTAAAAGATATGCGAAATAGTTTATATGTATATAGTATAAATGATCAGTATGTTGAACTGAGTCGATTTAGCCATGTCCGTCTGTCTGTCCGTCCGTCTGTCTGTCCGTCCGTCTGTCCGTATATATACGAACTAGTCCCTCTGTTTTTAAGACATCGTTTTGAAATTTTGTAAACGTCATTTTCTCTTCAAGAAGCTCCTCATTTGTCGGAACTGTCCATATCGGACCACTATAACATATAGCTGCCATACAAACTGAACTTTCACATTTGACAATGTATCTTCACAAAAGTTGGCACAGGTTATTTTCTAAGATAGATAGTATACGGAAAAATTGTTCAGATCGGCTTACTATAGCATATAACTGCTATACAAACTGAACGATCCGAATCTAGTGCTGGTATGGAAAACTTTTGCATTTGACAAGATATATTCTCGAAATTCGGTATAGATTATTTTCTAAGGCACGAAATTTGGCATGGATTACTGCTTATGTTAATAACATAATCTCCGAAGAAATTGTTCAGATCGGTTAACTATAGCACATAGCTGCCATACAAACTGAATGATCGAAATCAAATGCTTGCATGGGAAACTTCCTCATTTGACTATCTGCCTTCATGAAATTTGGTATGAGTTATTGTCCATAGAAATAATGTAATATCGGAAGAAATTGTTCAGAGCGGCTCACTGTAGCATATAGTTGCCATAGAAACCGAACGATCTAAATCAAGGGCTTGTATGGAAAACTTTCGCATTTGACGTGGTATCTTCACGAAATTTGACATGAATTACTGTTTAAGGTAATAATATAATCTCCGAAAAAATTGTTCAGATCAAATTACAATAGCATACAATCTGGTCACATAGTTACTAAACGAAATGCACCTGTGAAGGGTACATTAGCTTCGGTGCAGCCGAAGTTAACGTTTTTTCTCGTTTCGTAATAAATTTCATATAAATGCCAAGGAAATATTTTCTGATTTTTGTTACGAGAAAACTTCCCGTATTCGAAAATTATACCCAACCATAAATGTAATTTTTTTCATGCGAAACCATAAAATTTGTTCAGAATGCAGAAACATTCCAATTCTTTTAATGGAGAAAATGCATGCATTTTGGAATAAGTTACATGATTCTCTCAATAGAATGATGGTGGTGGTTCGGAATCGATTTTAGAATGGAAAAACCTAGCGATTGCTACCGTTGCGTTCGTTCAAGCGAAGTACGAAAAGTACCTTTACTTGGATCACCAGTTAGAAACAATTCATTAAATTGAAAGTTTGTGATTAATTGTGAATTTTAAACAACGTGCCAGGCTACCAACAACGCTACTTGCATTCAGTACACATACCTTGTATGTGTGTACCGCCATATGCAACGCAATGTGCGAGCATATTTATTTGAAAAATGAACATAATGAAATGTATGTACTATACATATGTGTACATTGTGACAAAAACGTAACTGGGAATTGTAAATAAAACGCAAAATATTTAAGAATCCATCACTTTTTATTTATTTTCCGCCTTCAAAGTAATACACCCGGATGTACGGATCGTCGCACTCGATACGAAACGAATAGAAATTTTATGAAATAACTTTCCTGGTGTAGCTGTAAATGAAATTGGCGAATACATTGAAATACGAAACAAAACAAAATAAAAAAGTATTTGAATTAGAATTGAACGTAAATATTCAATATACGTTTATGCAATATGTGAAATAAAGTGTATATATGTAAATCTACTAAATTTAGTTTTTGCTTTCAATAAAATGAACCCTAACGGGTTTTTTTTTATACAAGTTCATCTAATTCAGATGAAAAACATCACCAAACGGTCATAAGGTTCAGGATTTGTGATAAAAGTAATCGCATGGCTTTACCTGAAGCAGCGTAAGAACATTTTTAATTACACCGTTTAACTTAGTATAGATCTTATTATTTTAAATCATTTACAGATTCAGGAAGCAGTTTAGACTGACCAAAGACGCATTCACTTTCATCCTATCGGCAATAAAATTTAACGGGCATTTATCAACCGCAGTACCATCAATACTTCAATCAGCCGGTGGGGCGGGGGAATATACTCAGTAATGATAAAGGGTGATTTTTTAAGAGCTTGATAACTTTTTAAAAAAAAAAAACGCATAAAATTTGCAAAATCTCATCGGTTCTTTATTTGAAACGTTAGATTGGTTCATGACATTTACTTTTTGAAGATAATTTCATTTAAATGTTGACCGCGGCTGCGTCTTAGGTGGTCCATTCGGAAAGTCCAATTTTGGGCAACTTTTTCGAGCATTTCGGCCGGAATAGTCCGAATTTCTTCGGAAATGTTGTCTTCCAAAGCTGGAATAGTTGCTGGCTTATTTCTGTAGACTTTAGACTTGACGTAGCCCCACAAAAAATAGTCTAAAGGCGTTAAATCGCATGATCTTGGTGGCCAACTTACGGGTCCATTTCTTGAGATGAATTGTTGTCCGAAGTTTTCCCTCAAAATGGCCATAGAATCGCGAGCTGTGTGGCATGTAGCGCCATCTTGTTGAAACCACATGTCAACCAAGTTCAGTTCTTCCATTTTTGGCAACAAAAAGTTTGTTAGCATCGAACGATAGCGATCGCCATTCACCGTAACGTTGCGTCCAACAGCATCTTTGAAAAAATACGGTCCAATGATTCCACCAGCGTACAAACCACACCAAACAGTGCATTTTTCGGGATGCATGGGCAGTTCTTGAACGGCTTCTGGTTGCTCTTCACCCCAAATGCGGCAATTTTGCTTATTTACGTAGCCATTCAACCAGAAATGAGCCTCATCACTGAACAAAATTTGTCAGCGAAACACATTTCGAACCGAACACTGATTTTGGTAATAAAATTCAATGATTTGCAAGCGTTGCTCGTTAGTAAGTCTATTCATGATGAAATGTCAAAGCATACTGAGCATCTTTCTCTTTGACACCATGTCTGAAATCCCACGTGATCTGTCAAATACTAATGCATGAAAATCCTAACCTCAAAAAAATCACCCGTTAAAAGAAGTCGGTATAGTCCTGAAAAGGTGGCAAAGTTCGGCAATGTATGTACAGCGTTACGTAACATCTGCATACAGTTTAAAAATTCAACATATTGCAAATATTTTGTAAATGAAAACAATAATACAGAAATAGATACGGGAAATGAGACTCAATTAACTAAATTGGTCATAAAATTAGAGATCATATTATGCTATCTTTAGATAATAATTGAATTAAATGTTCCAACAACATTTGAATTCATATTTTGTTTTAATAAATATATTTTCAATAAAAACAAGAACTTGGAATTAACATATCGTATATATTGGTGTTTATTTCTGAACTTCGCTCCTTAAAATATCAAGCTCATGAGTTTTAATCTGCAACTATACTGCTTTTTTTGCATATCTGCTTTATGTACCTCTACTTTTATTTGCAGTGATCTTTTCTTTAAAGCAATTAGTTTCTCAAGATTTTTACTTCTACTGCAACATCTATCCCCGTACCTTGGAGGAGCTGCTCTTTTGCTACAGTTAAAAGCTTTTCCTCGTACTGGCCACCACCACTCCTTTGTTTGGAGAATTTGTTGGAGGAAATTTTCTTTCTTATATTGTACTTTTGATCAGCAAATACCAATTTTTCTATTTTATTATTATTTTAATTATCTATTATTTTATTTATTTAATCAATATTATTTACTTGTGTTGATCTTATTTTTCGTTAAAATTTAGCATCGTTCATCGATGGCCCGGCAGCGGTAAGTTTTAGCGTCAATGCATCCCATAGCTTATTTGATGCAACTTTGCCTTGTCCACAATTAGGCAAAATATTATATGCTAAGTTCTGATGCTGTAGCATAAAATTACTCATCAAATTTGTTTACATTTGTTCTTAAATCATTAGTTATAATTATAATATATATATATTTTTTTTTAGTACCTAACTAACCGTTCTACAATGAACCGATTAAATGAATGACCTTCAGCCCGCTATATTGCCACGCAAGTAGTCGAAACCTAGACTTCGTTCAGAACGCACGTGCTTATTCGCGAAACTCTATATTATTCTCGAAATTGCAAGTGGTTTTTTGTGTTGCGTGAAGTGAATTCTGGGAAATATTTCTTATGGATTCTAGACAAAGATTAATTTAGTTAATGTATTATTTATTTTTTTTTTCGGGAAAACAATGAATCATTAAAAAAAGTAAATTTTTTTTTTTAATTTTTTAGAAATTAGTGTTTTTGTTATAGTGTCGGGCGAGGTCGAGCTATGAATTATTTTCGTAGAGATTTTCTAGAAGGTTTCGACTTAACATACAAGCTTAAACATTTTCCCCGCCTTTCCCCCCTTTTAAAAAAAGCGCGTTGAATTAGGTTGGTCACTTGCATAAAATGAGTGCTGCTGCTTTATTTATTTATATTTTTAATTAAATACTGAAATCCTGCTAAATTATTCTATACGGGTGGTATATAGGGGGCTCTATCGGAGCCGGTGTGGAAATTGGACAATGGGCGTGGCACCGCCCACTTTCTGTTAAAATCTCATATCTCGGGACCCGACAGACCGATTTTGAATAAATTTAGTACGTAATATTCTTTTAATACAGGGTAGGCCATTTAAAGTTGACCCATTTGTTTCTAAAAAAAAAGAACAAAAGAAAACAATGTTTTTTGTTCATTTCAAAAATAATTTATTTTGGTCCAAGGGGATTTGTTTCAGCTAATATTTAAAAATTAGATCGCGTAAATGGGCACCTTTAGCTTTGACAGCTAAATGCACTATTTTTTCGACATTTTCCATGACTTTGGCCAATGTTTCGGATGATATGGCGGCTGTTTCACGTCGAATGTTGGCTTTCAGTTGAGCTAAGGTCTTTGGCTTATTAGCGTATACCTTGGATTTCAAATAACCCCACAAATAAAAGTCTGGTGGCGTCAAATCTGGTGATTTCGGTGGCCAGTCAACATCACCATTTTTCGATATCAATCGCCCGGGGAAAAATGGTCGCAATAAATTGATTGTTGGTCGAGCTGTATGGCATGTAGCTCCGTCCTGTTGAAACCAGAAGTTATCCATGTCATTTTCGCGAATAATGGGTATCACAAAATCCGTTATCATGGCTCGATAACGCTCACCATTGACTGTTGTCGTGGCTCTATCATCGTCTTCGAAAAAATACGGTCCGATGATCATATTCGCGCAAACACCGCACCAAACTGTTACTTTTTGGTCGTAAAGAGGCTGTTCTTCAATTAATTGAGGATTTTCGGTGGCATAAAATCGGCAATTTTGCTTGTTTACGCCTCCATTCAACGAGAAATGTGCCTCGTCTGACATGATGAGTTTTCGCCAAAAGTCAAGTTCGTTTTCAGCCATTTCGATGGCCCATTTGCCAAAATTAAGGCGTCGCGGATAATCAGCTGGGTTTAGTTTTTGTGCCATTTGAATTTTATATGGAAACATCTTCAAATCTTTATGAATTATGCGTCGGAGAGTGGTGCGAGAGATGTCTAATACCTGAGAGCGGCGATAACTCGATGTCGATGGAGTCTCCTCAATACTGGCTCGTACAGCTTCGATATTTTCATCAGAACGTCTTGTGCGTTGTCTGGATGCATGACTGGCATTACTGAGATTACCGGTGTTCACAAATTTTGCGTATAAAGACTTAATTGTGTTCTTAACTGGAGCACTTTTCACTCTATTTTTTTTGCGAAACGCACGTTGAGTTAACACAATTGAAAAGTTATTTTGAATATAAAGCTGAACAATTTCAGCGCGTTCTTTTGGAGTGTACTGTTTCATGGTATAAATTGTCTTCGAATGACGCTTCTAACGCGGTATGACATTAGCCGATTTGTCAGCGCTGTTAAAAGTTACAGCGTTGCCAGATGGGTCAACTTTAAATGATGTTTTTCTATGTCTTAGTGTGAAAATGAGCGACATTGGACTACAATCACAACTACTTCCCATATAACACAATTTAAAATTTCATTTGATTCTTTCACTTTCCAGTACACAAATTGAGAAGTAATTGATAAAACAGTGTATTTTTGCGCCTAAAATAGATACAATTGGGCAAAAACTTTACCCTCCCCCATATAACTATTATCAAGATTTTCGAACATCCACTTGACCTTGCTCCATATGATTCGTGATTGTACATAAGGTACTTTAATAAAACCCAGGGAACATTATTTGAGTATGTGGGATATTAGTAGTATGTGGGATGAGAAAAAATAGATAAAGCCTGGTCG
This sequence comes from Bactrocera dorsalis, assembly GCF_023373825.1. Lineage (NCBI taxonomy): Eukaryota > Metazoa > Arthropoda > Insecta > Diptera > Tephritidae > Bactrocera > Bactrocera dorsalis. Next base: position 77,435,550 of record NC_064304.1, read on the forward strand.
ATACTACCCCCTTCTCAAATATATTCAATATAAAATGTTCGGTCGCACCCGAAGTTAGCCCTTCCTTACTAATTTTATTTTAATATATTGCATTATTATATTCAATCATTAATTTTTATTCATTTTCATTCATAAAATCACTTTAAATAATTTTGTCCGGTTTTTGAGACCAAATGCTCCTATGTGCGATGGTGCATTATCATATCACGGTGTAAAATCCATGAATATCCAGCAAAATCATTCGAACGGACTCGCGGGGGATGTCGAACTCCCTTTCCATCTCAATCACCATACTTTTACTTTTTTAATATTTTCATCAGTTGAAGAGGTCGAAGGTCGTCCAGAACGAGGCATGTCTTCAACGATCTCTCGACCGTCTTTGAAGACTTTTTACCACTCATAGGCTTGGGTTTTTGATAAAACTGAATCACCGTAAGCCCTTTCCAACATTCACTGCGACTCAACTGTCGATACTTGGTTAGAAAAACAAAATTTGAGACAAATTCTTTTTTCGATATTTTTATCCATTGTAAAAACGCAACGAACTTCGCGGTCTCGAAAAAGAAGGGAAGGCACGCTCAAGACGTCATCGTGGCGTGTTTGTTGATAAAGAGAATGCTGTGCGTCCAAGTGGTGTGGTGATGATGTGGATGGTGTGTGTACACGTGTGTGGTGGCGGCTTAACTTATTTACCCAAAGTTTATCTTTTTGTTTAGTTTAAAAAGTAAAAAATTAAAACACGTTTTTTATGCCAAGGTCCATTAAGATATCCCAATGTTTACTCAAGTTACAGCTTACAAGGACGGACGGACAGACAGACAGTCACTCGGATTTCACCTCGTCTCATCATCCGGACCATTTATATAAGTACCTTAGTAAAGAAATTATATGGGTATACATATTTTGTGTTGTAACTTTTTTTCTGTAACTGTGCACTTGTTTTTATAGTAGATTGTTCTTGTAATATACAGTTATTATTTACAGTTAATCGATTGCGTCTTCTTATTTCATTCGTAGTACGCGTTTTTTACAATGTCTTTCGAAAATAATAGAAATTATTTATATGTGCACGTGAGCATTGGTCAGTTGTTCTTTTTTATAGACGCGTTTGGAATTGAGTTAATATAATAGATTTTTTAGAATCTAAAAGTAAGTAAATAATTTAAAATTTTAAATAATTAAAATAAGATTCTAGTAAGTAATTTCGGATTTGTAGTCGAATATGCCGCGGGGAAGAATCTTTTCAGACTTGGAGAAGGGACGAGCACTAGGTTTGCGTGAAAGTAGTATGGAAATAAAAGAAATTTGCACAGTACTAAACCGACATAGAAATACAATTAGTTTTTTCTTAAAAAAGCCTTCAAAGTAAGGCACTAATCAACGCAGTGGTAGAACGTCAAATTCAACGCCTTGCACTCGTTGATCAATGAGTTGTTCACAAATAAAGGTCATTTGGATTTAGATGTAACAAGAATGCGAGTTTATCAAATTATTCATCAAAATCCTAGCATAAAACACCTTTCTATGGTACCGCTTGAAGAGGGAAGCGAGACGCATTTGCAGACAGAAGAAGAAAGGGGCCGAAATGTGTGAGTACGAACAGCTCGATAAGCTGGCCGACAGGGGTAATGCTCGAAAATTCTACGAAAAGATGCGGCGACTTACAGAAGGTTTCAAGACCGGAGCATACTCTTGTAGAACCCCCCAAGGTGATCTAGCCACCGATGCCCAGAGCATACTTAAATTATGGAGGGAACACTTCTCCAGCCTGCTGAATGGCAGTGTACGCACAACACCAGAAGAAGGCGAACCCGATGCCCCAATCGATGACGATGGAGCAGGCGTTCCATTGCCCGACCATGAAGAAGTTCGAATAGCAATTGCCCGACTGAAAAACAACAAAGCGGCAGGGGCCGGTGGATTGCCGGCCGAGCTATTCAAATACGGCGGCGAAGAGCTGATAAGGTGCATGGATCAGCTTCTTTGCAAAATATGGTCGGACGAAAGTATGCCCAACGATTGGAATTTAAGTGTGCTATGTCCAATCCATAAAAAAGGAGACCCCACAATCTGCGCCAACTACCGTGGGATTAGCCTCCTCAACATCGCATATAAGGTTCTGTCGAGCGTATTGGGTGAAAGATTAAAGCCCACCGTCAACAAGCTAATTGGACCTTATCTGTGTGGCTTCAGACCTGGTAAATCAACAACCGACCACATATTCACCATGCGCCAAATCTTGGAAAAGACCCGTGAAAGGAGAATCGACACTCACCACCTATTCGTCGATTTCAAAGCTGCTTTCGACAGCACGAAAAGGAGCTACCTTTATGCCGCGATGTCTGAATTTGGTATCCCCGCAAAACTAATACGGCTGTGTAAACTGACGTTGAGCAACACGAAAAGCTCCGTCAGGATCGGGAAGGACCTCTCCGAGCCGTTTGATACCAAACGAGGTTTCAGACAAGGCGACTCCCTATCGTGCGACTTCTTCAATCTACTGCTGGAGAAAATTACTCGAGCTGCAGAACTTAATCGAGCAGGTACAATCTTTTATAAGAGTGTACAGCTGCTGGCGTATGCCGATGATATTGATATCATCGGTCTCAACACCCGCGCCGTTAGTTCTGTTTTCTCCAGACTGAACAAGGAAGCAACGCAAATGGGTCTGGCCGTGAACGAGGGCAAGACGAAATATCTCCTGTCATCAAACAAACAGTCGTCGCACTCGCGACTTGGCTCCCACGTCACTGTTGACAGTCATAACTTTGAAGTTGTAGATAATTTCGTCTATTTAGGAACCAGTATTAACACCACCAACAATGTCAGCCTGGAAATCCAACGCAGGATTACTCTTGCCAACAGGTGCTACTTCGGACTGAGTAGGCAATTGAAAAGTAAAGTCCTCTCTCGACGAACAAAAGCCAAACTCTATAAGTCGCTCATAATTCCCGTCCTGCTATATGGTGCAGAGGCTTGGACGATGACAACAACCGGTGAGTCGACGTTGCGAGTTTTCGAGAGAAAAGTTCTGCGAAAGATTTATGGTCCTTTGCGCGTTGGCCACGGCGAATATCGCATTCGATGGAACGATGAGCTGTACGAGATATACGACGACATTGACATAGTTCAGCGAATTAAAAGACAGCGGCTACGCTGGCTAGGTCATGTTGTCCGGATGGATGAAAACACTCCGGCTCTGAAAGTATTCGACGCAGTACCCGCCGCGGGTAGCAGAGGAAGAGGAAGACCTCCATTCCGTTGGAAGGACCAAGTGGAGAAGGACCTGGCTTCGCTTGGAATATCCAATTGGCGCCACGTAGCGAAGAGAAGAAACGACTGGCGCGCTATTGTTGACTCGGCTATAATCGCGTAAGCGGTGTCTACGCCAGTAAAGAAGAAGATGGTACCACAACCAGACCTTTTGCCTGGATATAAAAGTGCACGTTTATCATTTGCAAATAAGTACCAATTTTGGTATGAAGAATGGCGAAGCGCCAGTTTACTACCCCAAAAGAGCCAAAAATGGCAATACAGAGAGAAAGGGCTTCAACAGGCAAGTCAACGCTAAAATCTTTGATTGAATCGATGCCATCTCGACTTAACCAATTCAAAATGAATAAAGGAAAGCATATTAATTATTAAAAACCTAATTTATCAAAATATTTGAAGAAAACAACTTATTTTTTAACATGGACATATACATATTTTCTATGAAGCATATGTTTAGTTTTTAATTTTATTGTATGTACTACAGGAATTTTAATTAATTTTTGTTATATGATGTTACTGTAAAAATAAATATATAAACAAAAACCAAAACTTTGATAGCTCGCCTTACTTCCAAATTCAATGGCTTTGAAGCCGTGCACATACTTATAATTTCTTTACTGAGGTACATACATCTTCTTTTTCTTTACTGGCGTAGACACCGCTTACTTGATTACAGCCAGCGCGCCAGTCATTTCTTCTTTTCGCTACGTGGCGCCAATTGGATATTCCCAGCGAAACCAGGTCCTTCTCCACTTGGTCCTTCCAACGGAGTGGAGGTCTTCCTCTGCTTCCTCCGGCGGGTACTGCGTCGAATACTTTCAGAGCTGGAGTGTTTTCGTTCATCCGGACAACATGACCTAGCCAACGTAGCCGCTGTCTTTTAATTCGCTGAACTATGTCAATGTCGTCATATATCTCGTACTGCTCATCGTCCATCTAGTCCATATCATCGCCCAAACCTCTGCACCATATAGCAGGACGGGAATTATGAGCGACTTATAGAATTTGACTTTTGTTTGGCGAGAGAGGACTTTCCTTTTCAATTGTCTATTCAGTCCGAAGGAGCACCTGTTGGCAAGAGTTATCCTGCGTTGGATTTCCAGGCTGGCATTGTTGATGGTGTTTATGGCGGTTCCCAAATATACGAATTTGTCTACAACCTCGAAGTTATGACTGTTTGTTTGATGACAGGATATATTTTGTCTTGCCCTCGTTCACTGCCAGACCCATTTGCTTTGCTTCCTTGTCCAGCAGCTGTTCACTCTTATTAAAGATTGTACCTGCTCGATTAAGTTCTGCAGCTCGAATTATTTTCTCCAGCAGCAGGTTGAAGAAGTCGCACGATAGGGAGTCGCCTTGTCTGAAAGCTCGTTTGTTACCGAACGGATCGGAGAGGTCCTTTCCGATCCTGACGGAGCTTTTGGTGTTGCTCAAAGTCATTTTATACACACGTATTAGGTTTGAGGGGATACCAAATTCAGATATCGAGGCATAAAGGCAGCTCTTTTTCGTGCTGTCGAAAGCAACTTTGAAATCGACCAAGAGGTGGTGTGTGTCGATTATTCTTTCACGAGTCTTTTTCAAGATTTGGCGCATGGTGAATATCTGATCGGTTTTTGATTTTCCAAGCCTAAAGCCACACTGATAAGGTCCAATCAGTTTGTTGACGGTGGGCTTTAATCTTTCACAAAATACGCTCGATAGAACCTTATACGCGATGTTGATGAGGCTTATCCCACGGTAGTTTGCGCAGAATCTGGGATCTCCCTTTTTGTGGATAGGGCTGAGCACGCTTAAATTTCAATCGTTGGGCAGGCTTTCGTCCGACCATATTTTACAAAGAAGCTGATGCATGCTTCTTATCAGTTCTTCCCCGCTGAGTTTGAATAGCTCGGCCGGCAATCCATCGGCCCCCGCTGCTTTGTTGTTCTTCAGACGGATAATTGCTATTCGAACTTCTTCATGGTCGGGCAATGGAACATCTGCTCCATCGTCGACGATTGAGGAATCGGGGTCGCCTTCTCCTGGCGTTGTACGTTCACTGCCTTTCAGCAGGCAGCTTATCAAGCTCTTCGTACTCAGGCATTTCGGTCTCTTTCTTTTTCTGTCTACAAATGCGTCTCGCTTCCCTCTTCAACTCTCGGTATCTATCCCATCCCGCACTTGTTGTGGTCGATCGCAACGTTGCGAGGTAGGCAGTCTGTTTTCTCTCCGCTGTAACACGGCGCTCCTCGTCATACCAGCTGTTCTTTTGCATTTTCCGAAAACCAATGGTTTCCGTAGCAGCTGTACGTAAAGAGTTTGAAATTCCGTCCCACAGTTCCCTTATATCGAGTTGTTGACGAGTGCAGGAGTGCAAGTGGAGTAGAAAAATCGTTCGGGTGTCTGTTGTGATTGTAGCTTCTCGTCGTCGAATCATCTTTGTGCTTGTTGACATGCGCTTTTTGCTGCAGAGTCAATATTAGGACCTCGGAGGGTACGCACGTCTAGAACACCGGAGACATGTCTTCCGTCTATCACAACATAATCGATCTGGTTGGCGGCTTTTCGATCCGGAGACAGCCAGGTAGCTTGATGTATTTTCTTGTGCTGGAATCTAGTATCACAGATAACCATATTTCAGGGCGAAGTCGATCAGCCTCAACCCATTTGGGGATGTTTCGTCGTGAAGGCTGAATTTACCGACCGTAGTGCTAAAGATAATTTATTTGCCCACACTGTCGTTAAAGTCGCCAAGCACGATTTTGACATCGTGACGAGGGCAGCTCTCATAAGCGCGCTCCAAGCGCTCATAGAAGGCATCTTTGGTCACATCGTCCTTCTCTTCCGTCGGGGCGTGGCAAATCAGCGATATGTTGAAGAGCCTCGCTTTAATGCGGATTGTGGCTAGACGTTCATTCACCGGAGTGAATAATAGTATTCGGCGACGGAGTCTCTCTCCCACAACGAATCCCATACCGAACTTGCGCTCCTTTATATGGCCACTGTAGTAAATGCCACAATTACCTACTCGTCTCTGTCCTTATCCCAACCATCGCATCAACCAGCTGGGCAGCGGCAGTTTCCCAATTAAGGGACCGGACATTCCAGGTGCATGCCCTCAATTCGTAGTCCTTATTTCGTTTGCCATGGTCGTCATCAAAAGGGGGGTTTCTCTTCCGAGGCTGTTGGTAATTTTTCATTGGTAGTGTTTTTTACGTGGCGGGTCCCAAACCCGGCGCACAACCCTATGTAGGGGATGTTTCGCCTTCTCACTTTAGCTCGCCTTCAAACGGATGTTCTTAGGCTACCCAGAAGATACTTGGTCAAAGACCGGAACTCGTGAGCTGCTTGAGCCATGTGTAAAATAATCGTTTCTAGCCACTCCCAAGTGAATGGCGATCAGAGAACTTTCCTCATTCCACCATCCTCCTTATACATATATATAAACCTATATTTAACTCGATTAGTTTTAGGTGATACATACAACCGTTAGGTGAACAAAACTATTATACTCTATAGCAACATGTTGCAAGAGTATAAATATGTGTATTATGCTTTGTAATTGGTGCTGTTTTGTGTAGATGGGGTAGAAGAAAACCTTGCATCGCCTGTAGGATCAAGTCATACGCAATTATTTTAGGAACGTAATCCATCCTTCTATCTCTCAGTACACACCTCAAACTATTATAATTAAAACACGATGGGCAAAAGTAAGCCTTAATCATTTCAACAACTTATTATAAAACATAAAACCACCTCGTAATATTATCTTCCATGTTGCCAAATCAAAACAAGAAGTGACAGATTGTTGAATTTAATAATAGCATAATCGAAATTCGAACATACGTTTTTCCTCACACGAAATCCGTTATATGAATGCTCGGTTCAAAAATAAAAAATAAAAAGGATTGATTTATTCTTCTTCTTTACTGGCGTAGACACCGCTTACGCGATTATAGCCGAGTCAACAACAGCGCGCCAGTCGTTTCTTCTCTTCGCTACGTGGCGCCAATTGGATATTCCAAGCGAAGCCAGGTCCTTCCAACGGAGTGGAGGTCTTCCTCTTCCTCTGCTTCCCCCGGCGGGTACAGCGTCGAATACTTTCAGAGCTGGAGTGTTTTCGTCCATTCGGACAACATGACCTAGCCAGCGTAGCCGCTGTCTTTTAATTCGCTGAACTATGTCAATGTCGCCGTATATCTCGTACAGCTCATCGTTCCATCGAATGCGATATTCGCCGTGGCCAACGCGCAAAGGACCATAAATCTTTCGCAGAGCTTTTCTCTCGAAAACTCGCAACGTCGACTCATCAGATGTTGTCATCGTCCAAGCCTCTGCACCATATAACAGGACGGGTATTATGAGTGACTTATAGAGTTTGGTTTTTGTTCGTCGAGAGAGGACTTTGCTTCTCAATTGCCTACTTAGTCCGAAGTAGCACCTGTTGGCAAGAGTTATCCTGCGTTGGATTTCAAAGCTGACATTGTTGGTGGTGTTTACGCTGGTTCCAAGATAGACGAAATTATCTACAACTTCAAAGTTATGACTGTCAACAGTGACGTGAGTGCCAAGTCGCGAGTGCGACGACTGTTTGTTTGATGACAGGAGATATTTCGTCTTGCCCTCGTTCACTGCCAGACCCATTTGCGTTGCTTCCTTGTTCAGTCTGGAGAAAACAGAACTAACGGCGCGGGTGTTGAGACCGATGATATCAATATCATCGGCATACGCCAGCAGCTGTACACTCTTATAAAAGATTGTACCTGCTCGATTAAGTTCTGCAGCTCGAACTATTTTCTCCAGCAGCAGATTGAAGAAATCGCACGATAGGGAGTCGCCTTGTCTGAAACCTCGTTTGGTATCGAACGGCTCGGAGAGGTCCTTCCCGATCCTGACGGAGCTTTTGGTCCCGCTCAATGTCAGTTTACACAGCCGTATTAGTTTTGCGGGGATACCAAATTCAGACATTGCGGCATAAAGGCAGCTCCTTTTCGTACTGTCGAAAGCAGCTTTAAAATCGACGAAGAGGTGATGTGTGTCGATTCTCCTTTCACGGGTCTTTTCCAAGATTTGGCGCATGGTGAATATCTGGTCGGTTGTTGGTTTACCAGGTCTGAAGCCACACTGATAAGGTCCAATCAGTTTGTTGACGGTGGGCTTTAATCTTTCACACAATACGCTCTATAGAACCTTATACGCGATATTAAGGAGGCTAATCCCACGGTAGTTGGCGCAGATTGTGGGGTCTCCTTTTTTATGGATTGGGCATAGCACACTTAAATTCCAATCGTTGGGCATACTTTCGTCCGACCATATTTTACAAAGAAGCTGATGCATGCTCCTTATCAGTTCTTCGCCGCCGTGTTTGAATAGCTCGGCTGGCAATCCATCCGCCCCCGCCGCTTTGTTGTTTTTCAGTCGGGCAATTGCTATTCGAACTTCTTCATGGTCGGGCAATGGAACGCCTGCTCCATCGTCATCGATTGGGGCATCGGGTTCGCCTTCTTCTGGTGTTGTGCGTACACTGCCATTCAGCAGGCTGGAGAAGTGTTCCCTCCATAATTTAAGTATGCTCTGGGCATCGGTGGCTAGATCACCTTGGGGGGTTCTACAAGAGTATGCTCCGGTCTTGAAACCTTCTGTAAGTCGCCGCATCTTTTCGTAGAATTTTCGAGCATTACCCCTGTCGGCCAGCTTATCAAGCTCTTCGTACTCACGCATTTCGGCCTCTTTCTTTTTCTGTCTACAAATGCGTCTTGCTTCCCTCTTCAACTCTCGGTATCTATCCCATCCCGCACGTGTTGTGGTCGATCGTAACGTTGCGAGGTAGGCAGCCTGTTTTCTCTCCGCTGCGACACGGCACTCCTCGTCGTACCAGCTGTTCTTTTGCACTTTCCGAAAACCAATGGTTTCGGTTGCAGCTGTACGTAAGGAGTTTGAAATGCCGTCCCACAGTTCCCTTATACCGAGTTGTTGACGAGTGCTCTCAGAGAGCTGGAGTGCCAGCCGAGTAGAAAATCGCTCGGCTGTCTGTTGTGATTGCAGCTTCTCGACGTCGAACCTTCCTTGTGTTTGTTGGCGTGCGTTTTTTGCTTTACAGAGGCGGGTGCGGATCTTAGCTGCAACAAGATAGTGGTCCGAGTCGATGTTAGGACCTCGGAGCGCACGCACATCTAAAACACTGGAGACGTGTCTTCCGTCTATCACAACATGATCGATCTGGTTGGTGGTTTTTCGATCCGGAGACAGCCAGGTAGCTTGATGAATCTTCTTATGCTGGAATCTAGTACTACAGATAACCATATTTCGGGCCCCGGCGAAGTCGATCAGCCTCAACCCATTTGGGGATGTTTCCTCTGGAGGCTGAATTTACCGACCGTAGTGCCAAAGATACCTTCTTTGCCCACCCTGGCGTTGAAGTCGCCAAGCACGATTTTGACATCGCGGCGGGGGCAGCTCTCATAAGCGAGCTCCAAGCGCTCATAAAAGTCATCTTTGGTCACATCGTCCTTCTCGTCCGTCGAGGCATGGGCGCAAATCAGCGATATGTTGAAGAACCTCGCTTTGATGCGGATTGTGGCTAGACGTTCATTCACCGGAGTGAATGATAGTACTCGGCGACGGAGTCTCTCTCCCACCACGAATCCAACACCAAACTTGCGCTCCTTTATATGGCCACTGTAGTAAATGCCACAAGGACCTACTCGTCTTTGTCTTGTCCTTGTCCCGTCCATCGCATTTCTTGGACGGCGGTGATGTCAGCCTTTATTTTCACGAGGACATCAACCAGCTGGGCAGCGGCACCTTCCCAATTAAGGGACCGGACATTCCAGGTGCATGCCCTCAATTCGTTGTCCTTATTTCGTTTTCCATGGTCGTCATCAAAAGGGGGGTCTCTCATCCGAAGCTGGTTGTTGCTATTCGCTGGGGTTGTTTTTTTTACGTGGCGGGTCCCAAACCCAGCGCACAACCCTATGTAGGGGATATTTCGCCTTCTCACGTTAGCTCGCCTTCAAACGGATGTTCTTAGGCTACCCAGAGGATACTTGGTCAAAGACCGGAAGTCGTGAGCTGCTTGAGTCATATGTAAAAGAATCGTTTCTGGCCACTCCCAAGTGAATGGCGATCAGAGAACTTTCCTCACTTGCGTGAACTTCTACATATGACTCCATCCTCCGATTGATTTATTCACATAAATTCAAATATGTAAGGCTGCTTACATAATTGAATGATGCGTAAACATGAGAAATGTTTGACAATCGGTAAACCTTGTGTGAATCTTAAATTAACCTTTCGTAGCAAATCACGGCAACCGAAACTCCAATATATTCTAAAAATAATTGCGGAAACTAAAGCATACAAATCCTGTAATTCATACATAAGTCCTTTACATAAGAACACTACGAAGGATGCACGTGCACGAGAGTTTCTGTTAGAATTGTGTATTGCCTCTTAATAAACTCATAGAAAATGTAGCATACTATTAAGTAGAAAGAATTTATTATTGATGTGCACATTTTAAAAAATATGGAACACAAATTTGAGGTTAGCGATGCTACATTTTATTTTGAAAAATGCAACAAAAAATGGGTTGCTTTCGTTATGTGTTCTGTGAAAAACTGAAAAGTGCTAAGAGAAAGCATTTTAGAACTATTGCCGTACTTTCGATATTTTAAGAAATAAAAAGTTTGCTATATATGTACGTATAAATATTAAAGATTACGATATTCTTACAAATTGAAGATGAAACTAATTATTTAAATAGTACGGAGAATGGATAAATAAATATTTTATTAATTATAGAATTACATATGTACATATGTATAGAAATATGTTGTATTGAATTTTATTAATTGTTTAAAGAAACTCACTAAAAAATAAAATAAATCACTTAGGATTGTATAAATTTTATATTACTAAAAATTATTTAATTATTTTTTTTTTTCAATTAGCATTAGTTGTACCATTTTAATGGACTAGACGTTGATCGTTTTATTATTGCTATCACGTTTCATCTTCTCTTTTAAACCATTTTGTGGTTTCGATGATTGTTCGGAGCAGCTCCTTTCACTATAGAACTACCAATAATGGGTAACATTAATCTTAAGTTATTATTTATACTTAAGTTAACTAAATTAATACGCATACATATATTCCACCAACTGTGGTGAGAAAACATTGTAAATATTAAATATTTTATATTAATTGTTATCTGGTCACTCTAATATTGCATATCCACCACAGCATTACTCGTTATTCTAATTCCTCATTTCCCTTTATCCTTTAATATGCTTATACATACATACATGTTAGAACAATTAGGCTTAGCTTTGCCTAAGCCTAGCATCTTAGTTATAGTTCGTTTTTTACATTCGATACCGGCACACGCATTATTTTCTTGTTCGGTTCTTATATTCGCTACCTGCAGACATGCAGGCATTTCACCTAATAAACCACCAGCCACGTAACTTTCTACTCGTTGTATTATATATATTTATATTAATAAATATTTTGTAAATATATATCGTCGTTGTTTTATATCGCGATGCGAAGCTATCAAAAAAGCTTGGTAGCTCAACAATGATAATGTCCGATATGCTTCTTGATGGATTCCAAGTGTTCTGTGTCAGATGTGCGATAGAGCTGGGCATTCACAGAGAAAGTGGAAAATTGTTTCCTTATTCCCTGCTATTTCACTGTTGTTGTGGGGCATACCCATTTTGGACGTACATATGTTCTCCCTCTCCCTGTTATGGTAGGAGTTAGTCTGTATATGTATACTTTTTCTGGAACTATTCAATAATATCCTTGTATATTGCTGCTTTATATATACTCTCTTAGTTCCTCAACAGAGCTTTGCAGGCCTTCTCTATGCCCAGTACTTCCGACTTGGAGATGTTAGCTGAGTTCGGTAGACGGATATAAAGAGATTTGTCCATATCATCGAAATATACTTCCGTGCCTACTCTGCAGTCCATTTTGAACCCGTCGGTATAGACGGAGGGGGTATCTTCCTTCCCTATTTGCCCCTTCTCCAATCTCGTCTAGGGGGTATCCTCACCTGGAAGTATCTTTTGAAATTCAGCATTAGGAGAATATAGTCTGATTTATTAACGTTTACGCTGAATTGATTTCGAATATCACTATGACCATATACTATGGGTAGTTGATGCAGGACCACGTTAAGCGCGTCGGTCAGACATGACTTGATACCGCCAGTAACACCTGCACATGTTGCTCTTTGTATTCCATTTAATTTTCTGATGTTGCATTGTTTCTTTAGCGCCAGCCACCATACCAGTGTTCCATATGTAAGTATAGGTCTAATGACGGCTAATATACATCCACATGATTATACTAGGTTGAAGGCCCCAATTCTTCCTGACGATTCTCAAGTGTAGTAAGCCATATAGGCTTTATTTATTTTTTTTTCTATATTTATTTTCCGTGCTAGTTTGGTATCGATCTCCACCCCAAGTATTTAGACGTGGGGGGCAGAGATAGTGTTATACCGTTTAGTACGGGAAGTTTAAACTGGGGTATTTTATTTTGCTAGTGAATGGAATCACTTTTTTTTATTAGGATTAATACCTACATAGTTCATTGTTCTTAGCCCATAGGTTTAACATGTGTAGTGCTTTCCATAATGACTGACTGTCGAAGGAAACATGTATGATGCTTTTACCCCTCTACCGGTTATTTGGGGCAGTATTTCAACCCATAGTAGCGGGGAGAGGACCCTTTCTTGAGGAGTTCCTCTGCTCACATAGCTTGTTTGTGTTACAGCGCCGTTTGCTGATATAATCTTCCTATTCTTAAGCATCGATTGTATCCATCTGCACACTGTGTCGTTTAAGCCGCCATGCGTCAGAGAATGAATGATCGTAATGTTTGTAATTAAATTTTTCGGATCAAAGTTATTTATAATGTATTTTGCTAAGTTAGAAGGACTGTACTTAATTACTATGCCAAATATGCGCGATCTGTCAACCAGTTTGTTTACTGTAGCTGCTTAAGACGGTACACCTCAGTAGTGAATTGCGATTTTTACAATGGATAAAAATATCGAACAAAAATTATATTTCTTATCAAATTTCGTGTGCGGAATCGTTACGAATGTTGGAAAAGGCTTTCAATGATTCAAACACATGAGACTACGGGTGGTACAAAGGTGAAGGATATGGTGTTTGAAAATCGTCGAGCAAGTGCTAGAGAGATGGCAAAAAAAGCTGATTTTTTTTCAAATAGGGTACGATTGTGACCGAATTTAAAGACAACAAGTAAAAAAGGGCTAAGTTCGGGTGCCACCGAACATCTAATATCCTTGCAACTTGCAGGAATCAAAGCTAGGGTAATACCTTACGATGTAAAATGTCAACCAGAGGACTGAAATCTAAGAAATTTTATATATACATCCACTATACAGGTATATAACTTATAGACTGACCTACATACATATATATTCGGCATAAGATTTGTTAGAAAAACCAAAATCATTATACAAAATCAGCCGGATGTACGAAAATCCTGGTAGCGGCTAGGCCAAGTTTTCGCCCAATTGTATCCATTTTAGGCACAATGATATATTGTTATGAGTAAAATAATTTTCATTGAAATACCTCAAATATTGGCCGATATATCCGGCATAAGGTCAACGGGAAGTTCAAAATAATTATATTAGGTAAGTGGGGGCTATGACCCGATCCCACCCATTTTGGATACACAGAATTACTACCGCAGGAAAAGAATTATGACTGAATTACTATTGCATATCTCACACATTGACTGATATTTTCGAACAAAATTCAAATATTGGTACCGGGGTCGAAATATTCGTTACCTTTTTCGTTATAACTTTTATTGGATTTAAACAATTTTTGTTCATAAGGTAGCTGCCACTATAGACATTCTTCGTGCAAAGTTTTATTCCGTTATATTAACAGCTTCTCGATTTATGTACTGAAAACTGAACGAATCCCAATGTGACATAGAATACCACGTTCCAAATTTTGTCGATTCGGTCGGGTTCCAAATATAGGATTTCATTACAAATGTGGCGGTATCACGCCATCGTCCAATTTTCACACCGCCCCTAAATTTTTTATCCACAGGTGGCCCCTGCTACTGCGATCCCATGTGCCAAATTACAGTTTTATATCTTAATTTAGTCCTTAGTTAGGTCTTTTATAAATTTTCGGTTAACGGCGATTTGTGGGCATGGATATGATCCGATTACGCCCATCTACGAACTCGATTTTTTTTGTACTAAGGAAGCAGCATTACTGCATTGGTGACCCCAGACAAAAAAATAATATTTTAATACGTTTAAATTGCGAAAATTATCAAAATAAGATCAACGGCGGATACTAATAGCGACGTGGAACAGCTTCCTCCGCAAAATATTCCACTGCCGGCGATGTCTGAGGATAATTTTGAGCCTTACTTTTACTCGCTGGAGTTTTGGTTTGCAGCCTCACGTGTTTACACTGATACAGCCAAATTCAACATAGTACAAGCGTATCTCCGGGAAAATTACTAGAGATGCGAACTCTTATTGAAGACACATCTGCAACGTCAACAACGTCGTCTTCAAAGTGTATTGAAAGAGCTTCCACTGGGTGACCGAAGGCTTAGCGATTTGTACAACGGAATGCGACGAACAGCAGGTACCACGCTCAGCGAGAGCATACTAAATGATATCTGTGTCAGCCTCTTGCCACCTTACGCACAAGCAGCTATCATCGCCACTAGCGTTCCAATTAGCGACAAAATTAAAATCGCAGATTCTATCACAAAATGCTTATTAAAGGATGGTGGACAAATTTTTGAGGTAAGATCAGAATCGCAATCACAGGGCGAGTTAAGTGGTATACGAAACGAAATTTGCTGTTCTTTCGAAAACCGTAGGACAGTTCATGCGGAACGTTAAATCCACCAGACCGCCGCGCAGTTGATCTACGTCAGGTGGAAGACCGGTATATTCAAGCATGCATCTTATCAGGTGCCGAATCATTCATTGATATATGTAAAACCGCCATTACGACGCCGTTTGGACTTTTTGAATTTAGTCATATGACGTTCAGATTAAGGGACGCCCCGCAGACGTTCCAGCGTTTAATTAACGAAGTACTTTCTAGGCTAGGCTTGGATTTTATATTTGCGTATTTAACTGATGTTTGCATCGCATCAAAATCGATTGATGAACACAAACAACATTATATTTAACCATTGTATTTAACCGTTTTCGAGATTTAGACGGTTTTCGTCCATTGCCAAGAGCTTAAACGTTTTTTGGCAATGCTCAACTTTTATCGGAGCTTTCTTCCAAACGCCTTAGAGTTGCAAGGCCCTCTATTCGCCATGATTCCTGGAAATAAGAAAAACGACAGCATCAACTAGAACTGGAATGAAGAATGGAATGAACTAAAGACATTTTGAGGCTGCGAAAGACCAACTAGGAAACTGTGTTATATTAGCTCATCCACTATCTGATGTAGAACTTTTATTGTGGGTAGATGCATCCGATTTTTCAGATGGAGCAGTTTTAAATAAAATAGTAGAAGGCAAACTTCAGCCATTAGGATTTTTCTCAAGAAAGTTTTCATCACCTAAAATGCGATACGGTAGGTATGACCGTGAGTTGACCGCGCTATACAGCGCCGTTCGTCATTTTCGTTACATGTTAGAAAGTCGTAACTGCCACATTTACACCGACCATAAGCCACTTATATTCACATGCCGACAACAACTGCATAAGGCTTCAGATCGTCAAGTTAGACAATTGGATTTCATATCGCAAATCACTACTGATATCCGACATGTTTAAGTTAAAAGAAATGTAACCGCTGATCTACTATCACGAATTCAATCACTTACGACTGTCATTATTGACTACGACGCCGTCGCCGTAGACCAAGAGCACGGCGAAGAGCTACTAGCACAACTAAATGGCAGCATTCGACACTCACTAAAATTAAAATCTTTTATGTTACCTCCAAGTACAAAAAAGGATTTTTGTGATATATCCACAAGACAAATTCGTCCCTTTGTAACATCAAAATTTACTTCGGGCTTCACACAATCTGTCGCACCCCGGAACGCGTGCTACGCTCAAGATGATGGTCGACAGATTCGCATGGCCAGGCATTGCGAAAGATACTAGATCCTGTACTAGATGTTGCATACAGTGCCAACGATGTAAAGCCATTCGACACAACAAATGCATATTCCAACGCAGAATAAATCCCAGTAGCCCATTCGGACATTTGCATATTGACATTGTCGGCCCATTTCCAATGACGGATTGCAACCGATATTGCTTAACCATAACCGATCAATTTACGCGATGGCCAGATGCCATTCCGATTCCCAACCTGACAGCTCCAGTTGTAATAAAGGCCTTGCTAACCGGCTAGATTTCCCGTTTTGGAGTACCCATCGACATAACGACGGATCTCGGTCGTCTATTCGAATGTGCCATGTTTAAACAATTGCTAAACTATTTGAGAGTGACCCATTTAAAAACAACGCCGTATCATCCACAATGTAATAGACTAATAGAACGATGGCATCGCTCATTAAAGTCTGCCATTTTATGTAATAAAGTGGATCAGTGGACCACCTATTTACCTCGTATAGTACTTGTACTGCGTTCAAAATATAAAGACGACATCGGGTCTACTCCTTCTGAATCAGAGCTTTTCATCGAACAACCCAGCAACCAGAGCCAAATAGAAATCTTAGTGGAGCTACGTGGTATCATGCGAGACCTCCGTCCTGTTAGTACAGCTTGGCACACTAACCAAAAAGTTTTCGTTCATGGCAATCCCAAGTCTTGTGATCTGGTCTTCATCCGCGAAGATTCAGTCAGATCGGTATTATCAGCAACTTATATGGGACCCTACAAAGTTTTGAGCCGCTTACCTAAGTATTTCGAAGTGGAAATAAAGGAGAATAAAGTTAAAGTTTCATTCGATCGTCTAAAGCTAGTTTTCATCACACCACCTTCGACTCTCTAGGATGAGGGTACTGAGGCAACACCATAAATAATAATTAATTTTTATTTCTCAACACAACCATGCGTTTTGACATTTTGTTTATAATTTTTTCTATTCTATTGTACGTATATTTATTGTAAATAAATCTTCCCTTTTCTACATCAACTGCCAAGCAAGTAGCACGTGCCTACCTTCGCATTACTACATATAACCCTCTATCTCGATTAGTTTAAAGTGATACGTACAACCAGAGAATATGAAGTATGAATGCGCATCTCGTACAACGTACACGTAGTATGGCGGGTCATACTGGTACAACCCGCTAGTTTGCTGTTAAGTTCACAGAAAATTTGCTCATTTCGCTGGTAACTTTACAGAAAATTCGCTCATTTCGCTGTTAACTTTACAGAAAATTCAATGCACAGACATAACTGTAGCCGAATGACTCCTCGTTTCCTTGCTTCGTTTCTCACAATTTTGGCAGTCAAATAAAATAAAAATGAAAATGAGAAAAGCATAGAGCGATGCCGCGAAGTCGAGCACAGCATTGATTTTGTAGAATTTTCTTGCTACTTCATATTTTTAAATCACTTAAATACTGAATGTAGAGTTTTCAAATTTTTACACGTAAAACAAAAAAAAAAAATCATAAAAATGATGGATATGAATAAACGTACATATCTTCTTCTTAATTGACGTAGACACCGCTTACGCGATTATAGCCGAAGTTTTCATTGGGTGTTGTTTAAATGAGTTAAGCATCCACCCCTTCTACCCGCTAAAACTGGCCCATCCTAATGAAACAGCGCAATTCACCACAGGATGCCACTACATTATAACACACCACACTCGCACCAACCCAACCAACAAAAGCAATGGACAACGGGGAAGCTGACACATTCGATCTCTACCAACCGAGCATCAACACATTCGCTTCCATACTGCGCCGCGATAACACTTCACGCTGCTGTACGGTTATACAATTCAACGATCCTGTGCGCGTTAATTCGATCCGTCAGCAATCCAGAGCGCTACATCGCATCATCGACACACCGGGACACTTTCGCATAACGATCGTCTCTCGCTGCTTCATATGGATAGCGTCTCGTATATGTATTATACATTTTTATTATAAACCAATTTAATCGTAAAAGGAGATGTATGTACATATAATACCAAATCAATTAAAATCGTTTTTAATATAATCTAAAGTACACTTTTGTATTTATTGATAAAGTGGAGGTGGGTGAATTAGTGAAAATACATTTAATCATTTTAAACATGGTCCTTCGAGCCATAGTGACAGGCACTATGGATTTTTAAAGAAAATAAACTAAAACAAAATTAAGTGCAGTGCAGTGAAGCGCAGTGGCGAACAAAAAAAAACAAAAGTGCAGTGCCCCAAACAAACAAAAAAAAAAAACATACCTATACACCTACATACATATATAAATTAGGTAAAAAACTGCGAAAAAGGAAAAAAAAGTTCTTATACTCGTACTCATACAACCAAAAAGACAAAAATAAAAAGAAAGTGCAGTGGAACGAAGAAAAAACCAAAGCTGCTGTGACAAAACATAAACTTCCAAAACAAAATTTAGCAAACAGTTTCAACAGGCAAAACAAAAACTAAAAACATAGACAATCGGTCGCGAAACCCTTAAAACAAAACTTAAATAAAAACAAAGTTAAACAAATAAACGCGCGCGAAAACATAAATCACCTTATAAGAACACAAAAACAAATCAAACGGGCGCGAACAATTAAAACAAATATTCAAGATAACAACAGCAAGGAGGAAGCCAGCTGGAACATAGAACGGGGAACGCAGAAGGCAGTCAACATATGCGCAGACATACACCCTACAAAATATAGTACCATCCCAAGTACCAAGTGAGCGTATTATGTTCATCTTAATTTAATATGTGCAAATATGTATGACCAATATTACAGTTTTATCCAATATAAAACTTGTAATAAAAAATATACTTGATAAAATAAATACTCAGAAATTTTCTTGCATTTGTATCCGGCAATACCTCTTATACTTTATCAAGTACTACGCAGGATTGCTTAAAACTTGTAAGCGAGGGCAAACTATAATATCATTATATAAAAAGTATCACATAAAATAAATTTAAGACACAGATACATACATATTCGCATATTTACCCACTGGAAATATATTTCTCCGCTATACATATTTTTAATATATTTTCATACTATGTATATATGTAAATGTTCATATCAGCAACATAAACAAAGTGGATAATAAACAGAAATCTAACTTCTTACAAATTAACAAACAACATAAAGGGTGATTTTTTAAGAGCTTGATAACTTTTTTTTTAAAAAAAACGCATAAAATTTGCAAAATCTCATCGGTTCTTTATTTGAAACGTTAGATTGGTTCATGACATTTACTTTTTGAAGATAATTTCATTTAAATGTTGACCGCGGCTGCGTCTTAGGTGGTCCATTCGGAAAGTCCAATTTTGGGCAACTTTTTCGAGCATTTCGGCCGGAATAGCCCGAATTTCTTCGGAAATGTTGTCTTCCAAAGCTGGAATAGTTGCTGGCTTATTTCTGTAGACTTTAGACTTGACGTAGCCCCACAAAAAATAGTCTAAAGGCGTTAAATCGCATGATCTTGGTGGCCAACTTACGGGTCCATTTCTTGAGATGAATTGTTGTCCGAAGTTTTCCCTCAAAATGGCCATAGAATCGCGAGCTGTGTGGCATGTAGCGCCATCTTGTTGAAACCACATGTCAACCAAGTTCAGTTCTTCCATTTTTGGCAACAAAAAGTTTGTTAGCATCGAACGATAGCGATCGCCATTCACCGTAACGTTGCGTCCAACAGCATCTTTGAAAAAATACGGTCCAATGATTCCACCAGCGTACAAACCACACCAAACAGTGCATTTTTCGGGATGCATGGGCAGTTCTTGAACGGCTTCTGGTTGCTCTTCACCCCAAATGCGGCAATTTTGCTTATTTACGTAGCCATTCAACCAGAAATGAGCCTCATCGCTGAACAAAATTTGTCGATAAAAAAGCGGATTTTCACATTTCGAACCGAACACTGATTTTGGTAATAAAATTCAATGATTTGCAAGCGTTGCTCGTTAGTAAGTCTATTCATGATGAAATGTCAAAGCATACTGAGCATCTTTCTCTTTGACACCATGTCTGAAATCCCACGTGATCTGTCAAATACTAATGCATGAAAATCCTAACCTCAAAAAAATCACCCGTTACAAAGCGCATACGGGAGCATATGTACCTGCACGTTACCCACTTCGCTTTCGCGCTCTGCGTACTTACATACATAGTATATATAATCATACGGCATAGAATCTGCCTGTAATTTTATACCCTACACTGGGTACCACAAGTTAAATTATTAAAATTATAATTTTAATAAATTTTTCAAAGAAAAGGTTTATCTTAATTTTCCGTAAAAAACTAAGCGGTAAGGCAAAGTAAAATTGACTTTTACAAAAAACATTTATTGGAACGAATGCAAAATTAAAAATCAGATTATCGAAATATGTATGTATATGTATAGTACATCAAATAATAAATTTAAACAACATACATACATTCCAACATACGTACATTTAGAGATGTGCATTTAAACATACACATCTTAGCATCTATTCTGCAATACCACTTGTTCTTTGTAAAACAAAAACCAGCAGGAGTGCTTGCACAAAAGCGAATTGATCTCTCTAACGAGCTCTCAATTGCTTAAGAATAGAAGAAAAAGCATAATCATAAGCACACTAACAATTCGTGCATACTTATGTACATAGCGCATTGATCTCCTCAGCGAGCTCTCAATTGCACAAAACAAAAGCACGTACAAGTCTACGTATTAAGGTGTACCTAAATTCAAAACATTTGGACATCGAATATTTTAATAAATAAAAAGCTCGGTTTTAATTGCAATTTACAATTTATACATATATTCCACACGAAATATATATTAAAAAAAAAAATAACATTTTATATAAATATAATACGATAGTAAGAAAGAAAAAAATCAAAAATGATGAAAGTTGATAATAATCAAAATACACCTGCAGGGGCTACACGCCCAAAACAGGTTGCTAAATTTATTTCAGAAAGTGACAGTTTAACAAGATACTGCACTAGATTTGCCTCTTCACCGATTCAAGAAAACTCTGAATCGTTATTAGAAATAAAAAGCCAAAATCTTGAAAATTTCTGGACTCGTCTCCAAGCGGCTCATGACGCCATAGTAGAATCTGACGATTCAAACGTACCACAAAATTTGAAACAATCGGCTTACGCAATTTACGAAAACTGCTTGGACCAATATGAAGAAACGAAAGCTATGATCTCCGATCAATTAAAGCTCATAAAAGCAATCGCACCTGCTCCCCACAGTGGAGTAGAGCTGCCACAAGAATACAGTCAGAAGGCATGTTCAGGCATCCAACTCGAGTTGCCCGCTTGTGACACAGAAACTTTTTACGGAGGTTATGAAGAATGGCCGTCCTTTCGGGACATGTTCATGGCCGTGTACATAAACCATCCTCAATTGTCACAAGCGCAAAAATTGTATCACCTCAGATACAAAACAAAAGGTCAAGCAGGCGAAATAGTTAAACAGTTCGCATTAAATGACGACAATTTCAATTTGGCTTGGGAAGCTCTAAAAGCTAGATTTGAAAACGAAAGAATATTGGTCGATAAGCAAGTAACGACACTATTAAACTTGCCTAAAATTAAGAAAGAAACAAGTGTAGAATTCATTAAAATAGAATCCACTGTTTCTAATTGTTTGTCGGTTCTATCGACACTTAACATTCCCACAGACAGCTGGGACCCAATTCTGGTAAACATTTGCACCGCCGCATTACCAGAAAAGTCGTTACTTCTATGGGAGCAATCGCTCTCATCTCGAAAAAAGTGCCCAACGGGCAACAAATGAAAGATTTTCTCACCACCCAATATGAAATTGCGGAAAGGTTAGAAGAAAAAATACTCAAATCTAAGAACAAACACGACCAGAATGAAAGCCTAAATAGACCCCAAGTTAGTAACAAAATCAATTCAAACCAAAACTTTTACAAAACGCAATCGTTCACATCCGAACAGAAAAAACATACGTCATGCGAACTATGTAAAAGAGGGCATAAACTTATATCTTGCCAGAGGTTTAAAAACTTAAATATTAACGAAAGGAACAACTTTGTCAGATCAAAAAGACTCTGTACAAACTGCTTGTCCAATACACATAATCTTAAAAATTGCAGAAGCAAATTTAACTGCTTATATTGTCATAAAAGACATCATACAATGCTTCATTACAGCAGATATCCGATCTCTCTCCAAAGAAGCGCTTTTCCAAAATTAACCACGGGTTCAATTGCAAAAGCAAATCACGAACGCCAAAATACTAAAAATTGCCAAGAGACACCATGTTGCTCAAAGGCACAAAAAGTTCAAACGTTGCACAGCGAAACACAAAGCGGACTAGTTACCGAACTAGTTACAACCATACCAACTCAAGTTGAGTGCAATACAAATAAAAACCTTAATTCACAATCAAGGAATTTTCAAACTCTAGAAGATCAGTATTGTGAAGACTTCTCTAAAGCTACAACTACTCGATCAAATAATGGCCGGTACGTCGTACGACAACCACTAGAGCCACAATTTTCGAATACCCCACATAATGGTAGAAAAAACAAGGTCAGATTCCCTCTGACAACCTCATATAAAACCAAAAATATATGTTCGTAACTTTTCGACCCCGCAGGATGGCTTTCGCCAATAATGATACAAAAATCCTACTTAAAAAAATCTCAAGCTATGTGGCGCGGTACTAAACGCCAAATTAGTGCATACATAAAAACTTAAATATAACACAGTTGTATCAAAAGTCGAAAAATCGACATTTTTCGCAAATTTTCAAAATAAATAAAATCTTAAACAAAATTAAGGTTCAACTAGCACCATATGCCCAATGCGATAGTGTGACGCACCTAGACTTACAAAAAGCAAAGGTCGTTCTTATCATTCTTACATAAGCGCTCCTCATAAGAGTAGTGGATGTTAATCTGTTGTACAACATGAACATCCCACTTAAAAAGTTATAATTTTAAATGAAGCCGTTCGCAATTACCGGCCACTCTCTCGCAAGATCCCTCTAATCCCACAGCTCGAACCTCAAACCTGAAAAGCACGCACTCTGGCCATATCTGAGTCAGACGTGGTGTCCCTACATTTCATAATAATAAAAAAAAAGAAAACCTGCAAACAATTGCCAATAAACCGATCTAAGGAAAATTCCAATAAAAATTATATATAATTCTTCCATAAAAGAATCAACCACAAACGGTTCTTATAGGAATATGTTTAGAAACACCGTTTTTAGCATTTACCCGTACTCTGCGCCCTCGGGTACTTTACCAGAAGTACTTCGAAATACATACAACCGCATATATGGTACATACGTGTAAAACTAGGCAAAATATTCGCCTAGGGGGCCCAGGATGTTTAAATGAGTTAAGCATCCACCCCTTCTACCCGCTAAAACTGGCCCATCCTAATGAAACAGCGCAATTCACCACAGGATGCCACTACATTATAACACACCACACTCGCACCAACCCAACCAACAAAAGCAATGGACAACGGGGAAGCTGACACATTCGATCTCTACCAACCGAGCATCAACACATTCGCTTCCATACTGCGCCGCGATAACACTTCACGCTGCTGTACGGTTATACAATTCAACGATCCTGTGCGCGTTAATTCGATCCGTCAGCAATCCAGAGCGCTACATCGCATCATCGACACACCGGGACACTTTCGCATAACGATCGTCTCTCGCTGCTTCATATGGATAGCGTCTCGTATATGTATTATACATTTTTATTATAAACCAATTTAATCGTAAAAGGAGATGTATGTACATATAATACCAAATCAATTAAAATCGTTTTTAATATAATCTAAAGTACACTTTTGTATTTATTGATAAAGTGGAGGTGGGTGAATTAGTGAAAATACATTTAATCATTTTAAACAGGTGTTTTTTTTTACGTGGCGGGTCCCAAACTTAGCGCACAACCCTATGTAGGTTGCCTTTCGCCTTCTCACTTTAGCTCGCCTTAAAACGGATGTTCTTAGGCTACCCAGAGGATACTTGGCCAAAGACCGGAAGTCGTGAGCTGCTTGAGCCATATGTAAAAGAATCGTTTCTGGCCACTCCCAACTGAATGGCGATCAGAGAACTTTCCTCACTTGCGTGAACTTCTACACATGACCCCATCCTCCGTTCGTACATATATATGTGATATTATTTATATGTCTGCTGTAAAATTAAATTTATACATAAATATGTATTAATAGTTATAATCATAAAAAGAAAGCAAACATATAGTTTATTATAAATTTTATATAAATTAATTAATTGTTTCAATTGTAAATAAAAAATAAAATATTAACATCTATTGACCAGCAATAATTTTTAATTTTCTTTGTTTCGAACTTCCTTTTTGCACAGCCCAAATGCAGTGTTTTCTTAAAAGTATTAATAACATAAAATCTAAAATGTCTAGTCTATGGTTACAGCACTCCCCACTGAACCATTCAGGAGTAGAATTTTTGCATGAAAATGGAGTAGGAGGCATGAAAGCCTTTATGCCTAATTTCTCAGGCTCTAATTTAAAAATTTGTTGAAAAATTATGACATGTTTTACACTAGCACTCATAAGGGCTTCCGATGCAGCAACGAGATTACCGAAATCTGTAAGTGATTGCTAGTTTTTGTAATTACCTGATCCATTGAATCCTGCGTCTCTTCACAGTTGCTAAATGAACTATTTTTTTTATAATTTTGAAAGCCAATAACCTGGTTAAAATATTATTCAGCTCAGCTACAGAGGGGTTGGTATTATTACCGCCTTTTTGTCTTAATACAGCAAATCTATTTTCTAATTTGTCTTGGTTTAAAGATTTTGTCATAATGAAAAATTTTTCTGAATTATCTTTTAATATTTCTCGACGACTAGAAGGGCAGATTTTAATGATAATTTCATCTAAAAAATATACTCTTTTTTTCGTCGACAGATTTAACTCCCTCTAAGTAGCATAAGAATAATTGAATAAATTTATGTGGTTCTTTGTTGAGTTGAATAGCAGACCGATAACAATTATCTGAGTATAATGATCCACTATTCATGCAGTCAAAAATTTTGTCAATTTTTGAAATAAATTCAGCCGTTGATAAAGCTATCGCTTGTGGACTTTGCTTGAAACCCGATGTATCGCAAATAGTTTTAATAACAGCTTCAACTGTTTTGCTAAACACTTGCATTGCAAATTTAACTCGCATTTTTTCAAATTAGTTTGGAAATATGTGTTGTCTAGTCAACTTTGGGCACATCTTGGTATTGCAGTTTTCCTCTCGTTCCCACAACCCTTGTATGACTTTAAAACTTACAATGTCATCGGGCATTTTTAGGTCACACTTCAGCAATCCATTCCGTAACGACTTAATCAAATGTGGGAAATCAAACATGCAGTAAATGTTTTTCCCTTCAAAATTAAAATAAGGCTTTTCTGTACTAACCCCAAAATTTGAAAAGCATTTTCGATTAGACGATCCCTGATCGCAAACTAGTACATTTAAATTTATGCCAAAGCTACTTATCATTCTCAGAATTTCTTTAATAATTCCACATAAAATATTTGAGGTTAATCCGTTCTCAGAAACAAAATAATTTAAAATTGAACTCCAATTAGAGAACATTGATTTCAGCATAAAAACGCATACCTGCTTACCATTTTTATTTGTTCTCTCGAAGCCTGTACATTCAAATCCGTCAATCAAATCCAGTTTTGAATTATATCTTAATTCCTTTCGAATTGCCATTTCGTCCATCAAAAGTACCAAGTGATTTTCATTTTTTTCTTTTAATTCTAAACACATACTCTTGATGGAATCGAAGGCGACATTTTTGATACCAGGTTGAAGGAATTTTATTGGACCCCACCGATTTAAAGTGCTTATGTGTGGCAAATTTAAATTTAATTTATTCCTTAAAAAAGAATAAGTTGACTGTGAAATATAAAATATATTTTGTGCCAAATATTTCACATCATCAGAATATTCCTTTGGCCTCGTGCTTACCAGCAGCTTGCAAAATGTTTTGGACTCAGAACTTATATTTTTTAAAGAGTCAATTGAGTTTTGCAACATCCGTAAATTTACCTCTCTAGATTTCAAAACAGGGAGTTCCTTAGTTCTCAGTTTTGCTTTGATTTTTCTAAACTTCTTTAATAAATCGCTGTTTTTTCCTATAAAAATTAGATATTCTTGTATTTTTTTCACAGTTATTGCACATACTGTCGCTTCGAGGGAAAATCTGATTCCACAAGGTCTTCATCAGAAAATAAATGATCTTCATCCAAATTTAATGTTGGAATTGCATCATTTTTTAAAAAATTTTTACCGCTGAACGTACTGCTGAAGTGATTATGACAAATATAAAGTGTTTTGTTATAATCTTCATTTGCAACATTGCATTTTTCCTGCCAAATTTGACCGAAAATAAGATCGGCAGCGGGAAATTTAAATAATTTTATATTGAGCCAGTATCTTTTTGATTTTTGGCAGCTGCGCACACAACATTTAATTCCCGACCTTGCACTATTTTTATTTGTCCTTGTAGTTAGTATTTTGAATTGCGGCCATACCGTTGCAATTTCAATGTAAATACAAAAACAATTAAAAATTTGGAGTATGTATACAAATAAGTTTATTTGGAACAAGCCACGTAAAAATATTTGTAAAAATTTTAAAGTGGGATCAACCACGTCAAAATATTGATATGTATACAAACAAAAATCAAAATTTGTTTCAAGCGCAAGGGAGCATACATCCATTCACGTAGAAGATCAATCGCATATTAACATATGCACACATGCTCTAACCAGAGCATATTCAAAAACAAAAGTCAATTCAATGCTAAAATTCTTTTGAAATATACACTGCAAAGCGTCATTGCTTCTGCATTTTTGTTTTTATAACAGAAACAGTCAAAAACGCTACTCCCTTCCTTCCTTTTTCTTTCATATCGGCAAAATGTGTGCACAGTTGAGCACGTAGAAATCAGCCATCTTTGCTTTATTTTCATTTGAACAATGTTGCCATTGCTCAATACGCATATATAGTTTTGTACACATCTATGTTTTCAATTACAATTTTTTATAATATAAAATATCAAAACGGAAAACAAACTATTTAAAATAGTTCATATTTTTATAAATAATAGCATTCGACTCTGATTTTAAGTTCAAACTTATTGAACAGATTGAATTATAAAAGTTGATAATTATTACAGTATATCGATATTGGCAACCCTGCGTTGTGAGAGAGCTACGTTTCTACGGCAAAAATCCAAATGCCGTGAATTCTCACGGCATCTACGTCAAAGAGAGAAGGGAGTAGCGTTTTTCACTGTCCACTTACATTGCGCGCCCATAAGACAGGTCGTATAAGGAAGAGAGTAGCGTTTTTGACTGTTTCTGTTACTCGTAAATACAAAAACAGACTTAATCGCAAATACAAACCATTGCTTCTTTCAAAAAGCCAACAACAAAAAACACGACATATTACGAATAGGCAACAAGAATTTACGAATAGGCGCGACGTTCCAAAAGTTCAACTTCATGCATATTTTCGCAATGTAAAGAATATGAAATTTAACATAATTCCGTTGTTCAAGTTCTGCTAACCAAATTCCCCCCGCACCCGAAACTGAAATTTTGTAATTGCGCATTCATGATGCGCATTCTATATTACTTCATATTCTTTCTCACCGTTAGGTGAGCAAAACTACAAGTATAATACTCTGTAGCAACTGGTTACAAAAGTATAAAAACGCAGTAAATACCGTCCATCATCCCTTTTCCCCAGATTTGGCTCCATCTGATTTTTTCTTGTTCCCCAGCTGAAATTGCTGCCCAATGGAAACCGTTTTCAGTCGATCGAAGAGATAAAACCAAATTCGCTGGAGGAGTTGAAGACCATCCCAAAAAATGTTTATAAAAAGTGTTTCGAGGACTGGAAAAATCGTTGGAATAAGTGTTCTACGTCTGGTGCGATTATTTTAAAGGTGACTAAATAAAAGTTTATGAATAAATAAATATTTTGCGCTTTATGTACAATTCAATAGTCTTTAGAGAGCAGAGTTATGCAGTTTGTATAACATACATATGTATGTGTTCAGTTTTGAAAATTTCCTTTATACTAGTAGACCATATTGTATTATTGTTCTCCTCACTTTCTTCCCAAATAAATTGTTTAACTTGAATATTTGAATCAATACGAGTACTTCGGGAACCGAAAGAACACGACCGATTTATGCATAATGTTTAGAGTAGTTTTATATCGTAGTTGACTACGTAGTACACTGTGTAACATCTCTTATATACATATAACACACAACATAGCAATACTCGTATCACGATCTATGTAGTTGTTGCTATACTTACATATTTAAAATGTGTATTGTAATCACTGAATCGTTTTGCAGTCAGTCAGGCTTACATCATACGTACATGAGTATTACATATACTAAGTGTATACAAATTATTCCTTTAGTTTTAATTCTGAACATTTGTGTAGTATATATCTTCTATATATATTAAAGAAATACTCATTTGGTATTATAGTAAGTTATTATGTAGTAAAACCAACAAATTGTAAAGTTGTATTCGGTTTGTACATTTACTTAACTTATTTGTTTTATATATTAATCGCAGCCTTTTTTGTTTTAAAATATACAATTACCTTATTTGTCGTTCAACTGCGACAGTAGGATATATAAAAAATATGATTTCATGCAAAACCACCCACACTAAGTACTTATTCGCGTACATTTTTGTCACAATATCTCCCACTGCGTAACCTAAGCAAGAAAATCTCAAACGACAAAGTCAAATAATTGGTATTCAGTGGACTATGCACATACATGATGTCAGTCGTTATTAGTTCGATGAATTCGCTTTGCATTAAGTACAACTTTAAACTTTGATTGTTATTCCTAAATAATTAAATTATTTGTTATTATACTGGGTTTACACTTCGTAAAACAATATTTTAGTACAATTTATAAAATTTTGGGTTGAGAATCGTAATTTTATAACACACCAAATTGATGCTTAATTATATTTATGAACCGCCTGTGGAATTCGGAGCTTTTTATCCGTCACTTGAATAAAAATTGAGATATTTTGATGAAACTTGATACACTTATTTCTTGGCACCCCAGACCATGGCCCCGCTTACAAAATACCATTAAACGAAAATCTTTGAAACGACATAACTAAGCATTAAATTAAATGCAGGAGAGCTCAGTTATCCAGCGACACCTGTGGGCTAACATTTTTTTAAAACTGGTCCTGTCCACTAAATGGTAGTGTACATATTTTCCAACCCGCTATACTAACTAGCTATATCAAACAAACTTCCTGAGAATAAGTCATTTGTACACCTCTTTTAACTCTGTGAAAATGGATAAAATCAGATAGTAACCACGCCCAATTCTCTATAATGGTTATGTTGAAAATCACTAAAAGTCAGATAATTAATTGGATAAATGCACCACGAGTATTAATTTTCCGAACCATGGTAGTAAAGGAGGGCTTTTTAGGAGCATTTGCAAAAATTTGCAATAGGCGTGATACCAAATACCTTTATGTGAAATCCCATATCTCAGGAGCTTTGCGACCAAATTTGGTATGCGAGGTTACCTATTAAATCCGAAATCGGATGACAACCACTACTTTCCATAAATAATATAGGTTAACCACATTTAAAAATTTTTGTAAACAGTTTTTCCTAATAATACAGATTTTTTATTTCTATAAATATTCCCTCTTTACTTTTTACATAGCTGAATTTTCAAAATATCTCTTCCGAATATACAAATCCGCTGTCATATACATATGTCACAAGCAATATGTATATGACCCATCCTGTTGGCCGAAAACAACAGTGCACAATATTTATGTGGAACCAAGGATTTATCTTGATTTCTCACAGAAAACAGAAAATAGTCTAAATAGCACTGTTCAATGAATGACAAGAAATTAGACGTTAGGACACTTTGGCATGTTTACCATGAATGCTAAAGTTTTATTAGTAGCTGTCTGGTGGTCAAATAAATTGAACACGATTGAAACAAAACTATTCAGCCTTATCACGTAAGATTCGAAATTGCTATCATACAATTCGAACGATTCCTAACGTAAGTACGAAATTCGTAAAGTGGCATTCATTGAATACACTCGGAACGTTTAATTTTGAATGTTCTCGGAATTTTTATACGACGAGTTTTTGCTAGCAGAGAAATAAATTTAAAAAAAAAGAAAAAATAGAAATTTTTACTGAATTCTAACTATTACTTATTTGTTACGATTAAAATAATCTGCAATACGTTTTCTGCAGGTCTAAAGTAATTAGCACCAAGCAGCAATATGCACTAATCATTGAGCTAATACAGCAAAAACCTGAAATGGCGCAAGGTTTTATCAAGTGCCATAAAGAAAAAGCAGCAGTTTTTTGGAAAAATATTGTCCACACTGAACAGTGTTGGTCTTGTAACAGGATAATTTAAAGCTTGACTGCTCAAGTCAGAGATAAAGATATGTTTAACTCCTCTCTCACTTCCAGTGAGAGAGCAATTGCTAAACGTCAAAACCACCTAAACTCGATCAACTGTCAAAGTTTAGGTGGTTTTAACGTTTAGCAATTTGAAAAGAGGGACGACCAGATTAAAATCCCGCCAAATTATTATTCGAATGGAGAGATTTTTCATTTTTTTGTCTCCATTTGTAACGGCCATTAGTTCGAAGAATAGCGAAAGCGAAACAGCACGTAAGTTGAAAGATGTGAGTATATTTTAACTTTTATTAAATAACATAAAAACGACGGATCCTACTTTGAGACGCAAATGATGCGGTGGCATACCAAACCTGTCAAAGAATTTAGAAATACCACTGGATAATTCACGGCGTCGTCTTCATTATCAAGACGATCGATCGATTTGTATGAGCGCAAGTCTCCGGAATTTGACTTTGAATCTTCCAGTTTAAGTCAACAACATCGGTAAATTTGGCAGCTAACATTGCGCGTGCACTTAAGGAATAGTAGTTCCAATTTTTAGCGAAGACGATGTAAAATGTAAAGTATGCCAACTTCATTTTCATTCCAGTGATTAGCGTGTTTCAGTATTTGTAATTGCTGGCTTACTTCTCCAAAACTTGCACACATCGAACCATGTGCAATGACTCAAATAAACTTGAACCGCGTACATTAATCAATAGCAACCGAAGGTAGAAACAATCGTCGTTTTTCGGGTGGATTGTGTAAATTCGTCCTATTGAATTAGTTGATAAGACACCTGGATGTCAATCTACTGGTTGGCTTTGCTTTCTGCGTAACTATTCGAAGATGCAACGGAAAACGTTCATGAATTGCAAAACTAAATATCCTACAAAGCGCTTTATTGCAGTTCACGTATCGACCGTATCGTTCACGACCAATAATCGCCATGTTGCTTCCTTTGGTGACGTACTTCCAAACGTATTTTATCGATTACACCAAACTGCAATACTCAACATTGCCATGAATTTTGAATGTGAATTAGACAACAGTGGCGAATATGGTACGATCCATGTGTTGTCAACTTCGATACTCACGCCTTTAAATTGAATGCTAAATGTTCTGCCATTGTCGTCTGGTGAGCAACGCCTATATAGTGGATATCCATTATTTCTAGTTTGTGTTTCCGAAAGAAAAGTACGTGGATACTGTTTCGTGCATTTATTGACAGACATGCAAACCGCAGTGGGATTGTGGTGTCCGCAAGGTCCATGAACCATATTGCTTTTCATTACTTCGTATAACACTGGATCTTTCTTTGCATCAGGAATTGCCGCATGATTGAATGATTTCATCAATTTGATCTGGTGTAACCACCTTCCAACATCCAAAGAAGAATGTGTGCGTGCGGCAAACCTCTCTTTTGCCACTCAACAGAGTACATCTAGCATCTAACAGCACCATATATGCGTTGCTTCAAGATAATGTCAATCGAAGCTGTTGCTTGAAAAGTCTTGCTGTGACATAGTGACGATCGCTTTCTGATTGATCGCGACCCATAATACCGCACGTATGTCATCGCATCCTGGAGTACTCGTTCATGTGCCTTGGGCTGCTAATGTATGTTGATGCCAAAAGGAACGCCGACCGATATTAGCGCGACCTCTTCATGGCATCGTGACAAATTTCAATCTGTAATTGATCACTTTGTGTGAAAAACACATAACATTTTCGCTGAATAATTTAAAAAATTTTTTGAAGCAAACGCCAAATTTGAAAGATTTAAATAATTGAAAAACAAAACAAAAAAATTGAATAAAAATATTTGTATGGAAAAAATTTACTTTTTGGAATTGTTCAATTTTCCAACTTTTCCTCATGAAAGACATACAGGTTTTTTACTTCTAAACCTTTCCCGATCCACAACGAACAACCTCTTAAAATTTCATCAATATTGGTTCAGCCGTTCTCCTAGCGTTACTAACGAACAAACATTCATTCGTTTGTATGAGAAGAAGAAAAGGGCTGTTTTTAGGGGTTTTTCGGCAATTATTCGAATTTTTTTCTCCGCAGAAACCATCCGTGAACCTCAACAAACATTTTAAAAAAGAATTTTAAAAATTGGTTCAGTCATATGAAAGTTAAGGCCTAACTATAATGTGCATAAGCTAGCTTAAGCCAGCGTAAGCAACTGTCCGAATACACACAAATTGTATGTTGCAACTATAATGTGCTTTACATCAAGTTTTTTCAAACGTCATTTGCTTAAGGAAAATGCGAAACTGGTCGCATCTTCCGTACGGAATCAGCTGTTTTCGCTTTTTGTCAACAGATACATCATTTTGAATTTGAAGATGTAGGACGACGAATGTTTTATACAAAGTTCAGTCGAAAATACTGAAAAAAGAAATGTTTTTACGACAAAAAAATGACTTTTATTTCAATCGCGTGTACTATAAATAAAAAAAATATTTGTGGTCAATCCCCTTCATTTCTAGGAATCGTCCAAAAAAAGCATCCTCTTCTTGTTTATTTCCCTCACTGAACATGACCGAACTCTATTTTTTAATTTCACTAATTTTTGTTAATATGCATATTCCGTCTAAGACAGAAGTAAGCATTTTAATTGTTTTTAAATATTTTAATTTTCTAGTCATTTTTGCAAAATCCAGATGAAATATAAAATCAAAACACGAATTGCTTATTAACAATTTTCTCTTCTGCATGTGAGTACATTATAGTCATTCAAAAGTCTACTCTCCGTTCCTTATGCATTTGACAGGCTTTTCGTTAATTTTTTGACAGTAACATACGGCTGCATATGCATATTATAGTTAGGCCTTTATGAGCGTACATACATTTGGCGATTAATTTTTATTTTTATAGATACATATATGAATTGTTATTGTTTGGTTTTTTTTTCATTTCTTTATGTAAATAAATTTTTAATGGGTGATATTGGCCTACTGAGGAACCGAGCACCCAAAAATAACTTCGGTAACGCGACCTTTTGCATACCTCATAGGTGGTGTGGAAAATGCGAATTGGGTGTTTTATTTAAAATGCCCAAAAAATAACTTTTTTTCTGATCTGGCTACAATGGAAAATGTTATAAAAAACGCTTTTTTTGAGGCGCTCTCACACTGGAATAAGTTAAACATCCCTTTATTCCTGGCTCAAGTCTGTGATAAAACTAACTGCATTAGAGATGAGTACAAATGTAATTGAGAACACAGTGAGTATGGTGAGACCGAGGCCGACGTATCGAGGCCTTCAGTGGCCTGCAGTCCAACACTGCCAAGACGTACTCCTGGCCGTCCGATACATGCACAGCTAAATTGGTAAAGGAACAACTTTTACGAAAAAAAAGGTTATCGATAAGTTGGACGATCTTTCCTTAGGTATGTGACTATTCGGCACAATTTGATTTCTGCTAAGAGTTCAATTGAACATTACAAGCAATATCAAAATATAATTAATTAAATAAATACTTAATTAAACTGTATACATATTTTTTGTACCAAAACTTTGAGGCTTGTTTCCTTGAAAGTAACTTTTTTTATCCGGCCGTCAAAATTGTGAGCGAATTAATTAACTAATTTACTTGAACTAAAGCGTATTTAATTGACAATTTTATACTCAAGTGCGTGATAGAGCCCTTTTCCGAGAAAAATGGCATTTGACAGTTGTTTAACTATTTTGATGTCGAAAAACAAGAAAAAATGGCACTTTTTCAAAACCCCTCTACTATGCACTTGATAAAAGCTACCTGATTTAAAAAAAAAATTACATTTTCGTTTCAGATAAGATGCCTCACGGGATCGTTGATATTTCCGCCATTTTTTTTTTTTTTTTGACATAAGATAATTTTTGTTTTGTTGTTGAATAATACATTTTAATACATACTATATATGGATGTGATCAGTTTTTTTCTCCCATAATAAAAGTGGAAAAGTTACCTTTTTGGCCGCCTTATCTAAGCGATAATATTTAATAGACCTCTTTTAAAAAAATAATTTTAATAAAATTTAATTATGAATTTCTGTGGATTCTCGAACAGTTTTGACCAGTGTAATTTGGTAGGCTTATTGGTTATTAAAAACCGTCCATTTTCTTTAAATTAAAATATAATAATTTGTATATTAAACAAAATTCTAATCCACACTACTTGAACTTTGATTTTGTTTTATTCAATTAATAAAATTTATTTAAAATTGTTCAAGCAACATAAACAGTTTCATATCGAAAACTCTGAGATTTCTATCTGTGGCTTTGGGGTCCACTTGCTGTGCTTCTTGAAATACTCCATTTACATATAAAATTATATGGTTTTTAAATATGCCAGCTATTGTGGAGTCCGCACTTAGTGCTTTTAACGGCATCCTTCACTTTAATAAAATCTTCAACCATCAAGTATCGACATTTTGAATTAGTTTTAAAAGTTTGGTACCAGCATTGTTTTGGAAAAAGCTTACATTTTTCATTTGTAGAAGTGCTTTTTCTGAAATGTGTGTAACAATTTGTTTCGTCATATGAACGATTTAGCGCTTTAAAGAATTGATTAAATCCGCTGTCCTTGACAATGCTTAAAGGTTGGAAACCCTTGAGAACATAGGCAAAGCATCCTCAATTTTTTTACGTAGAGTAGGTTCTAAAATATTTTAACTAAAATACAAATTTTATGTTTTATTGCATTGTATGAGTACTTACGGGATGCCATTATGTGCATCTGATTTTTCTACCGTTTGAAATGTGACCCTTGCAGCTCTTGGAAGCTCCGTTGTTGGACGCCGATTCTACATACATATGCTGTTTTAAGTTCGATTCGAGGTTATACATATTTCTTTTTATGTATCTCTTTAATTTCTTTGCTTTAAAAAATTGCCACATTTCACTTCGTTTTTTATTTATTTTACAGGCAATTTTCACAATATTAAATACGATCAATCATAAAATATTATTTGAAAATTTAATTTAAACAACGTTCAACGGAATTAAATTAGATCATTCACAATGAATAAAAAAGTATTCCAATATGCATTTTCTAACTCGAACTAAAAAATCAAAACACACAAGTTCTAGAGTGCTCTGCCCAATCCACAAAAAGGGAGACCCCACAATCTGCGCCTACTACCGTGAGATAAGCCTCCTCAACATCACTTATAAGGTTCTATCGATCGTATTGTATGAAAGATTAAAGCCCACCGTCAACAAACTGATTAGACCTTATCTGTATGGCTTTAGACCTGGCGAATCAACAGCCGACCAGATATTCACCATGCGCCAAATTTCGAAAACACCCATGAAAGGAGAATCGACACACACCACCTCTTTGTCGATTTCAAAGCTGTTTCCGAATACTCGAAATGGTGGAGCTGCCTTTATGCCACGATGTCTGAATTTGGTATACCCTCAAAACTAATTCGGCTGTGTTAACTGATGTTGAGCAACACCAAAAGCTCCGTCAAGATGGGGAAGGACCTCGCCGAGCCGTTGAAACGAGGTTTCAGACAAGATGACTCCTTATCGTGCGACTTCTTCAATCTGCTGCTGGAGAAAATAATTCGAGCTGCAGACCTTAATCAAGCAGGTACAATCTTTTATAAGAGTCAGCTGCTGGCGTCAACACCCGCATCGTTAGTTCTGATTTCTTCAGACTGGACAAGGAAGCAAAGCAAATGGGTCTGGCAGTGAACGAGGGCAAGACTAAATATCTCCTGTCATCAAACAAACATTCATCGCACTCGCGACTTGGATATATATGATGACATTGACATAGTTGTGCGAATTAAAAGACAGCGGCTTCGCTGGCTAGGTCATGTTGACCGAATGGACGAAAACCTTACAGCTCTGAAAGTATTCGACCAATTCGACAATTGCCGCCATGTAGAGTAAAGAAGAAACGACTTACGCGCTGTTGCTAACTCGGTTATGATCGCTTAAGCGGTGTCTACGCCAATAAAGAAGAAGAAGCTGTTGTAAATTTCACTCACAACAAAGTAGTGGTAGCATTTAATGATATAAGAGATTATTCAATCTTAGTGATAAAATCACCAAAGGTGAAAAAGAGCTCATCACTACTTTATACCACATCTACCGGTCAATACGAGTATGTAAGAAATCTTGATGACATCTCCCTCGAATAACAGCGTGT
Source organism: Bactrocera dorsalis (assembly GCF_023373825.1). Taxonomy (NCBI): domain Eukaryota; kingdom Metazoa; phylum Arthropoda; class Insecta; order Diptera; family Tephritidae; genus Bactrocera; species Bactrocera dorsalis. Next base: position 77,472,613 of record NC_064304.1, read on the forward strand.
CATTTTGGTTTTTTGAGTATGAAGGTGTTTCTTTGATCCTTGCAAGTTTTGAAAGTATAAAATGTTCGGTTAAACCTGAATTTGCTCTTGTTTTCTTGCTTATTCTGCTTTTGCTTATTGCGATAATAAATGACAGTCTAAAAAACAGATAAAATATTTTTTTAACATTTAACTATTTTAGACATAAAGAATGTAAAATTTAATGTTTCTGGCGTATTAACCCTTAAATGCATGGTTTTTCCTTTTTAAATACCAAGTGTGTATTTTTTAAGTGGCGCGCCAAGCTGTCAAATTATTAAAATTAAAAAGTGAAATGTCATATCATGAAAGTTTGCATTCAAAAGTCAACACAGATATTTTTAGCACCTAATAAAAGTAAAAAATACTGTGTTTGAGTTACCGTTTAGAAATTATGTAAGGAAGAATACACTGATGTATATATACATCATCATGCATTTAAGGGTTAATAACTAAATTGCTTTTATTAGTTTTTAACAGTACTGTTATACTCGTATAGGGAGTGAGTGGGGTTAACGTCCGATTTCATCATTAACATTTACATAAACATACATACAAATAAAGCCTTAAATAACTTGGTATAATTTACAATGCTAAATACATCAGTTTACTAATTCAATTTGTACATATGTATGTAAGCTAATTTAACAATAATTTTTTAAATTAAATAATTTAGAACTAATAGTATTGAGTTATTTAAATATATAACTTCGGCTGATTGGTCAAGTTTGTTTTTTGCGTTTATGATTGCCGTAATGGATCCATTCTTCATCACCAGTCTCAAACACACAAATAAATAATTCTATTGCGTTCAAACAGCAGTTAAACGTTTTGATATGTCTGCTTGAGTGGATCCCGAAGATTCTGTGAGGGTTTCATATGTTTGTAGCAGTCTTTATCGAGTAAGGCCTCCCAGTAGGTTCTTAGTCTTTAAGTCAAAATCACCACTTTTAAATCGTGCATACCACTTTTAGTCCGCAAGCTCAGCTAGTGCATGCTCACCGTAAACTTCCAGCAAAATAGATGACTTTCGGCCATATATAATGGAGGTTTTCAAACATTTGAAATAACGGTGAAAAGCTGAAATGAGAAAATAGGTTTGTTGAACATATAGTAGCCTTAAATAGTTAGATGATTTTTATGCGATATTTAGTTACCGAACTCTTTATGGTAGTTCTTAATATAAACAAATCTTTCTACAAAAACGTACAAAAAAGTTGTGATTCAGGAAATGTCGGGTGAGCTTTTGGTACACAACAGTGGTTAATCTTGCTGTGAATTAGTTAAATCCAGCACCCTCAGTGTTGAGAATTTCGCCAGAAACTTTAATAATTACATATGTACTTATACGTGTGAAATAATAATAGGATATTTAGCTATTAAGCAATTGTTGTAGCTTCTATTCCTCCACGTTGTTGTAAATGTCATCAATATATTCGTCCAGTTTTATTTTACCAATTTTCGGGAGCATTACGCTTGCAGCTTGATTTTTATACATTTTTTTTTTTTTAACTTTTATACAAAATTTTATTGTTTCCGCAAAATTTTTAATACGAAATTTTATTATATTTTGAAAAGGTATATGTTCGCAAATATGCAAAAGTTAGAACCCAGGATGGGCGGAACAAGGCTTTCGACAGTGTATCGCAAAAATAAGTGAAGATCTCGTTTTTTGTCCCTTTTTTGTTGTGGTGTAAAATGCAGTGGTATTGTAGTTGGTGTGTGATGTGGATTGTAGGTGATGTCGAGGTGAGTGTGGGGAATGTAGCGTCTTAGTGATGTATATTTTAATGTGGTGAATGAAGCGCATTAGTGATGCGGGATTATTGATGTGGTTAGGTGTTCAGTGTTGATATGGCGCTTCCGGATTACATGTTGTGTGGGACAGGGGATTGAGACTCATTTAGCCATGCCGGCCCTCCTAAGTGAATATTTCAGCCTAGAAGTCATTGCAGTTACTGGAGCGTGGTTACAACGGTGCTGAGACCTGAGGTGCGGCGCGGACCCGGCCTTTGTTGCTGGGGTCGTGTCGACGTGCCATTTTGTGGCCACCAGACACGGGATGATGATGTAGTTGGCTGTCTATGGAATCGTGCATCCCGGCGCATTTGCGGTCGTCGTACGCGGTTGCGGACACCAGAATGTTGACCGATGTCATGTCAGGTAGTCCGGCCCAGCATGGAATGATGAGGCCACATACTTATCTGGCACAGGTTTCTCGATGTACACTCCTGGGTAATGCAAGTACATTTCAGGCAATTAAGGCAGTGACCGTGTGCTTGGACGACCCGCAACCGTTGCTGAGGTGGCGCAGTGCATCAACCGGTGCGGTCGACGACATATTGGGCACCGAATGCTCTGCGGGTCTGCTGCTGGTATGGACCTTGACGACAATGCTTGCTTTCCACAACGAGGAGCCGTTGATGCGGTGGTAGTGGTGGTTCGGGGCGCTGCAACTGGGGCAGCCGCTGGCGTGGAACATACAATATTTGAAAATATTTATTATACCCAGTTTATTTGAAGGTTTTATCGGTTTCGTTTCGATGTTATCGGCGATCGGTAAAAAGCATAGTTTAACGAGGGGTCTTTTTAGCTTTCCTGATTGCGTACGGAGATCGACTACGCGAATATGACTTGGTATGGGGGAGACATTCGTCATGAACCAGGACATAATCTCCAATCTTGGGCGCATTTTCTGTAGTTTTCCATCGATTCCTCTTGTGAAGGTCCTTGTTGTACTCTTCTTTCCATCGGCGACTGAAATTATGATGGAGAATTGGACAGGTGTGGCCAGAATGGAATTAGGGCTGTGAAATTGGAGGGATCTTGCAAAAGGGTCGTGAGGAGCCATGCGTTGAGAACGTCTTCGATTTTAGTTAAGAATGTCGTGAAGCCTTCGTATAAATTGCCAATTGATACCCTGGGAGCGTACTTTTGTAAGAAGTCAGGTGACACTTGTTTAAAGAAATCCTCAAACTATTCAATGAATGTGTTGCCATTATCGACCCATCATTTTTGATGGGAAACCACGTCCAGCGACAAAGCGAGCAAATGCTGCGAGAAAAGCCTTTGTCGTCAGATTAGTACATAGCTCAAGGTGTACTTCCTTTGTTGTGAAATATACAAAGACAGCCACATAGCCTTTCATGAGAAAGTGGGAGACCTTAGCATGGACGCCTTTATTTGAAAAGGCCCAGCAAAATCGAGAAATGTGGTGGTGAGAGGCAGAGCGAAATTGCAGCGTTCAGGTGGAAGTGCAGTCATCATCTGCGTTCGCATTGTTTGCTTATGCATAGTGCAGATCTTGCACATGAAAATGCATTTGTTGATTTGGGGCTGATTGGGCGTATCATATGTAGCATAAGACGATGTTCGGCGTGTAATATTACTATGTGGATGTAATTCAGGAATAATGTGGCAAATGGAGACTTCTCAGGTATTATTATGGGGTGGCGTTCGTTGTATGTTAGACTTAAGTTAACAAGCCGACCATTGGCACTAAGCATACCTTTCCTGTCTAGAAATGGGTTTAGAACTAAGAGTGAGCTCGTTTTGTCAATTGGCTTCGATTCTCTTAGTACAGATATGATGCAGCTGAAGTAACGCGTTTGAGTTGACGTGATAAGAGCGACCTTTCCTTTTTGCAAGTCTTGCAAGTTGCTCCTTTAATTTTAAGTTTAAGCCGCTCTAAGAACTTGAGCATATGGACGACTACTCTGAGGGCTCGGGGGAACGATGAAAATCGTTCAAGGATGTCATTATCATCCCATATTGTGTGATAGTACTTTTTCGGAATTTGACCATAGATATAATTTGTATTTCGCCATGTCTAAGCGGGTCTGCACCATGGAAACTAGTTTTGCAAGTAGTAGAGCGCCACGGGGTTCAAGTCTTGGTAGAGTTATCGTTTGTAGAGGCGCAACTTTTGCTTTTGCCACTAGTAGGTGGCTTGTGGTTGCGGTATCGCTTTGTGTGCGCACATAATAATAATTTACTCACCGTGGAATTTTTATCTGCATCAGTCAAATTATTAGCGAACTGGGACCAATTTTCTAAGCGAAGAGGTTTCACTTGTTCGTCCCAGTCAGTTGCATCCAGCCATTCTTGAATCAGAATTTTCGCTTGTATCATAATTGAAGAAGGCCATCCTGCGGCAGTAAAAAGTTTAGCCACTGAGGATAAAATCTGTTTCTTTGTGATGGCTGATAGTGCGGATATGGACTCAGTACGAGGGCTGCTATATGTATTTCTGGCCTAATAATGAAAATAGGCATTTTTATCAACGAAAATGTTTTTTTTTTTCGTTGGATTTGGCTCGTCTTGGAAGACCCACACGGTCGATTGCTGTTTTGTTTCGGGCTCATACGCATAGATCCATGATTCGTCACCTGTGACGATCTTATAAACGTCTTTTGAAGCACCGCGATCGTATTTTTTCAGCATTTCTTTACACCAATCCACACGAGCCTTTTTTGAGTGATTGTCAAATTGTGCGGGATCCAACGAGAACAAACCTTTTTTACGGCCAGGTGTTCATGCAATATCGAATGAATGCTGGTGGGAGAAATGCATAGGCATGCCTCTATCTGAAGGTATGTTACATGACGGTCTTGCATTATCAGTTTACGTACGGCATCGATGTTTTCTGGACCAAGGGTTTTTTTCGGACGACCTTCACGGAATTCGTCTTTGAGCGAGCGTCGGCCACGATTGAATTCGTTGTAACAGTTTTTCACAGTGCTATAGGATGGTGCTTCATAGCCATACAAAGATTTTAGTTCATCGATGCACTCTTGTCGTGATAATCCACGTCGAAAGTTGTGAAAAATGATCGCACGAAAATGTTCACGAGTTAATTCCATTTTTTGGCCGAGATGAATTTTTTAATTCCCTGTAAATAAAACAATTCACGATTAAATAACAAAGCGTTCTGAGTGATGTTATGCTAAAAAATGTCAAACTTTCCAATGGAAATGTCAGATTTCACCTGGCAACACTTAGTGTTGCCTAGTCCAGAAATATATATAGCAGCCTATGTAGTGTATGTTCGATAACGCATTCCGTAGTGTTTTTGTTGTACTTTTTTTTCGAATATAAGGAAATTAGTTTCCAACAAATTCTCGTTTGGTATATTTGGATGATTAGCTGTGATCTTTTTTAAGAAAAACCCTGCGGTATTGAGGGCATTTATTACCTGTGATAAGGACTCGTATACTTGTGGAAGACTGTGGCTTCCGGGCAGGATATCGTCTACATACGTTTATATTTTTAACACTTGTATTTCCGGAGGAAATTCTGACTTTGTGTTTTCTACAAGTTCGTGGAGTGTACGAATGGGTAGGTATGGGGCACAGTTTACGCCAAAGGTAGCTATTTTTAAAATAAAATAATTCGCTGAAAATCTCGATCATCATTATGTACGACTATTTGTCAATACATTTTTTCGATAACCCCATTGGAAATGTATTTGTAGATACGCCAAATTAATATGAGGAACATCAAATCTGGTTGGAGTGTGGGTCTCGTGAATAGAATATCAGTTAGGGAATTCCCCGACCTGGTGGATCTTGAGACATTGAAGACAACTCTAAATTTTGTTGTTTTCTTGTCTGGCTTTACTACTGCATGGTGTGGCAAGTAAAAGGAATAGTATTTCCGTTGACGATTTTTCCCTTGGGATTTTTTCTTCCATGTTGCTTAATAGAATATATTATGGAATTGTTTTTTAAGTGGTAGCCATACGACATACCGACCATTTCCTGATCTAGTAGTGTGGCGTTGGAAAAGTCTTCACAATACTGATCTTCTGTCATTGTAATCGAATGAGGGGAGATCTTCTAACTCCCAAAATTTCTGTAATTGTGCATTAAGGTATTCGTTGGAGATTTCTTCAACTTGAGTTGTCATTGTGGTAATTGGTTCCGGAACTAATATACTTAGAACTCAACCGAATATAGTACTCTGAGCTAGAAGGGTGTTTGAAATTTTTTCTAACAAATACAGAGGCTTTTTGATCTGACAAACTTGTTCCTTTCGTTAATGTTAAATTTTTTTAACTAATATTTGAGTATATGCCCTCCTGTATATACTTGTAGTTTGCATGACGTATGTTTGTCTTGTTCGAATGTGAGCGATTGTGTTTTGAAAAAAAAACTACGTTTTAAGTTTTTGTTGCTACTATCTAGGGGCCTAATGAAGCTTCGATTTAGGTCTTGTTGAACGTTTTGAGTTCTGACCATTGGGTAGTTAAGAAATTTTTCATTTGTTGTCACGTTGAGCATTTTACGATTGCTCCCACAAAACTAACGATTTTTCTGGTAATGCAGATGCGCATATATTTACCAGAATGGGGTCCCAATTATCTGTAGGAATATTCTGTGTCGATAGAACCCATGAGCAATTTGAAAATTTGAAACAGTGGATTGAAGTTTTATGAATTCTTCATTTGTTTCTTTCTGAATTTCTGGTAAATTCATTAATATTGTCACTTGTTTGTCGACTAATATTCTTTCGTTCTCGTAACGAGTCTTTAGAGCTTCTCAAGTAAAATTGAAATTTTCGTCATTAAGAGTGAACTGTTTGACTATTACGCCTGCTTGATCTTTTGTTTTGTATCGGAGCTTATATGTACAAATTTTTGCGCTTGTGATAATTTTGGACTGTTTACATATGTACACGGCTGTAAACATGTCCCGGAAGGACGGCTATTGTTCATAACCATCATGAAAATTTTCAGTGTCACTTGCGGGCACTTTGAGGTGGATGCCGAACTCGCCTCTTGGCTTTGTACTTGTGCTCTACTCTCGTTTGTGGAGTAGGTGCAATTGCTTTAATTGATTTCAATTGATCGGAGATCATAGCTTTCATTTCTTCGTACTCATCTAAGCAGTGTTCATATTTGCCGTATGCTGAGGATTTGAAATTTTCAGCTAGATCTGATTCGTCAAATTCTACAATTGCATCATACTCAGCTTGATTTTTTAAAATTTAATTAATAATAGTAAAATATATTTTTCAGTGCAAACTGGTAAATGTAAAAAACCGAAAACTCCTTTACGTAAATAAGAGTTTTTATTTCCGATTAAATTAATTAAATACACGTAGATCGTTTTTATTTCCCTTTTTTTTGGTATATTTATGCAATAATACGAGTTTAATGATTATATTGTGTACTGTACGAGTATATATATAAAAAGGTCTGTCGCCAAAGAAACAGAACTTTTTAAATATAACTGTTTCTGGTGCCGCCACCTATTCGTGGGTATATGAAATAAAAAGTTTGATCTCTTGTTGACATTTCGTAAAAATTTTAAGACAATTGGATAACTACAATCGATGTTATCGATCAAAAAGTGACAGCAGCTTTTGGTCATCGGTCGTAAAATGCATATAAAGACAATGCTGATTTGTTTTTACGATTCCGAGGGTATTGTACACCGAGAGTTCGTCCCACCTGGCCAAACGGTTAATGCTGTGTTTTGTGGAGGATTGGTCCTTTACATTCATCAAGCGGCAGGTCTGCCGTGTCGTAAGGAAACAGAGAAAGAATTAATGTGAAACACCTAACACACGATCACATCGCTCAGCCTACTGATGTGAACGCGACAAATTACATTTTTAAACAGCCCCTTTGTGAGGGCTAATCATTAAGCTTAGTCAGCCGGAATGATTTAGTTGAGATACAAAACACAACAGGTTTGGTTCATGTATGCTCTGAATCTGTCCTTTATTGAAAATATAAGGGTATTTATACATTTTGGTGTAACTGACTCTTCCATGACTCCGCCCCGTGTATTTCCAGTCAAAACCCGGAAAAGTATAAAGGCAGCCAATCAAAGTGATTGCTGACCTTGCAGAATGCATTACAATGCGACTATACTGTTTACTCATTAGGTTGCAACACTTGTTATTTTTGGAGTGCATTGACCGTGTTGTTTGCACATATTGATTGCAACATAGAAAATATTATTATTGAATTTCGTCTCGTTTGTAATGCAAAACTCTTTTGTGTATGTCGCTTTGCTTATGTATTCTTGTGTGGTCTTTACAAATGTGACTAATTCATGAATTTGCTTATTATAATTTATGAGTGCTTGGTAAGTGGCATTTAGGTAGGACCACTACACCCTTGCCCTTGAGAAAAATTTATTACGTGATTACGTTAGGCAATAACGCCGAAAGAGTTAATAAAAACATAAAAAACACAAAAAATTATACCTTTTGTAAACAATAAAAAAAAAAAAAACAAATACATAAGTGCGAAATAAACAATAAAAGAAACAAATAACATGAGCGCAGCGCAGCCCCACCAACAAGGCCGTAGGCATTCTCTGAATGCCTACTTCAGCTTTGTCGAGCCTGCGAATTCAGCTCCTAACAACAAACAAGGCAACGGTGCGAAGGATGAGTCATCGAAGCGAACAACTGAGCAGCCCCATAAGCAGAGCGCAGAGCAAATTACAAAAGCAGCAGAGAACAGCAACCAACAACGGCCAGCAACAAACGTGTCAACACCAACAACTAAGCAGGTACCAGCAAGCACGCAGGCAGCGAAAAATAATATAACGCAAGGTGAGAATGTACCATTAAAAAAAGGCCAGTCCGTGCAAACTGGCATTGACCGCTACGTTAATATAAAAAGGAAATTAAGTCCTTCAAAGTCAGCGGTCAATTCTAAAAAATTTCAAGTCGGCACACCAAATATAAATACAACGGAAGTTTTAAATGGCAACAGATTTGCCTTACTAAGCAAGAGTTCAGACGACGATGCGAAGGGTACCACCACAGTCGTTAATGCAAAACCCCCTCCAATTTATTTGCGTGAGCGTAGCTCCAATGCACTTGTCTCCAAATTAAGCAATTTAATAGGCCCAAACAATTTTCATATTGTGCCCTTGAAAAAAGGAAATATTGATGAAACAAAAATTCAAACGTACACTGAAAAAAGTTTCATGGATATTGTAAAGTACTTGTCAAATAATAACAAAAATTACTACTCATACCAACTGAAGAGCTCAAAAGGACTAGTTGTTGTCATAAAAGGAATTGAGTCTTCGGTAGACTCTATCGATGTGAAAGACGCACTGGAAGAAGGTGGTTTTAGCATCAAATCAGTAGTAAATATTTTTAACAGAAACAAAGTCCCACAACCAATGTTCAAAATAGAACTGATGCCAAATTGTAACCAACTAAAGAAAAATGAAATACACCCGATTTACAATTTAAAATATCTGCTCCATCGCAGAATTACCGTTGAGGAACCACACAAGAGAAATGGTCCAGTACAATGTACAAACTGCCAAGAGTATGGACACACGAAAGCATATTGCACTCTACGCAGTGTCTGTGTGGTGTGTGGTGATCTACACCCTACTTCTAAATGTACTCTTAAAAAAGAGGATTTAAATAAAAAATGCAGCAATTGTGGGGGAAATCACACTGCTAACTACAGAGGTTGCCCCGTATATAAAGATTTGAAATCGAAGTTGTCACAGGGCATTCAAACTCGTCGTAACCAAATGTTACAGACACCCAGTAATGAAATAATAGCAACCTCGGAAAAAAGTTCAAATCATTTTACTTCTAACAATAATAACATGCAAGGAAGCTATGCAAATGTGGTGAAAGGCAACACTGTGCAAATGCAACTGCCGCAAAATCCTCCAAATGGAGGTATTGAAACTATGATTATAAATCTTACACAGTGTATGACTCAATTTATGTCTACCATGCAAAACATGATCCAAGATTTAATAAAATCACAAAATCAAATGCTGCAAAACTTATTAAGTAAAAAATGAGCTTACTAAATATCTGTATATGGAATGCTAACGGTGTTAACCAACATAAATTAGAGATTATCAGATTTCTGTCTGAAAGGAATATAGATGTAATGCTTATTTCAGAAACTCATCTAACAAATAAAAATAATTTCAATATACCGGGATTTAGACTATACGTTACAAATCATCCGGATGGAAAAGCGCATGGTGGCACGGCAGTGTTGATTAGAAATCGTTTAAACCACTATGCTCTAGAATCTCATGCTACACCACAGTTACAAGCTACAACAATATCACTAAAAAATCGGGGTTGTGACTTAAACCTTTCGGCTATATACTGTCCACCTCGTTTTAAAATTACAGAAATCGAATTTAAAGACTTTTTTGGAACACTAGGTCAAAGATTTCTAGCAGGTGGAGATTATAACGCAAAACACACATACTGGGGCTCACGTCTTATTAATCCGAAAGGACGACAGTTATACTACACTATTACGAATAAGCATAATAAACTGGATATAATATCTCCTGGTAAGCCGACATACTGGCCCAGTGATAGAAGAAAAATACCAGACTTAATAGATTTTGCTGTAGTCAAAAATATAGATAGATCGCTTATGACAGCTGACACATGTACAGACTTATCATCTGATCATTCTCCTGTACTAATAAAGTTATACGAACAGCCCATGTTATTTGAGCCGAAAGTTTCTCTAACATCACATAAAACTAACTGGTTGAAATATAGAAAGTATATCAGCACCCACATCAATATTGATTGCAAAATAAATACAGAAAGAGACATTGATGAAAATATAAAAGAAATTAATGACGTAATAACTAATGCAGCTGTATTGGCAACACCAAAAAGAAACAACAAACCAGTTGGTTTTAGAAAGATCACCAATAATGAAATAGAGAAACTTGTAAATGAGAAAAGGCGAGCTAGGCGGGAATGGCAGTTAAATCGATCCCCTTCATCTCTGCTTCAACTGAAATCTGCTGTACGAAAGTTAAAAAAAGCGCTTAAACGCGAAGAGGAACACAACACTGAAAATTATATAAAGAAACTGTGTCCAAATTCGCGCAAGCAAAATTCTCTTTGGAAAGCACAAAAGTCTTTCAAGCCACCAGTAGATTCCAACATGCCTCTAAGACAGTTGAATGGTAATTGGGCACGTAGTGATGAGGATAAGGCAAATTGCTTTGCAAATCACCTAGAAAAGGTATTTCAACCCAATTGCCCAAAGAACAACTTTGAGTTGCCAACCTTGCCCAATACCGCAAAAGAGTCGCATGTGTCTATTAGGACTTCTACTTCTGAAGTTACTAGAATAATAAAAGAGCTTAACCCCAAAAAATCACCTGGACATGATAATATTACCCCAAAAATGCTAATTGAGTTACCAAATATTGCCGTAAAGGTGCTCTCTTTGCTCTTCAATGCAATTCTTAATCTCGGACACTATCCAAATTCGTGGAAAAAGTCGCAGATCATCTTGATAGACAAACCTGGGAAAGACTTAACACAGCCGTCTTCATACAGACCAATCAGTCTTCTACCCTGTCTTTCAAAGATATTTGAAAAATTGTTACTATCAAAGATGACTCCTTTCCTCCTTTCTTTCGTGAAAAACATAGCACGATTGAGCAAGTAAATAGAATTACTAACGAAATAAGAAAAGCATTTGAGCACAGAGAGTACTGTTCAGCTATATTTCTAGACGTGGCTCAGGCGTTTGATATCATACCATACCTATGAGGGCCTTTTATACAAGATTAAAAATATTCTACCTTCAAAGTTATATAAAACATTGGAATCGTATTTAAAAAATAGAAAATTTATGGTAAAAGTGGGAGATTTCATATCTGATGAAAGACAGATAAGGGCTGGTGTACCCCAGGGCAGTGTTCTAGGCCCAACACTATACATCATATATACAGCAGATCTTCCAACAGCTAACAATGTATTAACTTCTACTTTTGCGGACGACACAGCTATAGTGAGCCGTAACAAATGCCACATAATAGCATCAAGAATATTAGCCGAGCACTTAAAGTTTGTCGAAGAATGGCTAGCTAACTGGCGTATAAAGGTAAATGAACAAAAGTGTAAGCATGTTACATTTTCGCTTAGACCAAAAATGTGTCCGGCAATAAAAATTAACAATATTTTAGTACCCCAAGCGAATGAAGTAACCTATCTTGGTATTCACCTAGATAGAAGACTTACGTGGAAAAAACATATATCTAGTAAAATAACTTGCATGAAGATAAGAGCTGCAAATTTAAATTGGCTATTAAATAAAAACTCCAAACTTAGCCTAGACAACAAAGTGCTTTTATATAATGCGGTCATAAAGCCGATTTGGATGTATGGCATTCAACTGTGGGGTACGACCTGTGCAACTAATATAGACATAATACAAAGGTTCCAATCAAAAATGCTTAGATCAATCACGTGTTCACCATGGTACATGCGTAATGAGAATATCCATAAAGACCTTGGTATTTCTATGGTAAGGAAAGAAGTAGAAGACAGCAGAATTAAATATATATGTAAACTCCGTGATCACCCAAACCCTTTGGCTAATGCTTTGGTACATTCCTGCAATCAAACACGCCTTAAAAGAAGAGATATGCCCGCGTACTGAGGAGCAATGTATCACCAAAACACCTCAATCATTTGCTTGAGCGTGTCTAGTTTTTAAATAGGTTTAAGATTTTATTACTTATTGTTAGGCTTTCAAAACAAAAAGCAGATTCAATAAATAAAAAAGATATTGAAACAAAAAAAAAAAAACGTGAAAAGAATGAACGGAATGATTTTTTTTTTTGGTGAAGTCATGGAGTCGCTTTACATTGTTATGTATATATTTTTTTTTTTTGCTTTTGTTTGCATTTTATGTGTTGTGTGTTTACATAATATGACACTTAATTTTTGAGTGTTGTTATTTTTATAATGTGGGTTTGTTGTTAAAAAATTTTTTTTTTTTTTTTTTGTTTTTTTTTTTTTTTTTTTTTACTTATGGTAACGTGAGTGTATGTACATAAATATAAGTGTGTTTATTTTGGTTATCTTCTTAGCGTATCTTATTTGTAACATATGATTAGAAAGTGTGAGTAAAATATTTGTATTTATTAATAGCTAATGTTTGCATATGCCTAATTTATATTCAATTTTGTTTTTGTTCTACATATGTGCCTAAGTATTTTTTTAATTGGTTATTGTGGAACTCTTTACATTTATTTTTTATTTTAACAATTGAATTTGTTCCATTTGTATTTACAATGTTGTATGGCCCGTGGTATGGACTCTGGTGTTTTAGTTTATTTTAATTTTTTATGTACACCATGTCTCCGATTTCAAAATTTGATTTGTTTGTGTTTTTGTCATATTCTTGTTTTCTTTTAATTTTTACCGCGTTTATTAGTTTTCTGGCATTTGTAATTGAGTTTTTTAGACGACTATGCAATTCGTTCGCATAATTGTCAATGTCATAACATTTATTTTCTTTATTTATTTTGTCGCTTGGTAGTGACGGCAATTTTCCATACACCAATTCATAGGGTGAATAACCAGTGTCTGTGTGTGGTGTTGTGTTAAATGCAAATGTATAATATGGTATCCACTTATGCCATTCGTAATCGTCAGCAAAGGTGAGTAAATATTCGTTTAATTTTCTGTGGTTTCGTTCTAGTGACCCAATTGTTTGATGGTGATACGGAGCTGAGAATATTTGCTTCGTATTCAATAATGTGCACACGATGTGCATTAATTCATTAACAAATTCTGTGCCTCTGTCTGATTTCAATGTTTGTATGAAGCCATGCTTCAGAATAAGTTGTTCGACTAGTGTTGTTGCAATTGTTTTTGCGTCTTTTGTTTCAATGGGATGAGCTATGACGAATTTCGATAAATCGCATTGCATCGTTAATATGTATCTGTAGCCGTTTGAGATACGAAGTGGGCCTATTGTGTCGATTGAGACTGTACTGAAGGTTGATGTCGGCGTGTCTGTCACTACGAGCGGTTCTTTAATGTGTTTTGTTGTTTTATTCTGTGCACATTTCGTGCAATTGTTTATAAATTCTTTTACCATTTGCCGCATGTTTTTCCATGTGTATCTTTGTTTCAATTTTAAAATTGTCTTCCTAACGCCTAAATGACCTGATATGTTGGAAGTATGGAATTCATCTATTAATTTGTATTTTAATATTGTACTTTTTATTTCTTCTGGAGCTCTATATAATATTATGTTTAGTGGCGCGCTTTTCTTGTTTTCGATTTTATTAAATTTTTCTTTGAATGCATTCATATCTATATTCTTTAATATATATTCCTGTTCACAAAGGGCTAGCTCCTTTATATGTGAATTGTGCATAGCACTATGTAGTTTCTCCAACATTGAATCTAGTTTCAAAGGGTCATCGCTACATGTAACTTGCACTTCTTTATTAATTATTTCAATCGTAACGTTACTTTCTTTATCAATTTTAAATTTCAATTTTTTCAAATTCTTTACGTCATTAAAAGATGTACATTCCCATATGTGAAGTTGATCAGACTTCTTAGGAGATGTATCTTTAATGCGTTTCCCGGGTATATGTTCATGCGCTTTATATTCTATATTTCTTTGCGCTTTTATATTTTCATTATTGCATGCATGCTTAATTTCTTCATTTTTATTAATTTTTGCGGCCTTGCTCCTTGTTAATATGTTAATTTTTATATCTTCCACGTCATTTTCTGTAGTGGGTATCATTGCTTTAAGTGTGTCGCTATCTATTTTGATGCGTGACAGTGCATCTGCGTTCGTGTTTATTTTGCCTTGTTTGTAAATAATTTCGAAGTCATATTCAGATAAATCTATTCTGATTCTTGTCATTTTTGATGACGGATTTCTATGTGTAAATAGTGAAACTAACGGCCTGTGGTCGGTTACGACTATAAATTTTCTGCCGTAAAGGTATGTCCTGAATTGGGTGATGCCCCAATGAATTGCTAATAACTCTTTTTCAATTATGGGCTTGTTGATGTCGTGTTTTTGTAAGGCTTTGCTTGCATACGCGATTGGCAAATCATGACCTATTTCGCCTTGCGATAGTATCGCTCCTAGGGCAAAGTCAGATGCGTCAGTTGTTAATATAAATGGTTTGTCGAAATCTGGGTATTGAAGAATAGGTGGGTTTATTAATTTGTCTTTTAATGTGTTAAATGCTTTTTCGCATTCTTCTGACCAAATGAATGGTTGTCCCTTTTTTAACAGTGTGTTTAAACATTTTGCTGTTAGTGCAAAGTCGGGTATGAATCGTCTATAGTAATTGCAAAATGCAATGAATCTTCGTGTTTCATCTGCATTCGTTGGTGTGGGGTACTTGCGTACAGTATCGCATTTGGCAGGGTCAGTTTTGACACCTTTATCAGTGATTAAATGTCCGAGGTAGAGGACTTCTGGTTTCAAAAATTGACATTTACTGGCATTTAGTTTTAGGTTATATTTCATTAATCTTTCAAATACTTCTATTAAATTTTTGTTATGGTGTTTGATTGAACATCCAAATACGATAATGTCGTCTACATAGAGAAAAGCTTCTGATTTTAATCCTGATAGCGCTATTGTCAACATGCGTTGGAAGCTATTTGATGAAATCTTTAATCCAAAAGGTAGTCGTTTGAACTGATAGTGGCCATCTTGTGTGGAGAATGCTGTTGGTGGTCTAGAGTCGGTGTCTAGTGGGATTTGGTGAAAAGAACTGGTCATATCTAAAGTTGTGAAATATTTTGCTCTTCCAAGCGTGTCCAAGATGTCTTCTAGTCTTGTTAATGGGAATTTGTCGTTGACGATTTTGTCGTTTAGTTTTCTATAGTCTACTACTAGTCGCCATTTTTGGTTGCCATTTTCGTCATTCTTTTTTGGTACTAGGAGTAATGGGGAATTATAGGGGCTAACTGATGGTTCGATAATATCGTCTTCAATTAAATTTTCTATTTGTTTTTGAATTTCTTCCTGCTGCGAATACGGTAGTCTATAATTTTTTATGTAAACTGGTGAATTGTCTATGAGATTTAGCTTTTGTGTATAAAAAGAGTTTGTGGAAAGACTTTCGCCTTCGAGATGGAATATTGATTGATACTTTTGGAGTATTTCGTGTAGCTCGTTTTCTGTTTGTTTGTCTACGTTACCTAATTTTAATTCTTTTATTAATTTATTGAAGCGGTTGCTGTTGTAAATATTCGGTTTTTGATATGCTGTCATAATAATGTAATCTGATAAATTCTCTGTTATACATTTTATTTGTTTAATTTTAGCTGTATGATTATTGACATTTATGATTTTTATGTGGCAATTGCCTTTTGCAGGTGCTATTGAATTGGCTAGGAATACTCCCTGTTCTATTTCCTGATTTAAAATTATGCTATCTTCGTTTATATTTAGATCTATTGGTACTATAACCTCTGTTCTGGGCGGTACTTCTAAGATTCTATTTGACTGTATTTGTGTATCTATTATTAACGTGTGTTCATAGTTGTTAATTGTTGCAGTTAGAGTGAATGTTTCGTAGTCAATTTTGCATAAATGTGTGACTAAAAAATCTCTGCCTAAAATTCCATCGGTTGTGGTGGGGAATTCGTCTGTGACTAAATGAAAATCAATGCTAGTGCTATCTTTTCCTACTTGAAAAGTTAGCTTAGCTGTGCCTAATGAAGTGATTTTGTCTTTTGTGATTCCCGTTAAATTGCTTTTATTGTTACTATCGTAATCGAATTCATTGTTGAAAGGGTTTTTGCATATGGATATGTCAGCTCCTGTGTCGATTAGAAATGTCATGGGTTTGTTGAATTGTGTATTAAAAATTGTAATGAAATTTGTTAAATTCTGAGTGATGACATATATTTTATTTATATTTGTATCTTGCGAATACCCGGAGGAGGTTAATTGTCGTCCTCCGGGTCGCCTACGTTTCCCTGGAATTGCAGGAAATTTACGTGGCGACCGTTTCTGTTGAATTGAGCACCTTGTCTATTATTATTGGGCCTGTTGTTGTAGTTATTACTATTGGTCGGTCTAAAATTGTTGCGGTTGTTGTTGTTATAATTGTTTTGTCTTTGTACACTATTATTATTATGAAAAGTGTTATTGTTGTTATTATTCCTAGGATAATTGTCATTTCTGAAATTATTGTTAGTATATCTGTTGAAATTGTTGTTGCTTGAATTGTTGTTGTTTCTAAAATTGTTGTTATTGGGGTATCTCCTTTGGTCATTGGTGCGATTATTGTATCGTTTATTATTTGAGATAATCATAACTCTTGAATTGTTGTTTTCAATAACCTGTTCAAGTTCTAGGGCTAGGTCCACCGCTGTGTCTAGCGATTTTGGAAGTGCGGAGAAAACAGTTTGTTTGAATTGGTCGTTTAAACCATTTTTAAATACAGTTAAGCTGTATTGCTCATTTAGTTGGGTGACGAGTGCTTTTTGTTCAGTAGTGGCATTAGGGCCAATTTGTGATATTTGAAGTTTATTTAGTTCAGATATTAAATAGAGAATTTTATTTTTGTAATTAGTTATATTTAGGTTTCTTTGTGTTAAGCTGGCTAGTTGGTTTTGTAGTTTTGGTATAGTTGTTGTGCTTTTATATTTATTTGTCAATAAGTTTTTTAGGTCTTCTAGTGTTGTGGGCGGTTGTATTGCAGTTATGTTCGTTCGTACTATTTGTGATAGTTTTACATAAATAATAAAGTCAATCAGTGCTATTTTGCCTGTAGGTGTTAATCCATTGTAGACTATTTCTACAATTTTTAGAAATGATTCTAACTCTTTATGATTTCCCGAAAAGTTGGGAATAGATTTTGTAGCCATTTCTAAATTGAATTCAGACATAGTTCTTGTTGTGGTATGGGATTCAGTCTTTGAATTTTCAGAATTCGAAGTGATTGGTGTGGATATTGAGTGTGGTATTGACATATCAATGTTGTAATGCGCTAGAATTTTTATTAGTTTGTCTCGCAAATGCCAGAAAATTTCTAAACATATATCTCTGTGTTCTTTTGATAATTTCTCTTTGTATACATTTAGTATACTTCGTATTGATTCGAGTGTTACGAATAGTGTTTGCAGATGCTTTTGCACTGTGTCTTCTTTTATTTTTATAGTTTTATTTAAGCATTTATATGCTCTATTGAAATTTTCTTTCTCAATTAAAATATGCTGATAAATTTTTTGCCATGTGGCCATTATGTATTTTTATTCATATTTATATTTGTGCCTGTTGTCTAACAAGGCTACGCTTTAGTTTGTTGAAAATTTGCTTTATGATAAATGATAATATGATAATTGTGACAATTATTGTTAGAAAAATTTCTAAATAGCTTGTGCTTGTAATGTTGTCTTTTAAAATATTGTTATTATTATTATTATTATTGAAGTTGGAAGTTTCTTTATTCTTTTTATCAATTGCATTGTTCACTTCGTATCCTGTGAATACGAGTGTGATTGAGGTAAGTATTTTACTCCAAACTCCCATTTTAAAAACGTGATATGTATTTGATAAAGTATTAATTAATATATTTTTAAAGTTTTTTCAAATTAATAAGCTGCTTCTGTACCTCCCTCTTTGTGTCTGTGCTGGTTGACAGGTTGAGCTGATGGTATAAGATCGCCTTGGCTCTGCGTTGTTGGAATTTTCTGCCGGCGCGTTTCCTTTTTTCCCTTGGTGGTGGTGTAAGAGGGCGTTTTATCGCCTGCTGTCGACGCTTATACTCTTCGATTGTTATAGGTTTGGGGCCCGCGTCTTTTGGGGTCGGCACGTATGCTGGTTGTTGGGTGCTATCGTCCGTCGTGGTGGCTGCTGGTGTGTATTGTTGTGCTCTCAATAGCCTTTCGTACTTCAGTTTGAGGGCGTCAAATGCTGCTTTTGGTACGAATTCGGTGTGTTGGTCCTCTGGTGCCATGTAGATGATTGAAGTAATTTGCAGTAGTGGGCTGATGAAATGTTGTTGCTGCAGGATTTGAAATTATGTCCTTCGTTCAATTGGACAGTTTGATGTGTGTACCAGTAAATTTGGTTCGTGACTGCAGTAATAAAATTTAATGAAAATAGGATCAGCAGACAGGATCAAAAGTTTTGGTCCGCAGGATCGCCATGTGGAGGATTGGTCCTTTACATTCATCAAGCGGCAGGTCTGCCGTGTCGTAAGGAAACAGAGAAAGAATTAATGTGAAACACCTAACACACGATCACATCGCTCAGCCTACTGATGTGAACGCGACAAATTACATTTTTAAACAGCCCCTTTGTGAGGGCTAATCATTAAGCTTAGTCAGCCGGAATGATTTAGTTGAGATACAAAACACAACAGGTTTGGTTCATGTATGCTCTGAATCTGTCCTTTATTGAAAATATAAGGGTATTTATACATTTTGGTGTAACTGACTCTTCCATGACTCCGCCCCGTGTATTTCCAGTCAAAACCCGGAAAAGTATAAAGGCAGCCAATCAAAGTGATTGCTGACCTTGCAGAATGCATTACAATGCGACTATACTGTTTACTCATTAGGTTGCAACACTTGTTATTTTTGGAGTGCATTGACCGTGTTGTTTGCACATATTGATTGCAACATAGAAAATATTATTATTGAATTTCGTCTCGTTTGTAATGCGAAACTCTTTTGTGTATGTCGCTTTGCTTATGTATTCTTGTGTGGTCTTTACAAATGTGACTAATTCATGAATTTGCTTATTATAATTTATGAGTGCTTGGTAAGTGGCATTTAGGTAGGACCACTACAGTTTTATCTTGGTGTTATGAAGCGTCTTTCGTCACGCATTCGTCGTGCTCGACCACAATACCGTGTGGCAGGGTCCTGGCGCCTGTTGCACGATAATGCGCCGTGTCATCGGTCTACGCTTGTCACTGATTTTTTGACAAAAAAACTCCATATTAACTATTAATCATTCACCCTACTCACCTGATCTGGAGCCCTGTGATGTTTACCTATTTGGAAAACTTCATTTGCCCATGAAAGGACACTGGTTTCAGGACATTTGAGCTATCCAAAAGGCGACGACCGATATTCTCAAGAGCATACCGAAAAATGACCTTAAACACTCATTTGAAATGCTAATTGACCGGGCTAAACGCTGTATCGAAGCACAAGGAAACTATTTTGAGTAAAAAAATATAACTTTTGAAAAATATTAATTTTTTTTAACAGTCCTGTTTCTTTTGCGACAAACCTTGTATATGTATTTTTTTTGAGGACTTATTCATTCATATGTAACGTAATGTGCTATGATATAAATTTATATAAAGTATAAATATGTGTAAAGTAAAGAAAAAAAGGAAAAGTTTGAAATGTGCTGTCTTTAAATATATGTATGTTTTTTTTTGTACCGGACCGTTTACATGTTTTTAATATACCATTAAATTTCGGATAATTTTTGCAAATTTAAAAATTCGATTAATGCTTTTTATATTTAATTTTCCCCTATGGTATATATTTGATACACTTGGTATGTAAATAATGCTCGTATTGTTTTTGCGGTACTTTGTTGTTGTAGGCGCGATACGAATCAAAAAAAGAGTTCACCATGTTCCAGTGTTAACCTCTTTATGCAAATATTACTAAATTTTTATCTTTGTATAATATAATCTTCTTCTTCTTCTTTACTGGCGTAGACACCGCTTACGCGATTATAGCCGAGTCATAATACGGAGTATAATATAATACGGAGTTTTTATTAGTTAATATGTATGTATGTACAAGTATATTTGAATTTTTTCTCTTCGTGTCTTTTTATTGTGCCTTTTGCTTATTTATTTTAAATATACTGCTTACAGTTTTGAGAAACAAAAGGAGTATTGCGAAAAATCTTGCTAGTAGATACATAAATTTAAATTGTTGTTTTATTTGTTTCTAATATGTGTTTGTAACACAGGAGTAAGCAAGTGGGCAAAAAAAATGTTTTTCGTTTTATATATACTGATGATATATACAATTAAATTTTTCCCGTTTCGTACCGTTCAAACGGATTATACCAAATATATGTAAATCCGTTGGTTATCACATATATAATAAACATATAATAACAAGGAATGAAAAACGATACACTTACTTTATCACGCCTCAAAGGGATTTTGGAAGAAAGTAAGTACAGTGAAAGCTCTCTCAACCGGACACTGACGGTCGCATCGATTTTGTCCGCCTAAGGGAGATGCCCGCCCAATAGAGCGTTTTGAAGAAAATTAAAAAAAAAACAAATCTGTAGAAATAAATATGTTAATACATTTCAATTTTGTAATAAATTTTTATTCTTCTTCTTTACTGGCGTAGACACCGCTTACGCGATTATAGCCGAGTCAACAGCAAGGCTGTCGTTTAGTTTTCATTGGTACTGTTTTTACGTGGTGGGTCCCAAACCCAGCGCACAACCCTAAGTAGGGGATATTTCGCCTTCTCACTTTAGCTCGCCTTCAAACGGATGTTCTTAGGCTACCCAGAGAATACTTGGTCAAAGATCGGAAGTCGTGAGCTGCTTGAGTCATATGTAAAAGAATCGTTTCTGGCTACTCCCAAGTGAATGCCGATCAGAGAACTTTCCTCACTTGCGTGAACTTCTACACTTGACTCCATCCTCCCAAATTTTTATTATTAAAGTAAAATATTCATGTATAAGAAATTCAGATTCATAAATCATAAACTTAAATGAAATTAGTATTAGACATTAGTACACATACAAAATTTAAATTTTAGTTTTGTTGCTAAAAAAATGACGGATTGTTGATTGCTTTAGGTTGGTTTGCTCCATTTTTTCTCATTTTCCACAAGACGAATCTCTAAAGATATTAGTTGTTGATATGCAACAACATCACTTTTAGCAAACGTTTTCAAGCAAGAAATTTGTTTGCATGCTTCATGATAATTATTAATTACATCCGTGTCTTCCACAGCTACCTCCTCATCAGATTCACTTAAATCCTCCCCAGTATTAGTAACGCCTTCATAATCAATTTCAATACTGTAATTTTCTTTGTATGCAACGTTATCGATGTTTCAATTGTCCTCTAAATAAAGTCACTAAGTAGTGCAATTTCATTTAAATTAAAGAGCGTTGCCAATTGAATATCATCCTCAAGCTCAAACAGTTCGACATTCGAATTTTGTATAAATCCAGATTTTCGGAAACTGTTTTCTATGTTTGATGCTTCAATTTAGTCTTTAGTCTGTGCTTTAACAAAACACAGAGCATCAAGTATATTTATTATTATTATTTTTTTTTTTGATAATTCTGATGCGGATTTAGCTGTATCCATATTTGGTAGCATATATTTTATAATGAAGTTTCTGTATATGACTTTAAAATTTTGTAATATGCCCTGATCCAAGGGCTGGCATATGGATGTTGTATTAGGAGATAGAAACTCTAAAGTTATGTTTGTCAGGTAGATATCTCTGGGATGAGAGGCAGTATTATTTAAAAATAAAAGAATGTTCCTGTTGCGAGATTCCATTTCTGTGTCAAGTTGTCGTAACCACTCTGTCATAATTTCTGTTGTCATCCACGCCTTTTTGTTCGATTTCCAATCGACTGGTAAATCGGCAATAACGCAAAACATAATGGTAACACTTACCCTCGACAATTTACCACCAGTACATTTCTCTGATTTTAGAGTTAGCCTCGAAAAAAGAGACCACTTTAATCGGCATTGTACACATCTTCAGGTCTGTATCTTCTGCAGTAACATCAGCAGCTTCACCCGATGTGCATTTAAATGCGACGTTATGCCTAGTTCGCCACTTACGAAACCATCCATCTGAGGCCGAAAATGTTGCGTTTCCTATGTGTTCTGCTATTTCTTTGGCCTTGGATTTTATAATTGGATCTGAAAGAGGGATGTTTTTACTTCTTACTACAGCGACTCAGTCATAACACAACTTATCGACCTGGGAGCCCTTAGGTGTGAGAAAAATTCTTTTTTGGTTAATATTAAACCCAGACCTCCATTTAGCTCTGATGTCTTCTTTAGTTTTGATAATTGCTGCAGATTGCGTTTTTCCAATATTAAACCTTAAGAAAATTTAAGAATGAATTGATGGCTGACTATTTAAAATACAAAAATGTTACCTATTTGCAATATCACAAACAGAATTTTTTTTCTTGGAAATTAATTATTTCCATTTTTGTTTAAGGAGAGCACATTTCGCGATTCCCTTCTTTAAAAGTTGATCGTTTTCAACTAATGTTTATCAAAATAGTAAAACATGAAAAAATCCATTTCTAAAGTAACGGTTAATCGCAGTAGCCGCAGCACTTTTTGTTTATGATCAAAATACGGGGAATCACAGCTTAACGCCCTGAAAACATAGGCAGCGACAGACTTCAATCGACATCTGTCAAATATTAAAATACACACGTTCTTACGGACACAGTTATTGAGACTGCTGCATAACTACATAACTGTGTCCTTAAGAACGTGTGTATTTTAATATTTGACAGATGTCGCTCTCTACGTCGCGCCCGTTTGATTTCGCTTCCTGCCTATTAATTTAACTTGTTTCAAAAGCTTTATTTTTATTATATTTTCACATATTTACATAGATTTATATACAAAAAAGTATACATATATAAAAGGACTGTTAAAAAAAAACAACAAAAAATTAATATTTTTCAAAAGTTGTATTTTTTTATTCAAAGTAGTTTCCTTGTGCTTCGATACAGCGTTTAGCCCGGTCAATTAGCATTTCAAATAAGCGTTTAAGGTCATTTTTCGGAATGCTCTTGAGAATATCGGTCGTCGCCTTTTGGATAGCTCAAATGTCCTGAAACCAGTGTCCTTTCATGGGCAAATGAAGTTTTCCAAATAGGTAAACATCACAGGGTTCCAGATCAGGTGAGTAGGGTGAATGATTAATGGTTAATATGGAGTTTTTTTGTCAAAAAATCAATGACAAGTGTAGACCGATGACACGGCGCATTATCGTGCAACAGGCGCCAGGACCCTGCCGCACGGTATTGTGGTCGAGCACGACGAATGCGTGACGAAAGACGCTTCATAACACCAAGATAAAACACAGCATTAACCGTTTGGCCAGGTGGGACGAACTCTCGGTGTACAATACCCTCGGAATCGTAAAAACAAATCAGCATTGTCTTTATATGCATTTTACGACCGATGACCAAAAGCTGCTGTCACTTTTTGATCGATAACATCGATTGTAGTTATCCAATTGTCTTAAATTTTTTACGAAATGTCAACAAGAGATCAAACTTTTTATTTCATATACCCACGAATAGGTGGCACCACCAGAAACAGTTATATTTAAAAAGTTCTGTTTCTTTTGCGACAGACCTTGTGTTTATATTTTATATGAATATATATATATATATATATATATACATTTATATATATTGGTTTTGTTTTAAAACTGAATTTTGTTTCTGTATGTGTATATTTCTTTTTATCTCTTTTTTATATGCATTTCACTTCAAACTTAATTTTTTTATTCTCATTATTTCGCGTTTTATGTGTTTAAAGTCACTTTACTCGTATGTTTTAAATTTTTTAATTGATTTTTTTTCTACTTGTATAGTGCCTTTCTGCAGGCTCAAAGGCCCATGTTGATATTCTAGAAAGTTCCCAGCACTCACCGTTCGGAAAATAATATAAAATAAGGAGCACACAATTCCGCAAGAATTTTATACAAAATTTTATTTTTTCCGCAAGAATTTTTATACGAAATTTTATTATATTTTAAAAAGGTATATGTTCGCAAAAATGTAAAAGCTGGAACCCAAGATGAGCAAATGCTACACAAAATGCTACAAAAAGTTGTTTCATTCGTTGTTCAAAGACTTCACCCAACATTTTGTGACATATATTTTGTTCTTAATTCACTATTAGCGGTTGGAAGGATTGTAGTAACTAAAGAAACGGTTCTTTGTTGTAACTTGATTTATACATGTCCATTAAACGAACAATTAACATAATTGTACCAGTTCCCGGCGGATAATGAATTTTTCTGAAAGTATCCAAGATGTTGAAAAAGTAATGTGCAATGTATTTATTTACACCCACTTCTATAGTTCATTCAATACATTTATTGCCTGTCTGTCGGCTGTGTGGAAAGCACCCATACGAGCAACTCAATGGAAGCATCCATACCAGTGCTTCCCAAACTTAGTTTTGCCATTACCCAGTAATTTTCACACTGTCCTTTTGTGACCCACTTAATAATATTAAACTCAAGACGGTTACATGAGATTATATAATACACGTTTAATAATAGTAAGGGAAATGTTTTATTAATATTAAATTATAGTATTTTGGTATCTTTGGTACTCACTTTTTAGTGCGAAGTATGTAGTGTTGCTTATTTTTAATAATAGAGTTCAAGTTTGCTGAAATTGCTGAAAGTTTTATTTTGAGATCGGGTTCCACTTCCAGTCTGTTTCGATATTTATTTTTAAGGTAAACTAGTGTTGAAAACCCAGCTTCACATTTGTAAGTGGTCACCAACGGCATTAAAAAAATCATTGCTTGATGAGCTAGTATTGTGTATTCTTGACGACAAGATAATCAAAAATCAATCAATGGTCTTGTGTCAAATGTATCCTTGACAGTTCAATCAACGAATCGACATCTGAATCTGGCAAATTTGTTTCGGAATCTAACTTGAATGTAAATGGGTTTCTTATCCAAGCTTTGTTCCCATCGATTGGAGGAAGAAAATTCCTCTCCAGCTCTAATAAATGTTCTTTAAATTGAGTTAAGATGTCTTGTGGCAATGCAGTATTGTTGTACTCTTTTTGTATTTCACACAAATTACTAAATGCTTTAAACCACACTATAAGCTTTTTTCTTGCAGCTTCCACTTTGTCTTTCACTTTAAATATTGTCACATTGTTACCTTACAATGCCATATTTAGATTATTTTAAAATTCAAAAATAACAGATATGTAAGTCACTTTACCAATCATGAAATCTGTCCTTAAATTCAAATATCACATCTCTAGCTGTTGGGGGATGTTGCTCCAAAAAAACTTTTACTTCTTCTTTTAAATCAATAAGCCTTTTTAAGACGTTACCTCTTGACAGCCATCGCACCTCACAGTGTAAAAGAAGATGTTCGTGATCACTTCCCATTTCTTTGCACAGAACAGAGAACAATCTTGAGTTAAGTGGACGAGATTTTATGAAGTTATTGAACTTTACACACTCTTGCATCGTTGCTGTCAAGGGTAAGGGCATTTTTTGACGGCTAATACTTCCCTATGAATGCTACAGTGCGTCCATATACATTCCGTAGCTATGGCTTTTATCCTTGCCCGTGCGCCATCACTACTTAATCCCACACACTTCTTCCATTCAATGTTATTTTTGTTGATATAATCATTAATCAAGTTAAATATTTTTTCGGAGGTCATTCGTGTTGGCAAAGTCAGCGGTGAGTGGCACGTGCGGGCGCGCGAATTATACGTTGCGTCGCGGTGAACGGGTTTTTAAAAAAGTAAAAAAAAAATCAAATTGGATTACAACGAGGTGGCATTGATGGCAATCAAGAACAGACTGCTTTACTTAAATAAATTTACTTAAAATGAAGCTTATTCTAATTACAACTTGCTTATTAATAATATTAACTTATTTTTAACATATCATTGCTGAATAAGCATACTTTTATTACTTCCAATAATTCTTAGGAACTTTACTTGTTAAATTAATTTTTGATTACTTTATCTGTTTATGCAAATTGCAAAAGCCGGAAATGGTGTTACGTATATGTTGCAAGTTGCTTAAACAGTTCATCGTATTTGTCAAATGCATTGTCAGGTGTTTTTACATACTGAGTCGTACATGTAACTACTCCCCCCTTTATAGTAGAATTCTCCCGAATTCTTTTATTTAATATTATTTTTTATATATTCGTGTTTTTTGATAATGACAATAGCTACTAATATAATTGTAATTATGCTTTATATGTTGCAAATATGAGATATTTTCGTATGCATTTTCAATTTAAAAATGTTTTCTATATTTGATTTATGTTCTTCTACTATTTCGCCAAAAGTATTTTTTTCGTAAAATTCTGACTGTCTTTATATTTTAAAGTTACAATATTTTCTTTTATATCTTCAACAAATTTTGAAAAATAATAGTCATTAATTTTAACTGAACAATTATTAAACCTTATTACATGGTTTCCACTTATTAATGGTAGTTCTTGATTACATGTTTTATTCATTTTTAAAGTTTTTGCATTTTTAATAAGATTTTTTTTTACATTTTACAAGATTACAATTATTTCTTAAAATACAAAGTTTGCTTATTTTCATTTGTTCTAATGATTTATTATCTTCAAATATTAATGTTTTATTTTCGTAGGTAAATATTTCTTCTATTTTTGCATCTATTTCATTATTTTCTCAGTTTAATATTTTGATATTTTTGTTCCAAATACTAGAAATTTATTATTAACAATTTCTGTTCCTATTTGTAGATATTTTAGTTTATTCGATATTATATTTTACAATTTCTTCGTTAGTTAAAATATTCGGATGTATTATCCCATATTTAGCGGATACAACATTTTCTTGTATATGTTCTATTTTACTTTACAAAAATTTAATTTTTTGTATTGATCTAAATATAAAGTTTGTTTATATTTATCATATATAAGCTTATTTATCGAATTAAGTTCTTTTTAATTTTTTTTTTTTAATCTGTCACTTTTAACAATTTTTTTCAAAACCATCACAATGTTGTGTCATTAAAATTATTATCCAAATCTGTAAATTTTAAAGGTCTTTTGTATTACTAGAATGGATGTTTTCTAAGTTTTGTTTTCTATATTTCGGCTGTTCATTGTGCCTAACAGCTTTATAATTTTTTATAAATCCTTCCGTTCTTTGTTCTGTATAGTCTTCCCTGCTCCTATGCAGTTTGTTGATTGTCTTTTCTTTTTGCTATTCTAAATTTGCTACTTCATATTTGAAAAATTTGTCTATAATTGTTAAAAAAAGGATTCTTTTTATTACAGACATATGTACATATGTAGGTGTCTATGTGGATTATTTCATTATTCCTCGTAGGCGTTTCTGTATGAAAAATTTTTTGTTTAATAGGTCTCCTATCATATTTTACTTCTTGACATGTTTCGCATTGGTTAATTACTATTTGTATTAACTCCCTTAATTTAGGATAATAAATTTTATTTCTAAGTTGTTTCTTGTTTGCCCGAATGCATACTTTCTCTAATGTGATACAACGAAATTTGTTTAACAGCTTCCACTTCTGTTTCTATATCCTCTGCTCTCATTGTGCTCTTTATAAATTCTAATTGTTTATCATTTGAAAATATTTCTATTAGATTCTCTTGTACTATATTGTACTGTCGCTCAGATAATTCCGAATAGATTCCTACTTTTTCTCTTGTTATATCTTTTTTAAATATTTCACTCAATCTATCAAAATCAGGCTCTGAAATAATAATAATTCTTTTCCCATGTATCTGTTTTAGTTCCTCTGTCTTGTTATTTGTCAAAATACTTTTAGTTTAGTCCTTGATATAAAAATGCTCTTGTAAATTTTCTTCTGCTGACTGTATTGTTTGCATTGATGTATCGTCATCTAAACTGTTAACTATATTTAGGTCATGCTCTGAAATTTCATCGGTATTTTCATCCTCATTTTCTTTTATCACATCTTCATTATCATGTATTCTGCTAAGAAAATCTGCTGCTCTGTTTTCTTTTTCTTTAATATATTCGATGTCAAATTGATATTCACCTAATTTTAACAGCCATCGTTGATGTTTTGGTGACATGTCTTTCCCTCTATATTTTGAATGTAAGTACATATTTAATTGGTTGATGATCTGTTACGATCTTAAACTTTCTACCGTATAAATATGGTCTTAAGTAGTTTACGCTCCAAATAATTGCTAAAAATTCTTTATCAGTTGCTGAATAATTTCGTTCACGATTATTTAAGGTTCTGGATGCATAAGATATTGGGTGTCCTTCTTGAGATATAAATGCTGCTATTGCATAATTTGATGCATCTGTAGTTAATATAAATATTTTTTCAAAATTTGGATACCGTAAAATTGGATGCTTATTAATCGTTTAAGTTGTTCGAATGCTTCTATATATGAAGGATCTTGTATAATAATTCGGACTCCTTTTTTAGATATTTAATTGGTTGTGCTAACTTTGCATAGTCCTTAACAAATTTCCTATAATAACCTGTTATACCTAAAAAGCTCTTAATCTGTTTTTCCGTTTTTGGTAATTCTAATTCTTCTATTACTTTGTTTTTATTTGGATTAGGCTTGAAAACATCCTTTGTATCCATTGGTATTTTTAAATTTTTTAATTCTAATACCTTGGATGTAGGGCAGGTCGCCTCCAAACTGGTGCATCCTGGGTAACGCTAAATGACCTGCAGCCTTCACGGCCTTACAACTCCCTGGATGATTTTTGGCTTTGGACTGGGTTTTGAGAAACTTTTGTATTGCATTTGGTAGAACCCTGTGCTGGTGGTGGCGGCATTCTGACACCTGAGTACGATGAGGTGACACTCATTAGAAATGGTTGACGGGCTAATGTCGCAACCGCCCCCGTCCCGTTAAAACCCTAGCAGGCCTCAGAGTACGTTAAGGCTAAAGTCAGACCGCCGACTGGCGGCCAAGATCGTGGAACGCTACGGTGACAATAATGTTGGTCAGGTTTCTGAGCAACATGCTTGTACACTCGAGTGGGCCAGGAAAGTGCTGAGCGAGGACGATAGGGTAGTACCGGAAGTTAAGAGGACAGAACCGGCAGTCAAGCGGCAGAGGTCGCACGAGTGAGAAACCTCCCTTCGTAAGAAACCGCGAACGAGAAAGGCGCCAACCTTTAGCGAGATCGCTAAAGGTGCTGGGGCTACAGTACTTGGGGTGCTTGATCGTAGTAGGGGGACGGTGCCATCTCCCATGATGAATGGACCCTCTTCCATAGCGGCGGCTATCTCGTCGGTCTTCCTGAAGGTAGTCGAGGAAAGCCTGGGCCACCCCCAAAATGTGTGAGTGCCGGTTGGCACCAAGGGCTGCACAAGCTCAGAAGCTGTGCTGACGAGCGATCGGCCATCTTGTATAAGAAGGTAGTCTCTCAGGGGGGGGAAGTTTGGAAGGGAGCCAGACTGGAGGCCGTGGCCAAAGAGGATCTTCCTCTTCGTCCTAGTGCTCGCGTTTGGCTGCCGGCCGAACATTCCTCTGCGAGTGAAATTGAGGAAATCCTCAAATATTGCAATCCCTCACTTCCAACGCAGGACTAGAAAGTGTTAAGACTAGAGAAAACCGATGAACCGTATCGGCAAGCGCTGATAATGCTAAACACGGAATCCATCGATCCTCTCAGTAAAGCAAAGGGAGCCATTAGCTATGGCCACCGGAGGAACCATCTTCATATCGACCTCTGTGCATTATTCACAGTATTGGGAAAATATATGAAAGCATTGTTAGAAACCGCTTGGAGATAGCAATCCAGAAAGCCGGCGGATTATCAGAAAGACAATACGGCTTTATGAAAAAGAGGTCCACCATTCACGCACTATACGATGTCGTTGACACTGCGAAATGTGCAGGAAGTGGCAAGCGATGAAAAGGCGAAACAAAAAAATATTGTGCGCTGATCACCCTGGATGTGAAGAATGCCTTTAATTCAGCAAAGTGGGCAAACATAATTAAAGCTCTATATGAAATACGTGCTCCTCAATATCTTATGGAAATTGTCAAAAGGTATTTTGAAAACAGGCGTCTATTATACGATACAGATGAAGGCACAAAGAGCTACTCAATTTCGAGTGAAGTACCGCAAGGCTCGGTACTAGGCCCCCTTCTATGGAATATAATGTATGATGGGGTGCTAAGGAGACACCAACCGAAAGCTGTTAAATTGGTGGCTTACGCAGACGACCTTATTGTGGTAGCAGTGGCTAAACATCTCGACGACCTCCGGAGCAAATGCAATGAGTGCATAAACGGTCTCCTCAATGAGTTTGGAACTGGCTGAGCAAAAGACAGAAGTCTTGCTCATAAGTACAAGAAAAGTAGAGGAAAGTATATCTCTCACCATAGGGGAGTGCGAGATTCATTCACAGCCACGCCTAAAATATCTGGGAGTAATAGTAGACTCAAGGCTCAAATTTAAGGATCACCTAGAGTACACTGCAGGTAAAGCGAATAAAATCCTGAATGCCTTATCAAGAATGATGGCAAATAAAGGCTGCGTGCGTTCCAACCGGCGTTCCGGCGTTTTTTACTCGCAAAGGTAATGAGATCGGTTATGTTATATGCGGCTCCAATATGGATCCAGGCGCTAGGCATCAAAGCATATGCCAGACAAATAAACACAGTGCACAGGCTGTCGGCACTAAGAGTTATCAGTTCTTTTCGAACAATTTCAAGTGAAGCTGCTGAAGTAATAGCCAGTATGATGCCCATTGACATCCAGGGTGACGAATACGAACGAGTTTACAAATTACCAGAGCCATCTATAGGAGCCAAAAGAGAAGAGAGGTTGAAAAGCTTAACGATATGGCAGCAGCGGTGGCAAAACTCACTTAAAGGACGGTGGACCTACAGACTAATACCGGACATCCATTCCTGGATCAACAGACGACATGGGGACCTGGATTTCCACCTAACCCAAGTACTAAGTGGGCATGGGTGCTTTAGAAGCTACCTGTACAGAATCCAGCACGACATTAGTCCGAATTGTCCGACGTGTTCAGAGTGTTTAGAAGACTCCGAGCATGTATTCTTTTATTGCCCTCGCTTTTTAAGTACAAGGGAGAAACTTAAAACTACACTGGGGGGTAGTTTTACGGTGGAAAATTTGACGACACTTATGTGCCAGTCCACTGAGAACTGGAATGCTGTCAGCGAAGCGGCAGCGTCAATCATGACAAAGCTTAGACATATAGGGCATAGAGGAGACTTAATTGTCTTATCCCTCCATCAAGTAATACCTAATCAGGTGGTTCCGTGGGAGAGTCTGGGGTTGGGAGTAGGTTAGGTTTAGCGGATTAAAGTTCCACACTTCGGCTTTTGATGCTTCCTCCTACTTAAAAAAAAAAAGACCTGCCACCGAACTGGCGGGTGTTGAAGTTAAGCGCCTTTGTAACTATGTATTGGCTACAAAGCGCTTCGCCAATCTGTAAGTTCGAACTCGGGAGTTCTTTTTCAATGGCATCACAAAGAACTACAATATTAGTCTACGTGCGATCTTTGATCAGCCATCTAACCTAACCTAATATCTTGAAAATATCTCTAATTGATTGTATATGTTCCTGTAACGTTATACTAAAGATTAGTATGTCATCTACGCATGTTTTGTTTATAAAGTCTCGTAAAATTTTGTTCATGAGTCGTTGAAAGGTTGCAGGTACCTTCGTAAAAGAATTATATGTGCAATACAATAACTTAAGTTTAAAGTATCAAAAACACAAAATATATTTTGATGGCTTACTGTTTTATTTATGGCTTTATAAGATGTATTAAAGAAAAACAAAATTCGAATTATTTATAAATTTTTTTAATAAAAAAAAACTATTTTACTTTAATTCCATAGAAAATAATTATATGTGCAAAATAGAAAACTTCTCAAAATTCATATCCAATGTTATCTTAACACGTATATAATAAAAAAAAACTTTAAGTAATTGATGTTTTAAATATTTTTAGTATGTAATAGTATTACCCTTTTGCAGTTTTACCATGCACAGTCTTCGTGGCATGGACCCTACTAAGTTTTGCAGAGTGGTTAGCTCAATTTTCTCCCACTCTGATACAATGGCACTTTTTAGCTGCTTAATAGTATCATACTGCTTTGCATGTGCATATATTTTAGCAGTAAGTATGCCCCAAAGGTCCTCTATGGGATTAAGATCAGGACTCAAAGCTGGCCAATCCAATAATTGGATATTTCGGGACTGAAAAAATGCTTTCGTAGCGCGAGACACATGAATGGGGGCGTTGTCTTGCTGAAATATCCAATTGTCGTCATGAAAATTCTCAGCAAAAGGGATGAGCTCACTATCTAGTAGATCAATGTATACTTCGGAATTCACTTTAGTAGGTAAAAAACACATATGAGATTTTCCTTTGGAACTAAAGGCAGCCCATACCATTAAAGATCCCCCACCATGGTTTCGCTTATAGCAAGTCTCTCTTGGATGTCTTGTATCTCTCCAATATTTGTGATGACCATCTGGACCATCCAAATTAAACTTTTTTCGTCACTAAAAATTACATTTTCAAACTCCTCCTCCCAAAACCGATATTTGTCGCAAAATGAAATACGAGCATCTTTATGTTGCTTTTTCATTCGCGGCTGAGCTAGTTTTGATTCAAACTTGAGGCCCAATTCATGCTTCATAATTTGCTGAACACGCTGTCTAGTGATTGGTAAGCCTAATTCTACTTTTATCTGCCTGCAACTCATACCTTCGCTAATTGCTAATTGATGAATGCGTCTCTTGGTGCGCTTATCAACTGCTGGTAACCGACCAGTACGCTTTATGACACCATAATTTTCAGGATTTTTCAAATAATTTGAAACTGTATTACGATGTCGGTTCACTGACGCAGCAATTCGTCCAATGCTTATGCCGGCTTCGTGCATTCCAATTATCCTACCCCGCTCTTCATCCGATAGTTCTGTACCACGTGGCATTTTAACTATATAACTATTCAAAAATAATATATTATTTTTCTACGCACTATATTTAATACCTATAACTTACTTATTTTCCAATTTTTCACTTTAGTTAAAAAACAAACTTTATATGTTGTCTGTTCAGCTGCCAGAGCACAAATAGATGAATTTGCACATATAATTATTTTCTATGAAAAATACAAATCGCAATGACATTTTCAATTAACGGTAATTCAAATGAAACAAATGATAGTCTAAGATCCGGCTTAAGAACAACACCCCTCATTCTTTTCCGTGATAAAATATTTTATTTTAATAATAAGACTTATTGATTATTCAAATGAGAAATGATTGACAGTCTACATCTTAGCAAGACTATTTTTAATTACAAATTAATTAATTTAATTTTTCTTCTTGGTTACCCTCACTCTTTTCCTTTATAAATTTAGTCTCAATCAAAGAAAAAAAGTATATAGAAATTGCCATACAATGTTTGACTACCTTTTTTTAGGCAAGAATACGTGTCAACCAGGTGTAAACAGGTAAGCGGATGGAGTGATTTACCCTCATTCTTTTTCTTTAAAAATTAAATATGTAAATATTCTGAATTTTATTACGAATCCAACGATATATGATTGACTTTCCAAATCTTGGCAAAGCTAATGATTGACACGATCTAAAGTTTCAATAATTTCATGTAGAAATAAAGTGTAACTGCAAGCGCTATATCTTTTTATATATACGGCAGAGAAGGATGTACAATAACAGCTGCGCATAAGACTCTTGCCAGAAAGAGAAAGATGTGAGTTCAGTTCTGTGTGTATAAGACAAAGATAAATATATTCCCCCACTTAAAATTATTTTGGAGCCTTACGGCGTTATAGCATTATTAGCTTTAAAAAGTTGTAATATATTGTTATATGTTTTAAAAGTTATTGCTTAATGTTAAATTACTTTTTAAATTTTCTTACATCATACTTATTAAACCAATTTAATAATTAAAAATAGAAATATTAAATTTTAAAAAATAAAATATATTATTAGATTCAATATTAAAGAAATAAAAACGTAAATAATTTAAGTAGTTAATTGTTGAAAAAATATTTTTTATTATAAAACGTTATAAAAGTATTTTTTATCCTTAAATTATGATTAATTACTATAATATAAAAAATTATTCATTATCTGATTCATCAGAACTTGCAATATTGAAATCGAATTCAGAGTTATCGTCGTCATTTTCTTTAATTGTAGCCTGCAAAATGTCATCAACTTGCAAGGGTGTCGGATCTCCAAGGAACTCTATTGGTTTTAATAATTTCTCATCTATGTACCACCCACAATTTTCGGGTTGCAGCTGAACACAGTACGGATCAGTAGCATTAAGCCACATGGCATTCACGTATATTGTTCGTAGAATTTTTTGTTTCAACGATTTCCAGCAAGGTGGAATTGTGTTGGAATTAAAGCTTCTAACTTTTCTCAAAAATGGTTCGTTACTTTTATTGGCTGAATAATTTTTTTGAAAAATGCGATATCTTGCATCATTAACACTTGTGCAATTTTTTATTCCGTACATAACAGCAGTAAATTCTTGGACCACGTAAATTTTTTCGTCTATAAAAAGATCGGTACTATCTTTCAATGAGGCAAACACTTTCTGATAAGTTTAATTTTTTGAAAAAATTTTATAAGGCCTGACTTTTCCTTTATTGTAAAAAGCTGCAGTATAATCACAGCCTGTAAAAGCGTGGTACGCCGGTAAACTTTGGCATAATGAGACCCCTAACTTTGTTGCTAATTCAGTACAATTTACGCAGCTAAAATCTTTTGTTTTTAGTTTTACTTGCTGAGACCGCTAACCAAATTTCTGCTTCTGGAACTTTATGCATGTTGCCCAGCAGAATTATCAATGCATCAGTATCAGAGGCCTTCACTAAGATTTTTGACGTTGGTAAAACTTTACTGATATGATACATAATTCGCGTATCCGCTTCTTCGTGATAACACTCATAATTAATTTCTTCACTTTTAACAACACGATTTGCTATCGATTGGTACGAGTAGCATTGTGTCTCAACAGTTAAAAAATTTTTTTTTGTTTGTATTATCGTTACCAAATGATCATTTTCTCAACAATTTGCTACCAAATTACCAAAGCGTTTTTTGAAGTGATAATGATATATAAGACGTTTTCATTTCCCCCCACCAGTGGTAAGGAATGACAAATTCTTTTTTGAGGTCAATGTTTGATCTTAGGGTGCCCGCAGAGTGGGCGCTTAAAGCCGACCGAGTGGATTTTCCCATTTACGCAACACGCGAATTTCCGCTCGACTCGGCTTTAAGCGACCACTCTGTGGGCGCCCTTACAAATCAATTACACACCTTTCTCTTTCTGGCAAGAGTCTTATGCGCAGCTGTTATTGTACATCCTTCTCTGCCGTATATATAAAAAGATATAGCGCTTGCAGTTACACTTTATTTCTACATGAAATTATTGAAACTTTAGATCGTGTCAATCATTAGCTTTGCCAAGATTTGGAAAGTCAATCATATATCGTTGGATTCGTAATAAAATTCAGAATATTTACATATTTAATTTTTAAAGAAAAAGAATGAGGGTAAATCACTCCATCCGCTTACCTGTTTACACCTGGTTGATACGTATTCTTGCCTAAACAAAGGTAGTCAAACATTGTATGGCAATTTCTATATACTTTTTTTCTTTGATTGAGACTAAATTTATAAAGGAAAAGAGTGAGGGTAACCAAGAAGAAAAATTAAATTAATTAATTTTTAATTAAAAATAGTCTTGCTAAGATGTAGACTGTCAATCATTTCTCATTTGAATAATCAATAAGTCTTATTATTAAAAAAAAATATTTTATCACGGAAAAGAATGAGGGGTGTTGTTCTTAAGCCGGATCCTCTACTATAGTATGATACCAGGTGAGATGTTCTCTACTGATGGGATGTGTTGATTGTTTATAATAGTGCATTCCGCTGGTTCGCTTCGAAGTAGTCGAGGGACGCAAGTAGTGTTACTAATATCTATTAAGTTCTTACGGTTACAAATTCTTATATTATTATATTCCTTACATTTATTCTTAACGCCAAAAATTTTGTTATCATTACAAGTAACTATATCCTCATAGGGGATTTTATCAATATTTTTCTTCATTTTTATTGGTTTTATTAAAATTGAGTCGCAAATATCCTCATTTGTTAAGGGTATTCCGACTATATAAAGTAACATTGTATTGTTTGACGCGACTTTTACATTTGCTAGTTCTAGTGAGTCTTCCATATTGTTTAATGTAAAATTATTATTTTCATATTTCATTTATTATTTTCAAATACAGATTAATCTAAGTTCGTCATTTGACAAAATATATGAATTTACGACGCCGGCCTTTGCCCAATGCATTGCGTAATCTATATTAATTATTTCCTCTTTAATAATTTTTAATTTATATTTTATTTCAACAGCCAAATGGTGTTGTATTTCTTCGTTCGTTTGTAAGGTTTTTATTATTTTATTTGATATTGTGGTGATATTGTTAGTTCTGTCAAAAATTACTTTGTTAATTATTACTTGTTTATTGTTATTTTCTATTATATTATTAAGTTGATTTTCTAGAATTACTAGGTCGTCATGGTCGGGATTTTCAGCGATCCATTTCCAGACTGTCCCTAGTGCATCTGTTAATTTTTTAAATCTCTTTGGTTTAAGTCTGTTTAAATAAGTCTGTGTCAAGTTTATTTCGTTAATGAGAATAGGAAGGAGGGGATTTTCTTCAGTGATCTTTATCTTAATGATGCTGCTTATTTCATTCAATGTTTTCTGGCATGCATCCAGGTCGACTTTATGAATTATTCTGTACGTTCCTGTTTGAATTTTAGTTAGTCCTGTATTAAATGTTGCTAACTGCGAGTTGGTGTAGTCTATTATTTGAAAGTCTGCGTACACCAGATTTACGAAAAATCTGTAAGAGGAAGAAAAAGGAAAAAGAAGGGGTAATAAAACTAGGTTTTAATGTTGCTTTTGTGTACCGTTCGTCCTTTCTCTGTGATTACTACACTGGATTTATCCTCTTTCACAACTTCTTTTTTATATCTAGCTGTGAGCTTAGATCCTAATCATTTGTTTATTCTAACATATATTATTTCTCCAGGAGAGTAGGATTTCGTTGGCTTTCGTATTTTATTGTGAAATTCTAAATCTTTTGCTTGTGGTTAAATGAGCCTTAGTCGCCTGCCCCACACCACACCTACACCCATCACTAACACGCACACTCACCACACTCACCTCGACATCACCACACTTCACATCAACACCACCCACACGCGCGAGCGCAGGATCCACACACTAAAACACACACCACATCACTCCATGGAAAAAGGGTCCGCTTTCACACAAATCAGTGCTTATTCGACCGCTTTCGAAACCACGTCGCTTTCCGCCACCGCTACGCAGCGTACTCAAGTATAAGTAATTAACATACATATTCAGTGAAGTTTATTGTAAAAACCAAATCGATTGTAAATACAATTTAAAATCAAATACCAGTTTATTGTAAAAACCAAATCGATTGTAAATACAATTTAAAATCAAATACCAGCCGGTGGTCGATCATATTGTTACAGCCGAATCCCGAGATTTTTTTATTTTTAAAATACCTAAGGCTAACAAGTGGTAAGTGAAGCAGGAAAGCACTAAAACATTGGTCCTTCGAGCCGCAAAGAACGGCACTATTGAAAAAAAACAAAGAAAATCAACTTCTGTGACATAAAACGTATTAAAAACTTGCAAATTGCACAAGTGGAAGGCGACACATACATACACATATACAAATATACAAAAATTAAGTGCAATATACATATGTATATACAAAGTGTTTATTGCAAGTGAAATTAAAAAGAAGTGACAAACACATACATACATACAAAAAAAAAAAAAAAGAAGTTGAAAACGGAAAACACAAAACGGTTTCCTACCGTTACAAAAAAAAATCAAAAAATTTTTAATCAAAATCAAAAAAAAAAAATAAAAATTTTATGCTAATACGAAAAATTTTAAAACGCGTTTGAGACATATAAATACATATTAATTTCCTACATACAATATTGTGCTGAACAACTAAACAAAAAAAATCCGGGCGCGTAAATTAATTTATTCTAAACGGGCGCGAAGTTTACAACCAAACAAGAAAGAAAAACAATAAACCCAATAAATTTCAAACAAAAATAATAAATAATAAAATTACTACTGGTGGAAATAAAATACATCTGTACATACCAAACAACCACAGGAAGAGCTCAAAAGGAAAGGGATACAGCGACCAACCCTAACAACATCAACATCAGCAGCAACAGGAAACAAATAGGATACAACTGGGACAGCGACAAATGCAAACAACCCAAAACCCTCAAATACCGCATACTAAAGCC
The DNA here is from genome assembly GCF_023373825.1 of Bactrocera dorsalis. Lineage (NCBI taxonomy): Eukaryota > Metazoa > Arthropoda > Insecta > Diptera > Tephritidae > Bactrocera > Bactrocera dorsalis. Next base: position 77,511,563 of record NC_064304.1, read on the forward strand.
CTCAAATACCCTTGAAGCGGCTCAAAGTGAGTGTATCGACTCCATTTATTCATATAAAATTTTTATATAGTGGCATATATCGTCGCTCGCATGACCAACTAACGGAACTGACATTTACAAAATTTTACAGGAGAGCAGTTTTAATATTTTTGACCCTTTATTCCATTGTCCCTGTCGAAATGTATGCATAATATTTTCAGTCTGCTTTTCTAATTATGTACTCTGACGTCTACTCTTTAATATTATTATGGCAAAATGGTATTATATTGGATTTTAATGCGATTTTTTGATTGCAATGCAGATACGTTACCTTTGTGGCAATTTTAGAGGGCTGAAGCCCCCCCCCCGAAATAAGGAAATTTTTTAAATAAATCGCAAATAAAAAAGATTTATCACTGACTGAATCTTTTGAAACTCTTATACACAACTCAGCTCAAACCTATAACAGTCGTACGCAACTACACTAGACGGTGACTGAAAACTTATCAAAAGTCATACTTAAGCGTTGTACAGATCTCCACCTTGATATGGCGAAGTTGGTTGGCCAGGGATATGACGGAGCAGCAAACATATCAGGGCATTTAAGTGGAGTGCAAACCAGGATAAGACAACTGTATCCAAAAGCACGATATGTTCATTGCGCTAGTCACCGATTGAACCTTGCGCTTTCTAATACTATGTCATTACCTTCAATACGGAACTGCCTTGGTATTGTCAGTGAAATAGCAAATTTATTTAGAAACCATTCAAATGCAAACACAACTTTCCAGGACGTTATACAGAAGCACGCACCAGAAAGCAAAAAAAGACGACTTGTTCGCCTTTGTGAAACAAGGTTTATAGAAAGGCATGAAAGCATTATAAGCTTTGTGGAGCTTTTCAAATTCATTGTACTAAGTTTGGAAATAATTTCGAGTAAGACATGGTCCATTTCGTCTAAAGCATCAGCCTTCTTAGCAGCGGTAGAGAAAAGCGATTTTTTGCTTAGTCTATTGTCTGTGAGTCTGTGAGCAATTGTTCAGCTTAACGCTGCCACTGTCTGTGCAACTCCAAGAAAAATCTATGGATTTTGTATCAGCAATGAACCGAGCCAAAGAATTAATAAGAACTCTGCACCAGATAAGAGAAACAGCGGATGGTTTTTTCAACGATATTTTGCAAACAGCATCACAAATGTCTAATGATTTTTATGACATAGATCTTGTAGTGCCTAGAGTGACTTCGCGTCAAACTACTCGTGCTAATCCACCTTGCACAACCCCTGAAAGCCACTTCAGAGTTACAATATTTATTCCATGCGTTGATGCTCTGATTCAAAACATGACAGAACGTTTATTAGTGAATGAGGCTATACTCTCGTCATTTCAAATTCTACTCCCAGGTTTTGCTGTAATTGATAATGCCGAAGAATTAAAAAATTTAACTATTTACTTCGAGGAGCAAATATCAATGACAGCATTAAAATCAGAGTAACGATTGTGGTGTGCCAGGTTATCAACAATAGATCCAACCATAGAAGTGTTGAAATTACTGCAACATTGCGATGCAACGTATTTTAAAAATATTCACTACCTGCTTACAATTTTACCAACTCTTCCAGTGAGGACCGCTTCCTTCGAAAGAACTTCTTCAACCTTAAAAAGAATAAAAACTTTACCACGCAGTGTGATGGGCAATGAGCGGCTGAGTGCACTTGCTGTTATTGCAGTGCACTGGGATATTAAAATAGATCCAGATGAAGTAATTAATGATATGGCAAACAAGAAGAAAAGAAAAAAAATTACTTATTTAAGTTACAACTTAAATTTTTTTTTTTTGTCCATGGCAAGGTACTGATATTCTTAACTCTATTTCTTCAATATTAGTTGAGTTGTTTACTATATAAGTTAAAAAACGTTTTGTTATGTTTAATAAAAAAATATATTTTGGGAGCTATGCTCCTTTATTGAATTCCACTTAAGAACTAACATTTACAATTAATTATACTTAACTCTAAACCTATGTTTGCCGCTGCAACGGGTACGGAGTTTGCTGACGCTGCGCTTCCCACAGGTTGGCACTTCGCTGACGTTGCGCTTCCCATAGGTTGCCAGTACACGTGTCGCAGTCTCAGCGATTTAGTGGTATCATATTATTTTACTTTGTATCATATGATATTACTGCATTATATGATAATTTTGAATGTATGGGGTGCTAACTAGTCCCCCCTTGAAATTCAAACGTCCTTGTTTGAATCTTTAGGTGTATTAAAAATTTGGTTGAGACTTTCTATTGCCGGCCGTGAGAGTTTGTTGGGTTCATCTTCTTTTTGTTTGATCAGAAGTTTCTTGCCGAAAATTAGGGCGATGAATATTAAAAAGATGATTAGCGTGATGCTGGTTCTGTGCTTTACTCTGTTTGCTGCTTCTAACAGACTTACTTCTTTTGTATTGTTGAAGTTAAGCTGTTTCAGCATCTCCAGCGAGAGGAATTCTTCTATATTGTGTAGTGCGGATGACGGTTGAAGGATGGCTGGTAGTGGTTTACTTGCTGTTCTTTCTTCGTTATAGAACTTTTTTCCATTGATAACGATTGTTACGTTGGTATACAAAATTATGAAGGTCCCGTTTAAAAATGTAGGTTCGTTGTTTATTGAAATTTAGAAATATTATTCCTGGTCCCATTTCCTCTATGGTTGGAATATGTTGGTTGTTGACCTCCGTGCAGTTTGGCAAACGACTTTTTAAAAGATTATTTATACAAGTATCATATGATATTACTGCATCATATGATACTTTTGAATGTATGGGGTGCTAACTTATATAGTAAAGTAGCAACTGTCACTGAATTTTTGTTCTGACCACTACATCCGTCGGCAAACAGATAAACTTTTTTGCAGCCATTATTGTCATACTTCTGAAGAAAATGATAAACAGCAGTAGACACTTCAGATTCGCCTCGTTTGCTAATTCCTTCGTGCCAGGTGTAGCAAGAACAATCACCAGATGCAATATTATAGAATGTCAAATTATATACAGAAAGGCGTCTCTTATAAAATACAGCATTGTCCATTGAAATTGGAAGACTTATGACTTGCTGCATGTCAAAAGTTGCGCACAGAATTGTCGGGTCTATTTTAGCGGCTTCTTTACATCCATTTCTAATTAGTCGAAATTTGTTTTTTTCCTCATTGTGTATTTCAAACCGTTTGCTTAAAATATTCTTGACTTCTTCAGTTCCTTTATGATAACTCATACATAGTCCACACTGATCTTTTTTGGGCCGATGGAATGACAAATTTTTTGTTTGAAATATCTTTCGATAAGTCGAAAGGCTGGCAACAGCGCCCACGCCAATTTCCTGTGTAAATAAACTATACATTTTTTTTATTGTCAGATCGCCGTTAAGGTACTCTCGAGTCGAGTTGTTACGACAATAATGAGACTCCACTCGTGGAAATCTATCAATATGGCTTTCCACCTGAAGAGTTATAAGTCGATCTCTTTCGATGTAATTTTGACGACGACCTCCTCGTTTATCTTTGTCTACAACTCCTGTTGAGGTAATTTTAGACATCGCTGTCCTGACTACTTGTTCGGAAACTGCTAGTGTATTTAGGAAAAAAATTTGGCAAACTTGTTTACGTACGCCATTTAATGGAAGGTAATATTTCTGACTATTTTTTCTTCTTGTGAGCGGACCAGCTGTTTTACGTTTTGTTGAATTTTTTTCAATATACCGTACAATATATTCCCTTTGGAATTGCAATGATCCCAATGCCCAAAAGTCTTTAAATATTAACTGACGAGTTTGTTCGGAAAAACAAAAACAGCTGCGGCTTTTCTTTTTACAAAGTTCTATATTGCACGTAGGACCCAGTATTCGTTTAGGTATTGTTTTGTTATAAATTCGGGTCTGATACTCCTTTCCAGAGTTCTTCAATTTTTGTGCCACTTTCTTTTTGTTAGATTTGGTAGCTTTATGTTTTTGAGCATGAGATTCACCACCCTCTACTTCATACATTTCAGGAAAATCATCAGACGTTTCTATGGAGTGCGAAGTTCCTGGTAAGGGATCGCATGTTATATTTATGGTAAAATGAGTAGAGCAGAGCAAACAACCACATTTAAAGCAGGAACTGATAACATTTCTGCCGCATCCTAGAACTTCACAAGATTGTTCCAATTTTTCTGCCATGTTTAAGACCTTCACTGAGGAAATCCTACATTTGTTTTTGATTTAACAAAACATGTGTACACTTCTACTTACCTTTTATTATGCCACTATTCCTTTTGATAATAACACTTAAAAGATTTTTTAACTACACGTGTACCAATGAACATTACAATTGATGAGAACCGCACGACATTATAACGGTAAAAATTATGGCACATAATTGCAGTAACATGTGTTTTTGTTCTTCTTCTTCCTTTTGAAATAATTTGGCTCACTGTTGATATGGCGTTATCACTGACACTGCAAAGCATTGCCATTGCAAGGCGTTAGCAGTGCAAAGCATTGCCACTACAAACCATTGCCTTTCGAAATAGTTAAATAATATTAAATTTAGTTGTTTAAGCACTTAACAATGATATTCGATAATATTTAGTATTAATATCCGAACATTTGTTATGACTTCCGAAAACTGGATATTATCCAGGACACCCTAATGTTTATGGGCTCATTTATATTATAAGTTAGTTTTGCCCGAAATGTTTGTAACACCTCGAAATATGCGAGCTAGACAGACCTTAAAGTATACCGACCGGCTCAGAATCACTACCTGATTCGATTTAAGCATCTCTGTCCGTCCGTCCGTCCGTCTATATCAGGCCTGTCCAACATATGGCCCCCGGCCACCATCCGGCCCGCATAGGCCATTCACCCGGCCCGCCATCTCTTAGAGTCTTTGGACATCCCAGTTGTATAGGTTTGCTTCTATATGTTTACATGTGTGTGTGTCAATTAAAAAACTTACTCTATTGCAAGTAAAACAGTGCTCCCTGTAGTAAATAAAATAAGCAGTTGATAAGAAAGAGTACCTATAAAGTACTGTACTTTGCAAGTGCCTACAAATTGGTTTAAATCTCATGAGTATATCAAGCAAAACGCGTACATGTACAAAAAGAAAAGAAAACAAAAGAAGCGTGTCATATGGCACGAACTGATTCAAATAGCGCAACAACAAATTCATGAGAAATATTTTCGTCACAAACATCAGCACGAGCTAATGGGAAAACTTGTGTATTTGTTTTTTCGCATTCTCGCTCCAGCAAATTTTGTGGAAAAAATAGCAACAACATTCATCATTTTTTCTTATAATCCGTTAACCAGGAAGTAATAGTAAATCCTATGCAAAAAAATGATAATTTGGGAGCGATAAAAAAACAAATTGTTTTTGTTCTCGCACCACAAATTTCATTTTTGGAAAGCCTTTGCATTTGTTTTTGTACAAATTAATATACATAATATTAATTACATACAAATTAATATAATATCAATTACATACAAATTGTTTGAAAAATAAGTAATTAGTAAGTGATGGATAAAGTAGTGCAGACAGTTAATTTTATACGCGCAAGAGGGCTTAACCACAGACAGTTCCAGGCTTTTCTGGCTGATGTCGGTTCAGATCACGAAGACATTGTATACTTCAGTCGCGTTCGCTGGCTCAGCAGAGCAGCTACACTAAATTCTATTCCCTGCTGGACGACTTAAAGATTTTTCTTGACAGCAAAGACCAAGAAATTACTTTCCTTACTGATGAGCAGTGGTTGGCTGATCTGGCTTTCCTGGTTGATATAACTAAATATCTTTCTGATCTTAACTTGAAACTGCAAGGGAAAGACCAACTATGCACGCAGGTATACGAACTCGTTCTAGCTTTCACAAAAAAGCTTTTGTTGTTGGAAAAGCAGCTGAAACAAAAGCAGTTGATTCATTGGGAGACCTTATCTACAAGAAAGCAAGCTACCTTGGATTTTGACAAGTACGTGTTGATGTTACAAAGATTAAGGAACGAGTTTGACGACAGATTCGCAGACTTCAAATCACAAACTCCCTGCATGAAAGTGTTTCAAAAATTGAATTTACAGCTGGAGTTAATAGAATTGCAAAGCAGCTCTCATCTAAAAACAGCATATAATAATTGTCTTCCAAACTTAATTGAATTTTACAAAAAGTATATTACACCCAGTCAATACCAAAACCTTACTAAGCTGGCTATTCAACAAATTTCTTTATTTGGTAGTACATACAGTTTGCGAGCAGCTGTTTTCTCGCATGAAATTTAACAAATCAAAAACCAGATCATCTTTATTAGATAGCCATCTTAAAGGCATTTTGCGCTGTGCAAACAGAAAAAATGTTAGACATCTCATTAATTAGATTTTAAGAATAAGAATATCTTTATATGCTAAGGCCATAGTTACATTAATAATAATATATTAAGATTTATGTGATGTTGCTTTTTATAAATAAATAAATATACCAAAACTGAAGGTCTTTTTATTGTTTTTTTGGCCCGCTACGGTTATGAAAATGCTAAACCTGGCCCTTCACAAAATTATGTTGGACGGGCCTGGTCTATATTATAGTAGGCCACGCCCGACTTTAGCCTTTCCTTACTTGTTTTATAAGAATACTGTAGTGTTGCATGCATTTTGTTGGCATATTAAATAATATCTTGCAATAATATTGGAAAATTTCTTTATAAAGTATAGCAGTAGGTATTAAATTGCAGTTACGTTAGTTGGTGAAAAATTTTTTTGGTCCATCTGCAGATACGTTGAAAATGTTATGGCGTTTTCTGAGATAACGGTACTATATACAATCACATAATTTACACACAAGATGCGATATGCCTAAAGAAGTCCTATAGTGGTCCTAACTTAATTTCGGAAAAAATGTCAGTTCCGTTAGTTGGTCATGCGAGCGACGATATGTATGGTGAAAGTTACAGTTCATTTTTCTAACAACTGTATACTTTAATAAAACGGTTGCTACCAAACTGTTTGAACTTACGGTTGATTTCCGGGAAACCGAAAACAGTTTGGTACATTACATATGTACATACAATATATGTATGAACAGTATATAGTATAATATATAATTATATCTATACTGGCATATACATATCTGTTAAAAGCCTAGTTATGCTTACACTTGTGTTCACAAGCACACAAAGTTTATAAAAAAAAAAAAAAAACATTTTCAAGTATTCACTTGACAACATTTTCCGGCAATACCCCTTATACTCAAAACAGTATAAGCAGGATTGCACTAAGTAAGCTAAGGCAATTTCGAAAATTAAAATAAAAGGAATAATATCAACCATACATATATGCACAATATTCACAACGTATATACATATACATTACATATACATTACATATACATTATATATCTTACCAAAATTGGCAACAAGATAAATTAGCATACACACATATGCTAGTAACAACAAAGTAAAAGTTATAACTTCTACAAATTTGCATTTGCGCTAAAAGAGCATACCTGCACTTTGCCATTTTCTCTTCCCGTGTTATTCGTACCGCAAAATAATATACACGGCATACAATTTGCTTATGCCGATATAGATATATAACGTATGTACATAGGGTACATAATTAAATAAAATCTTAACTTACAATTTAAATATTTCGAAAAAAATAAAAAAAATTCGGTGCGGTAAATGCAACCGTTTAATAAGGATAAATTACATTCTGTCAATTAAAACAAAAAAAAAAATTTACAAATATATACGGCATATTAACATTTCATTTTATATTATATATCCAAAGGCCAAATCGGCAAATTTCAAGCAATACCTCTTGTTCTTGCTAAAGCACAAGCAAGCAGGATTGCAAACGGAAAAAATCTTTTATATACAAAGGTCATTAACCCTTTTCTCTTTCCTTATTATCGCCCGTATACGCAATTATAAACGAACGAGTGCGAAGCAATAAATAAAATCGAAAAAACAAGAACAAACTAATAGCACAACTATTAGAAATACGAAGCAATAAATAAAATAGAAGAAAACAAAACAAACTAATAGCACAGCTATTAGGAATAAAGAAAACGGAACACTCGCTCGTTAGTTCGGCCATTGCGTATACGGATACAACAAAAATACAATTTTATAATAAGGAAAACGAAACACTCGTTCGTTGGTTCTTACCTTGCGGATACAACATAAATACAATTTTATAATAAGGAAAACGAAATACGTTATTAGATACTTGTGTATACAACAACCATACAAACCGCGTATCTTAAAGATTCAAGCGTATTTATTACCACCATAAATACACTGAGAGAAGTTTTTTTTCTGTCTCATATTTTCAATTTTTACCTATTATCTAAATGAACGGAGATTCTAAGGAATCTAAATCGATTCAATATCTAAAAGTACAAAAAATGATTTCTGAAGAAAAGAGCCCATGTACACCTGCTGAAGCTACACGCTCAAAGCAAGGTGCTACAAAGCAAAAAAAAATTAAAGACATTTCATATACTAAGTTTATCGCTGAGAGTGACAGTTTAATTCGATACTGCACTCGATTTTCATCTTCACCGATTCAGGACAATTCTGAATCGGTACTAGAAATCAAAAAAGAAAATCTAGGCAATTCCTGGACACGTCTCCAAGCTGCGTATGACGCAATTCTAGAATCTGACGAATCAGATCTTCCGGAAAATTTTAAATCCTCGGCTTGCTCCAAATACGAAAACTGTTTAGACCAGTACGAGGAAACGAGAGCTATGATCTCTGATCAATTGAGATTAATAAAAGCAATTGCACCTACTCCACAACCGAGAGTAGAGCTGCCTCCAATTCAAAGCCAAGAGGCGAGTTCCGGCATTCACCTTAAAGTGCCAGCATGTGATACAGAAATATTTCACGGAGGTTATGAACAATGGCCGTCCTTCCGGGACATGTTTACGGCCGTGTACATAAACCATCCTAAATTATCACAAGCCCAAAAATTGTATCACCTCCGATACAAAACAAAAGGCCAAGCAGGAGCAATAGTAAAACAGTTCGCTCTTAATGACGAAAATTTCAATTTAGCTTGGGAAGCTTTAAGACAAAGATACGAAAATGAAAGAATATTAGTTGACAAGCAAGTGACGATACTTATGAACTTGCCTAAAATTCAAAGAGTAACCAGTGAAGAATTCATGAAACTAGAATCCACTGTTTCAAATTGTTTGTCGGTGCTATCGACACAAAATATTCCCACACACAGTTGGGATCCTATTCTGGTAAACATATGTACCGCCGCATTACCAGAAAAATCTTTGCTTCTGTGGGAGCAATCGCTCTCATCACGAAGAAAATGCCCAACGTGGCAACAAATGAAAGATTTCTCAACTACCCAATATGAAATTGCGGAAAGGGTAGATAAAAAAACGGTCAGAACTAAAAACGTTCAACACGACCTAAATCGAAGTTTCGTTAAACCCCAAGCTAGTAACCACCACAATTTAAACAGAAGCTTCTTTAAAAATCAATCGTTCACATCCGAACAATATAAACAAACGGCATGCGAACTGTGTAAAGGAGGGCACAAGCTGAAAGCTTGCGAAAAGTTTAAAAAACTTAATATCAATGAAAGGAACAACTTTGTCAGAGCAAAAAGACTCTGTACAAACTGCTTGTCCCACTCACATAATCTCAATAATTGCGAAAGCAAATTCAATTGCGTATATTGCCACAAGAGGCATCATTCAATGTTGCATTTCAATAACTTTCCTAGCACACCCCAAAGTAGCGCTTTCTCCAAAAGAGCCACGGGTTTAGTTGCAACCGCAACTCCCGAAACACAAAATCCCGAAATTTGCCAAGAGTCACCATGTTGTTCAAAGGCTTTAAAAACACAAACGCTTCACAGCGAGAATCAAAGTAGGGTACTACTACCCACAGCAGTTATCTCCATCGAACACCGAGGAGAACTTTTCAAATTGAGAGCCCTAATAGACCAAGGATCACAACGATCATTCATAGCGTCTAGGGCACAAAATAGGCTAAAACTACCAACAAAACATGCCAATTATGAAATTACGGGAATGGGTGGAAGAGTAGTACAAAACTCAAATAAAATCTGCCCCATTACCCTAATTTCCCCCCAAGCGGATAAGCGTATTCAAGCAGAAGCTATAGTCTTACCGCAACTTACGACCATGCTGCCAAGCTATCATATAAATAGCAAGCATTGGCAAAAGGTTACACACCTAAAGCTAGCAGATCCTAACTGCAACACCCCCGCTCAAATCTTCTATTAGGCAGCGACCTTATTCCTCAAATTATTCTAGAAGGGGTTGAGAAAATTTCAAACACCCTTCTAGCACAAAATACTATATTCGGTTGGATACTAAGTGGACTAGTAACAGAACCAGTTACCGCCATGACAACTCAAGTTGAAGAGATATCCAATGAATTCCTTAATTCACAATTAAGGAAATTTTGGGAATTAGAAGAACTCCCCCCCCCCTTTACCATTACAACGCCAGAAGATCAGTATTGTGAAGACTTTTACAAAGCCACAACTACTAGATCAAGAAATGGTCGGTATGTCGTACGACTACCATTTAAACAACAATTTCCAGATACACTCGTCATAGGTCACTCTCGCACCTCTGCAATACAGCAGTTTCTAAGTATGGAAAAAAAAATACTTAGAAAAGGTGAGCTCAAACAACATTATGATGATGCCTTAGAAGAATACCTCCATCTAGATCACATGGAGGAAGTAAGCCCATGCGAAAAAATCATAAAAGGCAAATATCACTCATTCTACTTGCCACACCATGCAGTAGTAAAGCCTGACAAAAAAACCACAAAGGTTAGAGTTGTCTTTAATGCCTCCAGATGCACTAGCTCGGGGAATTCCCTCAATGAGATTCTATTCACGGGCCCCACACTCCAACCAGATTTAATGCTCCTCATATTAAATTGGCGTATATACAAATACGATTTCAATGGGGATGTTGAAAAAATGTATCGACAAATAGTGAAACATAAAGATGATCAAGATTTTCAACGAATTATTTTCCGAAAATCTCCCAATAGTCCATTACGCGACTTTAAATTAAAAACAGTTACATTTGGCGTAAACTGTGCCCCATACCTCTCGTACACTCCACGAACTGGCAGAAGACACAAAGTCAGAATTTCCTCTGGCAACACAAGTCTTAAAAACACATACGTATGTAGACGATATCCTGTCTGGGAGCCACAGCCTCTCACAAGCATACGAGTCCTTATCAGAAGTGATAAAGGCCCTCAACACCGCAGGGTTTCCTCTAAAAAAGATCACAGTCAATCACCCAAGTATCTTAAAAAATATACCAAACGATAACAAATTGGATACTAATTTCCTTGTATTTGAAAAGGAAAGTATAACAAAAACACTGGGCATCCAATGGAATGCGATATCGGACCAGTTCTCATACACGACAGAGTCCATAACCGCATTATCCGCCATAACAAAGAGGCAAATTTTATCCTCAATGGCAAAACTTTTTGACCCCGCGCGGGTAAACTATTCCCCCGAATACAAAGTGGAACTACATGGCTTCTGCGATGCCTCTGAAAAGGCATATTGTGCCACGATCTATGTGCGCGCACAAAGCGACACCGCACCCACAAGCCACCTACTAGTGGCAAAAGTAAAAGTTGCGCCTCTAAAAACGATAAGTCTACCACGACTGGAACTCTGTGGCACTCTGCTACTAGCCAAGCTGGTTTCCATAGTGCAGACCCACATGAACATGACCAAATGCAAATTATATCTATGGTCCGATTCCGAAATCGTTCTAGCCTGGTTAGAAAAGCCACCACACTCGTGGAAAACTTATATTTCTAATGGAACCTCTCAAATACTTGACCTAGTAGGAGCAGCCACATGGCGTCACGTAGCCAGTGCCGACAATCCTGCTGATCTGGGTACAAGAGGGTGCAAACCCCTGGATCTTGCCACCACCACGCTCTGGTGGAATGGCCCCTGATGGTTAACCGAATCCACAGATTCTTAGCCACAATCGACAATGCGCAACATAATCGCCCCAGAAAGTCGAAAAATCGACACCTATCATACAATAGTGGATGATAATGAAATCCTTGAACGATTTTCATCGTTCCCCCGAGCCCTCAGAGTAGTCGCATATATGCTTAAATTCAAAGAGCAACTTAAACTTAAAGTTAAAGGAGTAACTTACACCCATTGCGATACATTGCCGCACCAGGACTTACAAAAAGCAAATGTCGCGCTTATCGCCTCAACCCAAACGCGCTACTTCAGGCGCGACATATCGTTACTAAGAGAATCGAAGCCAATTGACAAAAAGAGCTCACTCTTAGTACTAAACCCATTTTTAGACACGAAAGGTCTGCTTCGTGCCATTGATCGGCTCGCTAATTCAAGCCTGACTTACAACGAACGCCACCCCATCATAATACCTGAGAAGTCTCCTTTTGCCACATTACTCCTGAATTACATCCATATATTAATGTTGCACGCCGAACAGCGCCTCATGCAACATATGGTACGCCAAGAGTATTATATTCCCCGTCTTAAGCCCCAGATCAAAAAATGCATTTTCATGTGCAAAATCTGCACTATGCATAAGCAAAAAATGCGAACTCAGATTATGGCAGCACTTCCACCTGAACGCTGCAATTTCGCCCGCCTTTCACGACCACAGGTGTCGATTTGCCGGGCCTTTTCAAATAAAGGCGTCCATGCTAAGATCTCCCACTCTCATGAAAGGCTATGTCTTCGTATGTTTCACGACAAAGGCAGTACACCTTGAGCTGTGTACTAATCTGACGACGGAGGCTTTTCTCGCGGCATTTGCTCGTTTCGTCGCTCGACGTAGCTTCCCCTCCAAAATCATATCATGGGCCGCATAGAGAAGCTTTATCCAGGCTCCGACGGTCATATTCGCGTAGTCGATCTCCGTACACAATCCGTAAAGTTAACAAGACCGCTCGTGCTTCTTACCGATCGCCGATAACCGCGAAACGAAAACCGACAAACCGCTAAAATAAAACGAATATAAAAACAAAATAAAATTAAAATCTATATAAATACGCATACATATATATATATTTAAAATACCACATAAATGTAGTCGATTAATCTAACGACGCACTCATGCCGCATAACGTGGCAGCCATGCTCATATGTCCTATATGCAACCAAGTCCTAATTGAGATAACACTTTCAAACAGGTCAATATGGATGCAGACATGCCAGCAGCCCCGACCCCAACCACTCGTTCGGCTGTCAATGTGCCACGCCAAGCGGCTGCCCCAGTTGCAGCGCCCCGAACAACCACACCAACGGCGCCTCGGAATGGAAGGGTAGCATTGCCGCCAACACCCGCGCTTGTCGTCGACCTACAACACCGTAGATGTCCTCTATGTCGTCGACCCCACCGGCTGCCACAATGCGTCATCTTTAAGGGATTGCCACCTCAACAACGCCAGTTGGTCGTGCAGGCGCACGGCCATTGTCTGAATTGCCTGACGCCTGTCCACCAAACTCACGAGTGTACGTCGGGCAATCCGTGCCAAATTTGTATGCGGCCGCATCACACCATGTTGCACCGAATCATTCGGAATGACACCCGTCAACAACCTTCCGGCCGCAACCGCGGCGCAGTACGACGACCTCCAGTAAGCCGGGATGCGCGGCCCCGTCGAACAAGTGGGCCATCATCATCCCGTGCCCGACGGCCACACAATGGGGCATCAACACGACGCCAGCAACCACGACCGCGTCCACGCCGCGCCTCAGGCCTTAGCAGCGTCGTAGCCACACTCCAGCAGCTTCAAAGCATTCTAGGCTGATATATTCGCCTAGGGGGCCGGGATGGCTAAATGAACCTTAGTCGCCTGCCCCACACCACACCTACACCCATCACTAACACGCACATTTACCACACTCACCTCGACATCACCACACTTCACATCAACACCACCCACACGAGCGAGCGCAGGATCCACACACTAAAACACACACCACATCACTCCATGGAAAAAGGGTCCGCTTTCACACAAATCAGTGCTTATTCGACCGCTTTCGAAACCACGTCGCTTTCCGCCACCGCTACGCAGCGTACTCAAGTATAAGTAATTAACATACATATTCAGTGAAGTTTATTGTAAAAACCAAATCGATTGTAAATACAATTTAAAATCAAATACCAGTTTTTTGTAAAAACCAAATCGATTGTAAATACAATTTAAAATCAAATACCAGCCGGTGGTCGATCATATTGTTACAGCCGAATCCCGAGATTTTTTTTATTTTTAAAATACCTAAGGCTAACAAGTGGTAAGTGAAGCAGGCAAGCACTAAAACAGCTTGTCTTTTCTGAAGAGTTATGATATTTTCTTGTCTTGCTTTCTCGTATTGCTCTGGGTCTATTGAAATGCGTCTACCAAAAAATGTTTCTATTGGTCGTTTCCCTGTAGCAGAGTGTATGGAATAGTTATACTCGTATGTGCAACGGTCTAGGAGTTCCTGAAAGGAGCGATGGGTATGTTCAGTTTGAAGACAACGCATAATTTCAGATAGGGTAGAATGAAATCTTTCTACCTGTCCGTTAACTTTGCTCGCGTAAGGGGGTGTTTTAAAAATTCTAATATCAAGTTGATCTTCGACCATAAATTGTATTGAAGATGAATTTAGAGATTTCTCGTTGTCTATGACTATTGTTTTGGGTACACCGAAAGCGAAAAGTATTTGTCGCAATGGTTCCCTGATATCTTCTATTGCTTTTGATTCTATTATCCTAACTTGAGCATATTTCGAGAATTTATCCACTGCAGTGAGTACAAGATTTTTCTCTGTACTGTATATATCAATATGAACTATTTCTCCAGGATATTGTGGAATAGGGGTTTCAAGTAAATGTGGTTTATTAGGATGACGATCGTATTTGTTTTCTTTACATATTTTGCATTGTTTAATTATTGCTTCTATCTTTGCTTTCATTTTTGGAAAATAATATTTTTGTATGAGTTGTTTTGAATTTTCGTCTCGGTTTCTGTGTGCGCGTTTATGTTCTTTTAATATTGTTTCGTTTTGAATGTCCTTGTTCGTAATGTCCTCAACTTTCATCTGAGTATATCGAATTTTATAATTGGAAAAATGGATTGGGTATATTTGCTGAATTATTCCCATTATTTCTTCGGAAGTAAATATGCCATTTATCACCGAAGGGTTTAAGTAACGTTTTAAAAGTGAAATTAGGTTTTCTGAGGAAAATGTTTGTTTAATTATTACATGTCTATGGTATGTAGGGAATGGTATTTTAAATTGGTAACTATCTTCGTCTCCCAAAGAGATCCAAAGTTGGTTTTTGAAAACATTTATGGGTACTTCTACGGCTGGAATTAGATTGTGAGATGAGCTGTCATCTGAATGTGTGGCTACTGATAAAGAATTTATTTCGAATGGTCTTGAAAGTGTATCTGCTGCTATGTTGGCTTTACCAGGTTTATATCTTAATTCGTAATTATATTCTTCGAGTATGGCTTTCCACCGTTTTAATTTAGAATTATTGTTTTTATTGCTTAAGGCGTATGTGAGAGGTTGATGGTCTGTATGGATTACTACTTTTGCCGTGCTATACAGATAATTTCTAAAGGAATTTAGTGCCCAAATTATGGCAAGCATTTCCTTTTCGTTTACTGCATAATTTTCTTCGGTTTTACTTAATGTCCTAGATATAAAGGTTATGGGTTTTTCATTCTGTTCTAAGACAGCGCCTATGGCATATTTGGAAGCATCTGTTGTTAAATCAAACTCTTTTTTATAATCGGGATAATGTAAAATGACGTCTTTCGATGTCAATATGGATTTTATTTTATTAAATGCTGCTTTAGCGTCATTGTTTAATTGGATTTGGATTTCTTTGGAAACATTTTTTGACATTCTACCTTCTTCACCACGAAGTAGAGTTGTGAGGGGTTTAGCTAATTTTGCATAATCTTTTATGAAACGTCTATAGTATCCTGAAAGTCCTAGAAATGATCTAAGGTCTTTAAGTGTTTTAGGGTATGGAAAATCTACAATACTTTTTACTTTAGATGGGTTTGTGGAAATACCAGCAGAAGAAATTATGAATCCTAAAAATTCTACTTGGTTTATATAAAATTCGCATTTGTCTGCTTGTACTTTCATATTAGCTTTGCTGAGTGTATCAAAAATTTTGTCAATATGCTCTGAATGATATTTTTCATCTTTGCTAAATATTATTATGTCGTCTATATAGACATAACATATTTTTCCTATATATTGTCTCAAAATATCGTCTAATGTACGTTGGAATATGGATGGGGCGTTCTTCATTCCAAAAGGTAATCTTGTGAACTCATACTTTCCGTTGTTCACTGAAAAGGCTGTTTTCTCCACGTCAGATTTCTTAAGAGGAATTTGATGGAAACCGCTTTTTAAGTCGATTACTGAAAATATTCGATTTTCTCCTAAATGTGATAGTACTTCATTTATCTCTGGTATTGGGTATCTGTCAGCAGTTGTAACTGTGTTTAGTTTTCTGTAATCAATAACTAATCTGAATTTTTTTTCGCCTGATGCATCGTCCTTTTTGCGTACAACCCATATTGGTGAATTGTATGGCGATCTTGATTTTCTGATAATACCGTCCTCTAATAGTTTATTTATTTGTTTTTCTACTTCTTGTTTTAAACTGGCAGGATATGGGTATGATTTTGAGTAGATAGGTGTATCTGAATTTGTTCTAATTTCCGCTACTACTTTAGTTGTGTACGGTAGTTTTTCATTAGGTTCTGAATTTAAGTTTCGGTGTTTTTGTACAAGTTGTTTAATTTCATTTTTTTCTGAAGTATTCATATGTTCGTCACGGATTTGAATGGAATGAACATCTTGGGCTCTATATTGATGGAGTTGAATTTTACGTTTGTTTGCTACGATCATAAAATTTTCTTTAGTATGGATAATTGCTGATAGTTCCTTTAAACTATCATTTCCAAGAATTGCGTGAAAAGTTGTAAGAATGGGTAACAAAAAAAATTTTAATTTGCATTCTTCAATATCAAAAAGATTTAGAAAAGTGTGATGGGTAATGTGTATTTTTCCACCGATTGAATTTGCGTAAAAAGGGTTATTGTTTTCTTTGGAATTTGGTACTAAATTTGATTGAATATAGTTTTTATTGGAACCTGTATCGACTAGGATTTTTAAAATTTCTCCACTCTTCGTTTTGCAGTTGAAATAAGGTAACGAAGAGCTGTTTAATCTAAAAAATGTACATCTGTCAGGTCTAGTGATTGTTCGTTTTCGTCGGTTTGTGTTGTATCGGAAAAGTCATAGTTGTATTCATTGTTTTGGTAGTCATTGTTGTTTTGATAATTTTGTTCGCTGTAAGGTTCAAAGTTTGAGTTTACATGAAAATTCCTTTGAACTTTTGGTTGCAGATCATTTTTGTTTGAAAAGTTTGATGGTCGTTTGACAGTGAATTTGGGATTTGGTCTATTGGCGTAATTGATAGCATTTGTTCTTAAGCTAACGTCCACGTCCATTGGTTGAGGTGGTTTTGGTGGTCTTGGAGGGGGATTATTTGGTGGTTGATTAAATGGGGTTTGATTATGAAAACCATGTTGTTGGTTTACTGGATTTTGGGGATACCGTTGTTGACCATAAGGATTAAATATTTGATTTGGTTTTGGTATAAAAGCTAACTCGGGATGGGATGGTTTGAGGAAGTTGTCGATTAAGATTTGGAAAAAAATTCTGTTGTTGGAATTGTTGTCTAGGAAATTGATTGTTAGCGTGATTTGCTCTAAAGTTTTGATTTTCTAACTTCAGGCAAAGGTGAAGAGCTTCTGGTAGGCTTTTTGGTTCTCTGATGCCAAGAAGCCTAGGAAGGTCACCCGAAAGTCCTCTGACAAACGTGTCAAGGGCTTTAGCACGGTAGTTTTCCGTAAGAAGACGTATTGCTTCCTCTTCTACTTCCATACAACCAATTTTGTTAAGGATTAATGATAGGTGCGAATACACTTTTTGGTAAAATTCGTTAATCGTCAGTCTTCCCTGTATGAGACAAGTCATTTGATACTCTAAAGTACCAATGTCTCTTTTGTCTGCATAATGGGTAGTTAGACAACGAGATATTGCCGTCCAATCTAAAGGCGTGTTATACGACTCTAGTGCTAGGGTTCGTTTCCTGAAAATTCTCGTAATGAGCGTACTACATCTGGTATTTTATCCATCTCGCTCATGTTATTCTGAAATTGTACGTCTATTGCCTGATCGGTTACTATGGGATTTGTTGTGTTATTAAGGACACTTTGAACTAAGTTGGGTCCATTCGTTTCTAGGGCTTGGGCTACCATAGTTTTAATTATGTTTACCAATTCTGGCGAAATTTGGATAGCCGGAGCCGAAGGTCCTGCTGTAGCAGTGGGAGCAGCATTCCCTAGCAATGATGGCCTAATCAGGTTGTTTGGGTTAGACATTTTTGGAGAGGTCCTTATATGATTGTGTTATTTATTTTGTTTTAAAAAAAATTTATGTTATCCTTTCTAGGAACGGGTTATTTATACTCTAGAGGGTCCGGTCAACTCCTGAGTTGGCTACGGAATCGCAGAGATAATTAATGTTATTTTGTTACTAAAAATATTTTTTTTATAGGCTGTACAAGCCTTATTTTATTTGATTTGTTTATATTATGAACGATTTTGTATTGTTAAATTTGCTTAATATAAATTTTACTTTTACTAATTTTCGTGAGAGGAAGAGAAAAATATATTTCCTTTTGTATAACAATTCACTTGATTCTTTTAAAAACTTTCACAATTTTAAAACAATTTTTGTTTTGAAGGATATTTAATGGAAATACATACATATTCACTCTTTTAAACTTTTGAATTCTTTTAATTTATTTTGGTTTCTACAAATTTTCACAATCTTAACCTATTTCTTACATTATGATCAGCTTCATGGCGGCTGGCAATGATGATTTGGTCCTTTTTTCCTTCTGGATACTACTGGGTCACCGTCTTGCTCCAAGTTGCTCACCTTCCTTCCTCAAGCATGGGTAAGGAATTTAAATTCAGCTGCTTTCTCTTTGGCACTACTTATGGTACCTTTTTGAGGTTTTAATTATTCGTTGGGATTGCTCCTTATTTAGCATTACTTATGATGCCTTTTTACCGAAACTTCCCGTACCGGATAACTATTTCGAGGTGCTTCCCGTTTAGCACTGCATATGGTGCTTTTTTACCGAAACTTCTCGTGCCGTATATTTTAGGCTCGGGCGCCAGTTAATGACTTATTAATTACAAAGTCAAAAAAAAATTAATATTTTATGGTCAAGAGTGACCTTTATTGGTTGAAATCAACTTAACAACTAACTCTAATTTACAATTAAACATATTCTTAATATTGCCTAAATCTACCTGCGTCAGCACTTTTGGTTAACGTTATGGCGGATGTTGGTTTCTGGTTACTTTCGCTTATGCGGCGCATGGCGGATGTTGTTCCCAATTGTTTGTTTCTGCTGACTAAACGTCTCGAATATTTCCTATTGGGTGATAGTTGACGTCGGCAGTTATTGGTTTACTTGCAATATTTCTGGTGTTAACTTGCATGCATATGTATGTTTATATCTTCATATTCATATTCACGCTATGTATTTATGTCTCTTCATATTCTTGGGTATGTGCGACAGAGAACATAATTAGGGAGTTCACAAGTCGTACTATTTGTCGTATTTGGTCTATTGGCTATTAAATTATGAAAGTTGTAAAACGAATCTTGTGAGCGCCCTGTACTATTTAATGCACTATTGCATGCGCTATTTCTGCAATTAATCAGCTGATTCAAACAAAACAGAAACAATTCATAAAAATTAAAATGCCTAGAAGAAGTGAAAAGAGCAAATTAATAGCTGCAATTTGCGAAAAATACTTACAAGACATACTCATGTTGGAATTAAGTAAGTTATCCATTATTTCCTCCAAAAAATTTTTCCAAATGTATTTTTTTTAGGTGATGACGATGAGCAGGAAGAAGTGGATGAACAATTTAGAGTGAATATGCTTATATTATTGAACAATCGCCGAAGTGCTCACTTAGGAGTTTCTAAGTCGAACCATTGGGAGAGGAATGTATTAAAGCATTTTGACGAAAACAGATTTTGCCAAATGATGCGCTTAAACCAAACAGAATTTGCTTACCTTCTAAACTTAATAAAAGATGATGATGTGTTTCGAAATGATTATAACGCAGCACAACTTTCGATCGATACACAACTTAAGATCGTCCTTTTTCGATTAGGATCATCAGGTGAAGGACTTTCGGTTCGTAAAGTGGCATCCTTGTTTGGTATAGGAGATGGCGGTACCATTCAGATCGTAACCAGGCGAGTTTTTAAAGCTATTATTAACTTGAAACAAAGGTTTTTATACTGGCCCGATGAAAGGGAGCGATTAAAGCTTATTGCAGCAACAGAAAAGGAATTGCCTGGGTGTGTTGGATACATTGATGGGTCTGAAATTAAGTTGGCCGAAGCACCTGTGAGGAATCACGAAATATTTTTTTCCCGTAAGCGCCAATATTCTGTAAAAATTCAAGTTATTTGTGATCATCGGCTACGCATAAGACAACTTACACTTGGTTACCCGGGAAGTGTTCATGATGCGAAAATGTTCTCGGGATGTTTGCTCTCAAAACATCCCAATAGATTTTTATCAACCTCGCAATGGATAGCTGGAGATAGTGCATATCCATTAAAGCCATTTTTAGTAACCTCGTTTCGGCAAAATTGTACAGAATATAGCAGAGAAGAAAAAGAAAATTTCAATAAATACTTTTCCAAATACCGCGTACCTATTGAAAATTGTTTTGGGGCCTTGAAAGAAAAATTTTCAAGTCTAAAAGAACTCAAGTTCAGATTGCACACTATCCAAAACAAGAGAGAGTGTAATGAGTGGATAATGGTCTGTTGTATTTTGCACATTTTTATAAATTTCAACAACGAAGAACATGAAAGCAGCGTGGAACCCAGTGTAAATTTATTACCATCAACAAACCTTAGACATAGTATACTGAACTTTATTCAAAACCAACCTATTGTTTAACGTTTTTTCTTATATATTTATCATTGAAATAAAAAAATTAACTTTACCTACTAGTATTACCCTCTACTTTACCTGTACAGAATTCGGTATGACGCTATGCTTTCAAATGTTACAAAAAATAAATGATTAATTTCACTAAATCAGACAAATTTTATTTCATTTAAATTGTTTGGTTAGACATATATATACGAGTATATAGATATACACATACGTA
Source organism: Bactrocera dorsalis (assembly GCF_023373825.1). Taxonomy (NCBI): domain Eukaryota; kingdom Metazoa; phylum Arthropoda; class Insecta; order Diptera; family Tephritidae; genus Bactrocera; species Bactrocera dorsalis. The sequence continues at coordinate 77,532,895 of NC_064304.1, forward strand.
CATTTGTCGGATTGTTTGTTTTCTTTTGTTTTTTAGCTTTTATAGAAAAGTAAACAAATATTTATTTTATAAATTACAGCATTTATATATTTTATAAAATCGTATATATGTAAGTGTTCGTCATATCTAAAACACCAAAATTCAATGTAATACAGTTTGGAACTTACGTTTACTAATTTATTTTCAATAATTTTTTATAAAAGTATAGCTCATTCTATAATATAAATTGCACAATTAAATATTTGTGAATTTCGTAAAAAGCTTGAAACTTTTATTTGTATGGTTTATATTATAGATAGAGCTATACTTTTATAAAAAATTAATACTTTAAATTTTGTTGTTTTAGATATGACGAACACCTTATGTAATTAAAATGTTTACATATTTAAACTCCGGACTATCGCAGCGTTATTAAAGAGCTTTCGGCTGTTTCTTAAAACAATTTTTTGGCACTTCAGGCGTAACATTAATTAATTGAATGTATAAATAAAAATATAAGTTAACGAAATTCATTTTTTAATTTAAACAAAATCAAATTCAATATATTAAATTAAATTAAACTCTATTACAGATCCGTCAGCAAAAAATGATCTAAAATCAACGGAAATTTTAAGGCACTTGAAACTTGGCATAATAATCTAAAATAAAATTTGTAACTTACTCGAAAATTTCTTAAAAGTTCATATGGGAGTTTGTTGGATTTTTATAAATGTTGTAAAATGTTTGAAATTTTGATTTATATGCTTTTTGAATTAATTCGTTTAAAAAATTTATGAAAAAATTTATCATGAAAAGCATTGCGAATATTATAAGAAAAATCACTATACATATACTCATTTGTGCTCGCCACTATATTACCTTAAATCATTTAAGTTACATTAAAATAATTATTTATATTTTAGCTTAAGCTCTTCCATAGCTAATCGCTCTTTCATTTCGAGCTCAAGAACTTTCAGCTTTTCTTCGCTTTTAAAATTCCTTTCTTTCAAATCAAAATCCTTTTCTTTTAACACCAATTCTCTTTCCCTTATAACTAACTCCCTGTATCTTGCTGCCAATTCTGCTTCTAGTTTTTCTTTCTTGAAACTAATGACTTCGGCTTGGAGTTTCATTATTTCCGAAACCCCCGTTCTGCTGTATATGCCCTTACGGCTCGTACTTGGCGTACAACTAATTTCGGCAGAACTTTCGTTACCATTTAAATGTAATACACAATCTGGGCCTTGGGAGCTCTCCGGTTCTTCAATCGGTACTGCTATCTGAGTTTCTACAGCACCCTCAAAATGCAAATACTCAGCGGTCATCGTATCATCGATTGCGGCACATTCACTAACTCTGCTCCCAAAAAAGTCTTCGAGCTCGTAAAAAATGAAATATAGGTTATTCAAATAAATTAGCAACTGAAACATCTAAAATATCCACGTCGAGCCTTCCCATGTTTTCGCTTTGTTGTAGCTCACTCTCATGTTCCGCACTTTAGAACGCACAAGCTTCCACTCCATGGTTAGATTATTTGCCATGCAGAATTGCTTATAGTAAGCTAAAGCGGACGGCTTCTGTTAAATATATGTTTCCAAATTATTAAATTTAATATTTCAAGAAATAAAAACAAACCTCAAGTTGCCGATTTTCCAACAGAAACTCAATTAGAGACTTCTCTTCTGCTGCCGCCCATCTACGGGTTGGGTTGCAACGGATACGCTTGGCTTTGACCTAAAATTAAAAAAGGTTCTTTGGTAATACATGTTTACATATATTTCTTCTAATTCAAGAATACTTACGTCATTATCTCGGAGTGATTCCATTTTTGTTTTTAATTATTTTAACTATTAGCTTGCAGACAAATTAACAAAATCAGAATGTAAATAGAAACAGCTGGTCGAATAGCATCCACAAATAGCAAGGCAAACATACCTTTCAGATTTGTATTGTGTTATTAAAATTTTACTTACGAAAAAAAAACAAAACTTTTACAACTGTTGTATTACAATATCGCAATAGACCAAATACGACAAATAGTACAACTTGTGAACTCCCTAAATATGTTTTGTACACATTTTTTGCTGTCAAAAATGAAACAAAATATAAACAAGCAAAACGAAAATCGTCATGGGCATGTTAATAAAGGGTGATTTTTTAAGAGCTTGATAACTTTTTTTAAAAAAAAAACGCATAAAATTTGCAAAATCTCATCGGTTCTTTATTTGAAACGTTAGATTGGTTCATGACATTTACTTTTTGAAGATAATTTCATTTAAATGTTGACCGCGGCTGCGTTTTAGGTGGTCCATTCGGAAAGTCCAATTTTGGGCAACTTTTTCGAGCATTTCGGCCGGAATAGCCCGAATTTCTTCGGAAATGTTGTCTTCCAAAGCTGGAATAGTTGCTGGCTTATTTCTGTAGACTTTAGACTTGACGTAGCCCCACAAAAAATAGTCTAAAGGCGTTAAATCGCATGATCTTGGTGGCCAACTTACGGGTCCATTTCTTGAGATGAATTGTTGTCCGAAGTTTTCCCTCAAAATGGCCATAGAATCGCGAGCTGTGTGGCATGTAGCGCCATCTTGTTGAAACCACATGTCAACCAAGTTCAGTTCTTCCATTTTTGGCAACAAAAAGTTTGTTAGCATCGAACGATAGCGATCGCCATTCACCGTAACGTTGCGTCCAACAGCATCTTTGAAAAAATACGGTCCAATGATTCCACCAGCGTACAAACCACACCAAACAGTGCATTTTTCGGGATGCATGGGCAGTTCTTGAACGGCTTCTGGTTGCTCTTCACCCCAAATGCGGCAATTTTGCTTATTTACGTAGCCATTCAACCAGAAATGAGCCTCATCGCTGAACAAAACACGCGCGCGAAACACATTTCGAACCGAACACTGATTTTGGTAATAAAATTCAATGATTTGCAAGCGTTGCTCGTTAGTAAGTCTATTCATGATGAAATGTCAAAGCATACTGAGCATCTTTCTCTTTGACACCATGTCTGAAATCCCACGTGATCTGTCAAATACTAATGCATGAAAATCCTAACCTCAAAAAAATCACCCGTTATATGTATTTATCTCTCTTCATATTCTCTGTTTTGGCATATATGCCATGTCATCATATGTAGAAAATACATATGTATATTTCTTTCTCTTCATCTCCTCTGTTGAGTATGTGGAGAACTGTTAAAAATGTTAACATTTCACAGCGCGAATTCTGTGCTTGTGAGGTGAATTTCCTACTATAACAACCGGTTTCACGAAATTCTTTCATTGAAAATTAAGTTCCATTTAATTTTAATTTTTATTTTTATTTAACTTTGCACTTAAGTTTGCAGCGTTTCACCATTATTCAGAATTGGCAACCCAAAAATGACAAGGCAGCGATATTAGTAAGAATAACAGCTGATTTATGTAAACAAATAAATTGTGGTGATTAACAAAAATGGAAAGTGTAGCTCGAAGCAAAAATTTTTCAGCTACTGATATTTCTACTTTGCTAAGCCTAGTGCAGCAAAATGCAAGTGTTTTGAAGTGTACGACCACAGGCAAAGTGAGTTCCGATCAAAAGGGCAAAGTGTGGGATGACATAGCGGAGAGTTTCAACTCGGTTTACTCCGGAGCACCGCGGTCAAAAAAAAAATCTGCGAACCAAATATTTCAATTTGAAAGCAGATATGAAAAAACGATCTGCAGACCACAAAAATATGCGTATGGAACGGGCAGAGGTCCATACAAAAAGCCAGTTGACTCCGAGATTGATAAAATATTAAAAGAAATATTGCCGGAAAAACAAGTGCGGGGGATGGACTCCAAATAAGCCAGCGACTGCCTACCTTCAGAAAAAAATTTTGAGGATTTGGATCATTCAGGTAGTTACGCATTAAAAAATATTTATTATGTTTAATACATATTTACAAATATGTGTGTATGTTAGATTTTTTAACAGGTGAAATTGATCCCCAGCAGCGAAATATACTAAAGAAGGAAGTTATGGAAAGTAAAATGATAGAAGAAGAAATGGTTTGTATATTTTTATTATGAGCAAGTCATTAATTAATATCACAAGCTGCCGGAATGAAATTTAATAAACTATTGTAAATATTTTTATTCGCAGATAATGTATCTAATGATATCGACATACGTGAACAATCAACAAGCAAAAGGTTTCGTACTTCCAGCCCAAAACATACAACTAAAAAAGAATGTGCCATCCAATGTTTTTACGATTTTAAAATTCTAAAGAACTTGTGTCTTTGCAGGTTTTGAGCATTGGGAGCACTACACATCAATGCAATTGAAAACGCCAAAAAACAGGAAGCTGTGCGCTGAAAGTGTAAATAGAAAATACACAAGTTGAGCTAAGCAAGCAGATACAAAATCAAAATGGACGGAAAGAAAACTGAAACAAGAGGTTGAATTTGCAAAAATCGAACATACGTTACGTGTAAAGCAAATGAAAGAAGCACACGAACTACAACAACAAATAGTTATTGAGAAGCATGCTCTTGAAATGCGAATACTTGAGGATCAACTAAAAGAAAAGTAAAAATGCTTCATAATAAATCATCAGCTGAGCCTTTTTTACTTTCGTACAAAGTTTAAAAGTTTCGTTTATATGGTTTTTGTTTTGTATATGTACAGTGGCGCGCTTTTAAAAATTTACAGAATAAATTTTGTTTAGTTCTTGCCTTACTTTGCATGTGAGCCACTGTAGGTCTGTATGTATATATAGTATTTATATAGTTTTTGTTTATGTATTTTTGCACATATGTATATGTAAATGTGCCTTATCAGTATTAATATAAATACTACAATGTGTACCTGAATTTTAAAATAAAAGAATATAAGTATAAAGATGTTGATTTTGTTTAGTATTTAGAAGAAGTTTACAAACTTTCAAAATGGTTTTATATTATACATATGTTTTCTATATAAATTGTCATTTCGACCCGAAGCTGAGATTGTTGGTACTTCAACAACTGCATCGATAATATTATTTATTTCATTTGCGTAGACTGCTGGAGCGTTGTAATCGTTGTTTAATTTACAAATATTATGTAAAACTGCCGTTGCAACTATAATACTTTCTACTATCCCGAGGTGCATTCGTATTCCCAGCGCAAGAACTGGAAATCTTCGTTTCCACACACCGTATTGACGTTCAACACAATTACGAGTTCTGATTTGCGATTCATTATACGAGTATAACGCCTCAGCCGGAGTTTGCACTTTTAACAAAGGTGTCATTATCCACCGATTGCAAGGATAGCCACTGTCGGCAACGACTATTGCATTCCCGAACTCCCCTGCCTCAAATTGGCTAAATATTAGCGAATTTTTCAGTACAATGGCGTCATGTGACGATCCTGGACAACGGGCTACGATATCCATTATGTTCAGTTTGCTGTCACAAAACGTTTGCACATTAATTGAAAAGTAGTTTTTTCGGTTTCGAAATAGTTCTGCTTCCTCCCCACCTAAATAGTCATTCATTTTAAATAATCGTAATCAGTTGAAAGTGGAGGATGGAGTCATATGTAGAAGTTCACGCAAGTGAGGAAAGTTCTCTGATCGCCATACACTTGGGAGTGGCCAGAAACGTTTCTTTTACATATGACTCAAGCAGCTCACGACTTCCGGTCTTTGACCAAGTATCCTCTGGGAAGCCTAAGAACATCCGTTTGAAGGCGAGCTAAAGTGAGAAGGCGAAATATCCCCTACTTAGGGTTGTGCGCTGGGTTTGGGACCCGCCACGTAAAAAAACACCCCCAATGAAAAAGCAAACACAGCCTCGGATGAGAGACCCCCCTTTTGATGACGACCATGGCAAACGAAATAAGGACTATGATTTGAGGGCATGCACCTGGAATGTCCGGTCCCTTAATTGGGAAGGTGCCACTGCCCAGCTGGTTGATGTCCTCGTGAAAACAAAGGCTGACATCACCGCCGTCCAAGAAATGCGATGGACGGGACAAGGACAGAGACGAGTAGGTCCTTGTGACATTTACTACAGTGGCCATATAAAGGAGCGCAAGTTTGGTGTTGGATTCGTGGTGGGAGAGAGACTCCGTCGCCGAGTACTATCATTCACTCCGGAGAATGAACGTCTAGCCACAATCCGCATCAAAGCGAGGTTCTTCAACATATCGCTGATTTGCGCCCACGCCCCGACGGAAGAGAAGGAAGATGTGACCAAAGATGACTTTTATGAGTGCTTGGAGCGCACTTATGAGAGATGCCCCCGCCACGATGTCAAAACCGTGCTTGGCGACTTCAACGCCAGGGTGGGCAAAGAAGGTATCTTTGGCACTACGGTCGGTAAATTCAGCCTCCACGAGGAAACATCCCCAAATGGGTTGAGGCTGATCGACTTCGCCGGGGCCCGAAATATGGTTATCTGTAGTACTAGATTCCAGCATAAGAAGATACATCAAGCTACCTGGCTGTCTCCGGATCGAAAAACCTCCAACCAGATCGATCATGTTGTGATAGACGGAAGACACGTCTCCAGTGTTTTAGATGTGCGTGCGCTCCGAGGTCCTAACATCGACTCGGACCACTATATTGTTGCAGCCAAAATTCGCACCCGCCTCTGTGCAGCAAAAAACGCACGCCAACAAACACAAGGAAGGTTCGACGTCGAGAAGCTGCAATCACAACAGACAGCCGAACGATTTTCTACTCGGCTTGCACTCCTACTCTCTGAGAGCACTCGTCAACAACTCGGTATAAGGGAACTGTGGGACGGCATTTCAAACTCCTTACGTACAGCTGCAACCGAAACCATTGGTTTTCGGAAAGTGCAAAAGAACAGCTGGTACGACGAGGAGTGCCGTGTCGCAGCGGAGAGAAAACAGGCTGCCTACCTCGCAACGTTACGATCGACCACAACACGTGCGGGATGGGATAGATACCGAGAGTTGAAGAGGGAAGCGAGACGCATTTGTAGACAGAAGAAGAAAGAGGCCGAAATGCGTGAGTACGAACAGCTTGATATGCTGGCCGACAGGGGTAATGCTCGAAAATTCTACGAAAAAATGCGGCGACTTACAGAAGGTTTCAAGACCGGAGCATACTCCTGTAGAACCCCCCAAGGTGATCTAGCCACCGATGCCCAGAGCATACTTAAATTATGGAGGGAACACTTCTCCAGCCTGCTGAATGGCAGTGAACACATAGCACCAGGAGAAGGCGAACCCGATTCCCCAATCGATGACGATGGAGCAGACGTTCCATTGCCCGGCCATGACGAAGTTCGAATAGCAGTTGCCCGCCTGAAGAACAACAAAGCGGCAGGGGCCGACGGATTGCCGGCCGAGCTATTCAAACACGGCGGCGAAGAACTGATAAGGAGCATGCATCAGCTTCTTTGCAAAATATGGTCGGATGAGAGCATGCCCAACGATTGGAATTAAAGTGTGCTATGCCCAATCCATAAAAAAGGAGACCCCACAATCTGCGCCAACTACCGTGGGATTAGCCTCCTCAACATCGCGTACAAGGTTCTATCGAGCGTATTGTGTGAAAGATTAAAGCCCACCGTCAACAAACTGATTGGACCTTATCAGTGTGGCTTCAGACCTGGTAAATCAACAACCGACCAGATATTCACCATGCGCCAAATCTTGAAAAAGACCCGTGAAAGGAGAATCGACACTCACCACCTATTCGTCGATTTCAAAGCTGCTTTCGACAGCACGAAAAGGAGCTGCCTTTATGCCGCGATGTCTGAATTTGGTATCCCCGCAAAACTAATACGGCTGTGTAAACTGACGTTGAGCAACACGAAAAGCTCCGTCAGGATCGGGAAGGACCTCTCCGAGCGGTTCGATACCAAACGAGGTTTCAGACAAGGCGACTCCCTATCGTGCGACTTTTTCAATCTGCTGCTGGAGAAAATTATTCGAGCTGCAGAACTGAATCGAGCAGGTACAATCTTCTATAAGAGTGTACAGCTGCTGGCGTATGCCGATGATATTGATATCATCGGTCTCAACACCCGCGCCGTTAGTTCTGCTTTCTCCAGACTGAACAAGGAAGCAACGCAAATGGGTCTGGCAGTGAACGAGGGCAAGACGAAATATCTCCTGTCATCAAACAAACAGTCGTCGCACTCGCGACTTGGCACTCACGTCACTGTTGGCAGTCATAACTTTGAAGTTGTAGATAATTTCGTCTATTTAGGAACCAGCATTAACACCACCAACAATGTCAGCCTAGAAATCCAACGCAGGATTACTCTTGCCAACAGGTGCTACTTCGGACTGAGTAGGCAATTGAAAAGTAAAGTCCTCTCTCGACGAACAAAAGCCAAACTCTATAAGTCGCTCATAATTCCCGTCCTGCTATATGGTGCAGAGGCTTGGACGATGACAACAACCGATGAGTCGACGTTGCGAGTTTTCGAGAGAAAAGTTCTGCGAAAGATTTATGGTCCTTTGCGCGTTGGCTACGGCGAATACCGCATCCGATGGAACGATGAGCTGTACGAGATATACGACGACATCGACATAGTTCAGCGAATTAAAAGACAGCGGCTACGCTGGCTAGGTCATGTTGTCCGGATGGATGAAAACACTCCAGCTCTGAAAGTATTCGACGCAGTACCCGCCGCGGGAAGCAGAGGAAGAGGAATACCTCCACTCCGGTGGAAGGACCAAGTGGAGAAAGACCTGGCCTCGCTTGGAATATCCAATTGGCGCCACGTAGCGAAGAGAAGAAACGATTGGCGCGCTGTTGTTGACTCGGCTATAATCGCGTAAGCGGTGCCTACGCCAGTAAAGAAGAAGAAGAAGAATCAGTTGAAATTAAGTATTTACTTTACTAACCTGGTGATTGAAATCTTACATGTGTGCAGTCCATAGATGCTAGCACGCGCGGAAACTTTGCAATTTTATAAAGTTGAATTTCTCTTTGCATTTCTAGTTCCAATGGGATGGTTACAAAGCGTTCTCTTAACAATGAAATGTTGTGGCACACTCTCCTTATTGCGCGACAGGAAGAACTTTTTGAAACGCCACATAGGTCACCGCCAGTTCTTTGCATGCAGCCAGTTGCAACGAAACGCAATGTTAGTAAAAGCATTAATTCGGGAGACATAGCACAATTTCTGCAATATTTTCCAAAGAATAACATAACTTTTAATTGGAAATACTATCTTGTATACTTACTTCTTAGTTTTGTGTTGGATTTTGTTCCTAATCAATTCGAGTATCATCCAAGCAGACTGTTTAGTCAAACGAAATCTATACCGAAAATCAACGTCATCATAACATGTAAAACATTATACGAGAGCGGCGATTTATAAACATATTTATTAAAACCTCGCACTCTGTTAACGCCGCCCCGCCCAATTCTTTTGCAACGTCTGTATCGGCAGAGCAATATTTTCTTTTCTTCTTTTTCGAAGTTTTAATTCGCGCACAACTAAACTCTAACTAAAAAGTTGTTGCGCGCGCTCTCTCCTTTTGCGACATCCTAGCGATACAGACGTGGCAAGTGCATTTCTAAATTTTTATAATTAAATATATATATTATAAGAAACCTTTGTTTTTTATTTAACATCTTGTGGAATCATTTGCGCCGAACGTTTCCCCACGGCCAACCACATCTTTGGAACGAGCGAGCACCGTGCTTAACCACCCGAATTATCACTGGTCCTTCGAGCCGGATAACAGTTAACAAGTTGATTTTTTATTTAAAGTGGAAGTGCATAATTTGCCCGCTTTAGCAACTCGCAAGTTACAGTCAAACATATTTTGGGTTTGTGCTCTGCAAGCTATAAGGCAATAGATTGGTTAATTTGTGCATCATTTATGTACAAATTCCATTGTGCTGTGTGAAGTGGAGACCAAAACTTATTTTTGGCACTCTACCCACAAAATCAACGCACAAGATTGCAGGTAGTATTGCACTTCATTTAAGTACAACAACAAATACACCTGGCAAATGCACTTATTTCACTTTGCAAAAAAACCACATACTCTGTTATTCGAGAAAAAATTATAAATTTCTTGGACGCACAAAATCGTCTGGAGCGTCAAAAATCTCTCTCGGTTTTTTGGTTTTTCTTATGGTTCATTTGAGTCTAATCGCTCAACTCTGCCTTTCCATATATTGCTCGAATAGCAATAAAGGCAAGCAGCAATAACGCAGCTGCAGTTTCGCGAGTGCAAACAAAAAAAACACAAAATTACAAGTGCAGTGAGTGACACAATAAAATTAGAAAAGTGAAGTGAGCGACGGCAAGAAAGCCAAACAGCGAAGTGAGAGCAGCAAAGGCAAGGCAGCACAGCAGCCATCCCAACAAACAAAAGAGTGTAGTGGTGAAATCGAAATTGTTCAAAAATAATCCAGTGAACAAAAGTTAAAGGGAATAGTGGACATAAATCAAATAAGTGCTTTTGAATTTTTATCTGTATTTGTATTTGGATTTTAATAAAGCAATTAAGCACAAATCTATTTTGTTTGTGTACATAGTCGAAGACTAGGCGTGCAAGTGCATTGGGACGATTACCCAGCAAGCACATTCAAATTAAATTTGGGAAAAATACTTTGAGGAAATATTTCACTAAATTTGCAAGTGCAAGTACAACTGCATTGGGCCGATTACCCAGCAAGCACATACTAATTAAATTCGGAAAGATACTTTGAGAAAATAGTTTACTAAATTTATTAATTTTTTTGTGCTCTCGAAAATTCACGCTTCACTAAGAAACAACGCACTACTAATTTATAGTCTGTCCGTGATTGGTTCTATAACATTTGAACTTTTGCAACATATTTGCAAATATTTTTTAAATTTTAATTTCAAGTTTAGATCCGAGTTTGTGCAACATTTTTGCAGTTCCGGTTCAATTTTCGAAAACAACGGAATCTATCAGAGCCTTTACTACAGCTGCAGACGCTCTACTGGAGTTTGAGGAGTCTTTTACTCCAACGGCAAACAACCAAAGTGCCTACTCTCTTGGAGTACAACAAGCTGAACGGAAATCTCTGTGTGCAGAGGTAAAGTTAGAATACAAATTGTTTTTGCCAAAAGTGGATCCTTCTGACACAAGCTCAATTGACGACCTTAATTTTAAATATCCAAGCTGTTACCACGCTTATGTGTGTTGCGCGGCTTGATGGGCGAACACATGCACAACCTCACGGCGTTCAACCAAAGCCCTACTTCAAATTCAACGGTGATTCAACCTGAACGGTTACAACAAACGGTGGAACCCGTGAGGTATTCCATCAATTTAACGCCATGTGATACAGAAATGTTTCATGGCTATGTTTTACAATGGCCCCCTTTTAGGGATTTATTTGCCGCCATTTATGGGAATAACCCAAGGCTATCTCCGGTAGAAAAGTTATTCCATCTGAACCAAAAAACGCGAGGTGAAGCAAAAGCTATTGTTTCGAAAGCGCCACTGACGAATGACGGATTCGCATTGGCTTGGAATAATTTGTTGTGTAGGTACGAAAACAAGCGAGTGCTTGTCAACACCCAATTGAATTTATTATTCAAGCTCCCGCATATCTCAACAGAATCTGAGACCGAACTCAGAAATTTACAGCGGGAGATGAATAGCTGCATTTCAGCTTTACAAATACACGGCATCAATGTAAATAGCTGGGATGCCATATTTACGTATTTGTGTTCTATCTGATTACCGGACTATACACTATCGCTTTGGGAACAATCTCTCGATTCGGATTCAGAGATCCCAAAATGTGTTGAGTTAGACAAGTTTCTAACCAAACGGGCGGCTGATGGTGAAGGCCGGATACCAACCTTGCAATCAAGGATTGGATCCAGGCCCATCAATTCCCATCACGCCAAGACAAATAATACTAGATGTAAACTGTGCTCATATCAATCGCACATTTTGAAAACTTGTCAAAGATTCATTGACATGCAGCCTAACGCACGGTTAAATGCTGTCAGAAAACTCCGCGTCTGCCTAAACTGTTCATCGGACTCACATGAAGTCAAAAATTGTAAAAGTCTGTTTAATTGTTCCAAATGTAAACAGAGACATCACTCTATGATTCATCGGGATCAAAGGGAGGAAATAGCTCAGACATCGGACAGCACAGACACTACTGAGATTTCTACTAAATCTCATGTGACCTCTATTAAGGCCAATGTTTCAAATATGCCTACCAGTCGAAGCATGCTCTTAGGTACAGCCATGGTGACCATATGTCACAACGAGAGCACCTTCACTGCCAGAGCCCTGATCGATTCAGGATCTGAAGCAACCTTCGTAAGCAACAGTTTACAGAAACGTTTAAATCTGGCAAGCAAAAACGTATGCACCCGAGTTTCAAGATTGAATAACACCTTGTCAGGACGAGTTCAATCGGTGTGCTCGATCACAATTTTCTCGCCTCGCAAAAGTTTAAGACTAGAAGCGGAAGCGTTGGTACTGCCAAAATTGACTTCGAGCACCCGGCGTTGGGATGCAATCTTACAACGGTGACCACGTATCTGGCAGCAGTTCGTCATAACAACACAATTCTATGCCACACCTGCAGGCATTCCACGGCGGCCTGCACTCCCATCTGATGCGCCGCCAGCAACATGCTGCAGCCGCAATGCAACGAGAATCTGCAACAGCAAAAAGACGGAAGAATTGTGATCCAGATAAGCTCTTCTTGCTCTCACTTTACGAGGAGATCAAACGTGTGCCCGACTCGATGCGATACGACTCGATGTCAAGGGCGAACTCATACATGTGCTCAAAAAATACCGGAAGAAACCATCGTTGAAACAGGAGTAAACCCAACCACAAATAACAAGATACAATTGTCACAGCATGCGCAAATAACGCACAGCATATATCAGCTGCAAACGTTGCGGCAACCCACACCTCACGACAAAGCCACAATCTCAAGTTGGACGCGTATCGGCTTCAGCCGTAGCACTACACGCCCAACAATGGAAATTGAAGCGAATTCATTGACAATCGGCCCGACGTATTCGGGCCCCTCTCAACCGTGTCAAACGACGTCATCAGTCACGCAAAGCTCTGACCAAGTCTCTCCCAGAGGCCAGACTCGAGTCGTCTCGCCGACTTCGGCGTGCTGGTAGCTTCTTTTCGGATTGGCGGAATGGCAACGATCGACGGAGACTCGATTCGTCTCAGCGACATTGACCGGACCGAGCGGAACTCGATTCGTTCCGTCGGCCACCCCATCCGAAGCGAAGGCGTGGACGAGATGCTCGACGTCAAGCAGATGCACGCCGTATCATCAAGGATAGGCACGCAACACTTCAGTGCATCCACTGTTATCCTCGCCTCCACGATTTCACGATTGCCACTGCGTACACGTGGAGACAGCCGAGTTTTCAACATTTACAACGTCGGCCATTACCACCGGCGCCAGTAAGGTCTCTGGAAGACCACACATTTCAACTTTTCCAGAACCTAAAACTGGCAGACAACGATTTTACAACGCAGCGCCAGTCGAGATAATTTTGCGAGCAGACGTTTACTCCCGGCTCATGTTGCCCGGGTTACAACCAGCGGCAATGGGCCAACTCATCGCCCAAAATACGTCGCTGGGATATATAATATCCGGCGTAATATAACATTGGCACAATAAAGTGCACTGGCTGCCAACGCCTCTCTCATTCACCACCTACCCAGGATCGAGTTAGACTCGAGTCGTCTCGCCGACCTCGGAAGGTTGTGACTTCTATGCAAATTGGCGGCATGGCAATGACCGACTGAGATTCGATTCATCTCATCGGCATTTTTCGGACCGAACCAGACTCGATTCGTCTCGTCGGCCACCCTTTCTGCAAAGAAGACGTGGAAGAGGAAATGCAGGAGCCAGTTAGTTTTAAGTAATTTATTGTAAACTGCATTTGCAGTAATACTGCAAGGCGGGGAGAATGTTAACGCCGCCCCGCCCAATTTCTTTTGCCACGTCTGTATCGGCAGAGCAATATTTTCTTTTCTTCTTTTTCGAAGTTTTAATTTGCGCACAACTAAACTGTAACTAAAAAGAAGTTGCGCGCGATCTCTCCTTTTGCGACATCCTAGCGATACAGACGTGGTAAGTGCATTTCCAAATTTTTATAATTAAATATATATATTATAAGAAACCTTTGTTTTTTATTTAACATTTTGTGGAATCATTTGCGCCGAACGTTTCCCCACGGCCAACCACATCTTTGGAACGAGCGAGCACCGTTCTCCACCACCCGAATTATCACACTCTATATCACTTTCGTCGTCAGATTCCATTTTTTACAATATATTTATCTTCTGCTATTTGCAAATCAGCTGACAGGAAAACGTTAACATAGTTGCATATGATAGTATTTAATTAATATTTAAATGGCAAAGGGTGACCATTTAAATACAAATTAAGTTAAATGGTGAAACTGAAATAAATTAATTTTCACTTAAATCAGTTTCGTGAAACCGGCTGTAAATATAACGAATGTTCGCTGTCGAACCTGCACCTTCTCTATGCTTTTAAGTTCTCTACCTCAGCTGATGAAAATGAATGATAATAACCGTGAGTGGCACCGGACTTTTACCCAACACACTTTCACAAGGCGGCTCCACGCTTTCATCGTCATCGTTAAGCACACCGTAGTATGCCAGAAGTCTATCTCGTAACTCCTTCTTGCGTCCATTTGTCGGTAGCCCTGTTTCTTTTAACGTTGTCATAAATAAATAAAATAATCAAAAGATAGTTTAATATAAAAGCAGCCTGTAATCTACTTACGTTGAGGCTGGAACTGCCTCAGTCAAACCAGCCGTTCGAACTTTGTTGCTTACGATGAACGTTCGCTGCCGACGCAAACACACTTCTTTATCGGCTGCAACCCGTTCATTGCCAACTTGTTAGTAACGCGTAATGATCGCTGTATGTTGAATATTTCGCTTGACAACATGAACTATCTCCAACTAATGTGTTGCGAAATCTGCTGTGCTATTGCGGCGCATACTATTTATTACCGATTACTGTTGTGGCGCAACCATTAACTGCTCGTTTGACAACACGAACCAACTGCAACTTACTTGTTGCCAACTTATTGATAAAATTCAAACTCGCTGCTTGTTACCCTTGTGTACGTACCGTTACGTCGCTGCTTGCTGAAACGTAGCTTTTATGCACCTTCAAAAACCGCCTTAGATTTGTGTCGCTGCTCCACTGTACTGTCTACGGGAGTCTCGAACTCGATGCTGATCGGTTGAGTCCCCAACTTGTAGAAAAGAAAAAATTAGCAAGTCTGATTTATGGAAATTAAAAAGACTAATTTCGTTAACGTTCAGTCCGCACGGTCGCATTTCTTCGTTCTATATACCTTGGCAGGACCCTGGGCACAAAACTTAGATGAAATGTATATGTTAAAAAGAAAGAAGAGGAATTAGAATTTAGAATAAAATTCAGAAACATTTAATGGCTATTTGATAGAAACTCTGTTCTATCCTCACATAATGAAACTCTTGTTTACAGGCAAGTTCTCAAAATAGTTTGGATTTTGGGCTACCCAAGCATAAATCCATAAATTCCAAAACAAATTTTTAAGATGTGCCGTCAATGCGCCTTGGTATGTTCTCGGTCCCGATCTGAAACGAATTCTTGGAATTGACTCAGTTGACGCATAAATCAACAAATATACAAAGTTCTATATGGAAAGGCTTTCTAGCCATGTGACTTTCACTTCTCCCTAATTTCATGCTATTAGGTGAACAGTCTACAAGACTAATGATTGTTTATAAAAGTATAAAATCAAGTTTTAGATCAAGACTGTGTTCGAGCTGTCTAATAATTACCGCAATAATGTTACTAACTTGATACTCTGTTGCTGATGCTTAACTGATATTTTACTGAAATATTGCAGTTTTTATTTCGCGCAGAAGGGTTCTAAGCAAAATTGGAAATTTTAACGTACATAATTGCTGACGAAATGTTGTAAAATTAAGGTGAGTATTTCATGAAAAATACGAATAAAATAAGGCAAAGAATATGTAGAAGAAATCGTTTTTTGCTTAAAGAATACTTCAAAAAAGAAAAGAGATAAAAGTAAAAGACTTTTTCAGAAGTATTGAATTATACCCTGATGATATTTTTTATTACATTAATTCATTAAATCAAACATAAAATTAATATTTAATAGAATATTCACTTACAATTCCTTCATCTTATCGCGCATCCAAAATGTTTATCATATATAAAGAGATACCCAACTCATCTCGTATTGGAAGTAAGAGAACAATTGCTAAAGGTCAAAACCTCCTGAGCTCGATCAACTGTCAAAGTTCAGGTGGTTTTGAAGTTTAGCAATTAGATCAACTGTCAAAGTTCAGGAGGTTTTGACGTTTAGAAATTGGAAACGAGGGATGGCCAAATTGAAATCTTACCAAAAAAATATGTTGGCGGAGGGATTTGTTTCATCGTTCAAGACCACTAATAAAAATGTAAAACAATGAAATTTTAATGTATTTGATGATATTAATTTTTAATGGAAAATGATTAAAAACATTTATTGATTTTGACCTAACAAGCTTAAATAATTTTTGGGGATATTGAAAAGTCAAAAATCAGTTGTTTTACCATACCACAAAAATATTTAAATATTTCCTCCATGTATTAAACGACCTCTATAAAGTAATTTTTAATCGAAATAATTCTTGGTTCTATTTATTTAAATGCCCAAAGATGGGGGTTCCTTTATCCCTGATGTTTATGTTCCATTTGTAACGCTAGTGATACAAACAGATTCGTAACAATTTGTCGACAGAACGTGTGACTTTGACATTGTTGCCAGAATTTTAGCGAACAACGTGATACTTTCCCATCAACGGCAACACTGCAGCAGTAATTGCACAACGAACAAACCCCAACCCTCAATAGCACCTTTGAACTAAATTTTGTAAAACTCTTAAAGCAACTTTAAAATGAATGACATACTTACAAACTTTTGACTTAATTTAGTTCTTTACTGAACATTGATTGAATTATCATGAACGCATAATAGCATTACAATATTTAGACAGAAATAATTTTCTTCTGACGATTAGTAGAAATGCGTGGAAAATCCAATTAGCTTTATTGTACTGCAAACATAAGTAATTGAAGAGTGAACGCATATCTATCCTTAAATTATGTTAGTCCCAGAGATACAACAAAAGCAATTAGTTTCTTGTACCTTATTCCCACATGCAATTTTTATAAAAGTACGGTATGTATACGTAGTTTTAATGTAAAGGGCATCTTAACTATTTATTATGAGCAAAAAATGTACATCTTATTATATATATATGCAACAACATAATGGGTATGGATTTTTTTTAGAGTACGGGGGTAATTGGCTTAACATCGCGAATGTATTCTTCAAAATTTTTATCTTCTTGAAGCGAGGGATCCATTTCATTAATTAATTGTGGAAGCAATGGATTATCCAACATTGACGTATGGTTTCCTTCAATAACTTTTAAAACAATTTTTCCTTTTGTAATTTTTGATAGGCAATAATCCTCTTCTATGTCTTGTAAAGATACTTCCGCTGGCCTTATTAAAACTATGGGTGTTGTAAGTATATCACTAGTATTTAGATCATAATTTGCCGCCATTCGTATACGTCGAAACATTGCATGCACAATTTTTTTTGCATATTCTTCGCTATATAAATCTTGCTTGTTTACATATTCCACAAATTTAAGCATTTTGTTTGTTAGTTCTTCCCGTTCACTAAATTCTAAAGCCACTAATTCTTGGGTTTCTTCCGGAAATATTTGTTTCACAATACTTGAAAGGAGTAAATTATACAAATCGTTATCATTGAAGTCTTCCCCAAGGTGTGCTAGGGTTAATTTTTTTAGGAAATGTGGCGATCCGTCGATGAGCAAGAGTTGTCCTCGAAAGCCAGCCTTTTCAAGCATTGCAGCTAATTTTAGTGCAATAAATGATCCATATGAATATCCAATGATATAAAACGGTTCTGTAGATTTTAATTCTGCTTTTACGTCCTGAAAATAGTAAAACATAGGAATTTTATTAATAATTTTATCACAGAATAATGAATATTTGCATACTTCAAAACATGCTTCGGCAACTTCCTTAACTGTTGTACATTCACTAAATTTGTGGAGTTGTAAAACATTTGTATTATTCTTAATGTATGATCCGATATTATACCAAGCTTGGCCTGCTGTACCCTCTAAACCTGGTATTATAATGTTTGGTGGCATAGACTGTTTTGTAGCATCTGCCGCTGTCTTAAGAGGTATCATAACTTCATTACAACGTGTTTCGTCGCCCAAATTTCTTAATAAGATTTCCATTCCTAAAAGATTAGTGTCTGAAGCAAAAATCATTTTAACAGCGTCCGTACTCTCTCTGTCCCGGGCATCTGCATATTCTTGCAGTTTTTGGAATGTAAGGGCACGTAAATCTTGTGGTGTTAATATAAGATCGAAATCTCTCTCCAAAGTTTGCTTTATTTCGACAGCCATGAGGGAGTCCATTCCCATTTCAGAAAGTGTGGTTCCCAATGAAATTGATTTCAAATCTCGTATGCCCATAATATTCATGATTGTATCAAGAATGCTTTCATTACCTAAGCGGCCGGAACGTTTTTCAGCTACTACCATACTAGAAACTACTGCATCTGGGGTAGATAACAATGTGTCCAATTCATATAAGCAAGATGAAATGCGTTGCTGCAGAGTTCCACCAATTTCCATGTCAATTTTATCTTCAGCCATATCTGCCACTAAACCAACTTCACCAACCGCTCCCCATTGGATTGCTTTTCCGGGATAACCATCTTTAACACGATTTTCAACTATTCGTTCCATGATTGAATTAGCCATGCCGTAATTAGATTGTCCAGCGTTGCCACGCCCGCATGAAACACTCGAAAATACAACAAAATATTCCAAATGCGGACAATGTAATCTAGATAGTTGGTCTAAATTTTTTGTTGCTATTGCTTTCGGAGCTAAGCTTTCTAAAAACTTTTCCTTGGTTTGGTTTGTAAATATTCCGTCTCTCAAAACAACAGCTAAATTGAAAATTCCAGCAACAGGTCCCACGTTTTCAGCAAGATTAAGGAGAGCTATACAGCCCTCAGTCGTGCTAATATCAAAAGTGCTAACAATGACTTTACAACCGTAGCTCTCCCATAATCTGATAAAGGAAAAAAAATTAAATATTAGAAATCTAATAACAGGAGATTAATATAAATCAACTGGTAACATACGCTATTCTGTAAGCTTGATAGTCTTTCGATATACCCCGACTGGAACTCAGAATCAATTTACGTGCGCCTCGTGTTACCATCCAATCAGCCAACTCTAAGCCAAAACCACCTAAACCACCCGGTATTATATAGCTAACGTCCGGTTTAAAGTAAATCTGTTTTAAGACTTTCACTGGCAGCGTTAGTTTCGATTCGGAACTCTCTCGGACTTGAATTAAAACCTTTCCAATATGTTTCCCTCCTATGAGATACCTAAACGCTTGTTCAATTTCATGTGCAGGGAAAATCGTACATGGAAGGGGTTGAATAATTCCTTTTTCAATGTCAACATCCACCATATGTTTCAAATACTACAAATATACAAGGCACATGTTTACGGACGAATGTATTGCAATGAATTTGAACTCACTCCAATATCCTCATCTGAAGCAAATTCTAGTCTGTCGGCCAGAACAGCATGGAACGTTATCTCTTTGAGGAAGCAGCTCATCCCAAGTTTGGTGTCATTTGACATATCAAACTTTCCAATTTCTAAGAAATGTCCACCATGCCCCAAGCAGCGCACTGACGCCAATAATTTATCTTCAGCCAGAGAGTTTAGTACAAAATCAACGCCCTTGCCATTGGTTTCATGTTGTATCATAGTTTCAAAGGATGTATCTCGAGAATTGCCAATGTGACTTTCTAAATTTTTATCAACATTTTTAGTACTTTTTTTATTTGATATAGTTTAACAATTACCTTTTAACTTTGGGAATGTTTTTAATAAAAATTGTTTCTTTAGTTCTGTACTGCAAGTTGTGAATACTTCAAGATTGTATGCCAAGGCGACCCTTATAGCTGCAAGGCCTATTCCACCAGTTCCAGCATGAATAAGTATACTTTTTCCCTTTCGTATATCTGCGGTCATAAAAAACGCATAGTATACCGTAATATAGACAACTGGTACGGTAGCAGCTTCTTGGAGAGTCCAGTTGTCTGGAACATCCCATATGAATTTCGACGGCCTTTCGTTATACGATGCAACACCAGCTTTTGCTACCATGCTCATGACACGTCTACCGGTCTTTGTATTTATTCCAGAGAATTCTAAGCCTAATACACATAACTGAGCAAGACGACTACTACCGTACAATTCAACAGCTAATCGACCAGTTGCTAACATAACGTCTCTGAAGTTAAGCGATGAATACACAATTCGAACAGAGCATTTATTAATGTCCAAAGGCCCTTCCAACCAGCATAAAGTGGATAAATCACCCCGTTGCATAACGTTTCCGTAAATATGATCAGATCTTGGTTGTGGAGATTCATGACACAACAACTGTAAATGTCTATAAGAACCCCATTGACCCTATTTTCAATAAACATTTATGAAATACATATACGATTTTTTGTGAGAAAAATAAATACCTGATAATATACATTAATGGCAAGTCCTAAGGCGTATTGGCTGTTATAAAACGAATTTGCCAAATCAAAAGCTGGTGCATTATTATCGTCAATATAAAAGCACGAAATTAGATTTCCATCTGGCTCCTTACGTAAGCAGTTCACAAGTCCAATAATACCATTTGAGTTTTGGTTGTAGGAATATAGAACAACTGGTGTTTTGTTAGAAAGACATGTTTGTATATGGGTAATCCATTCAAATTCATTATCTTCTTCAGCAATTTGTATAACTAACGGCTCAAATGTCAGTTTTTTTCCAACCTTTTGCAATAATAACAGTTGCTCATCACCACACAAACGGATATTTGCTATTAAATTGAAATTTTCAAAAGTTGTTGCACTATGAGTAGGCTTGAATTTGTTTTCTCTCGTAACTAAAAAGCCTTTTTCAACTAAACTTTTATATGCTGCTTTTACTGTTGTAACGTTTTCCTCATGGCTTAGACCATTGGCAATTATAAAATGGCAGTTGGTTTGATTGACGAATTTTGCATTTTCTATATGAACACCGGCTATATCATCAACTTGTTGATCTGTAAAGAGCAGAAAATCCCCTGTTACCAATGGTAAATCTTCAACTGCTTCTACAAATTTCGTTACGACCGGTTCTTTATTCTTCGCGCCTACTTCCACAATTTTTAGTTTTAATACTGGAGTAGTTTCAAGGGCTAACTGGACGCACATACGAACTGCTTCTGTTATATCCAGAGTTGGTGATGGAAAATGTGAAACAAATTGATATCTTTCGAGCACAGGTATTCCGGGAGCTTTACGTCTTTGAACTGGGCTAGCATGTAGTCCAATTAGTTCAATACCACCGGCAACAATGCGATCATATTTAGGCTCAACGTAAACATCAAAAACTCTGTTTTCAGGATCCATTTTAGTCATGAGGTCAAAATGGTGAGAGCCATTAATCCTTAATTTCCGAATTTTTGTTGGTATTAGCAAGGTACGTGAATCAGTTCCCAAAATTTCAATTTGTAACATGGCATCCATAAATGTTACCCAATTATATTTCCATTCTACTTTTCCATATAAACCATCTCCACGCGCTAGTGTCACTGCGCGGAAAGCACCATTATAGTGATATCCTCTCAGCCTAAGCTCTTTGTAAAAGTCTTTCTTAGATAACATTGGGAATTCCGAATCCTTATATGGTTCGTGAATATTTGGAATTGCTGGATTTTCAATTTCTCTTATTCGCCCCGTCACTACCAAGTTTCCCGACTCGGTAATCTATAAAAAATAAAATGGGATAAATAAGAAGTAAGTTGGGCTAAGTTCGGATGTAACCGAACATTTTATACTCCATCAAAGCCGGCCCAAATTATCAAGTGTTCGAAAGCTTAATATAAAAAAGTGTTACGAAAGAAGTAAATCAATCACAGAAAACGAATAGAGTACAATCATATTTGGTGTCTTTAAATTTATAGTAGTATAGTCCTAAGAGTCTAAGGCTTAATGTTCGACATATTGAAATCAAGCTAATTAACTGAAATGAAATACATATGTACGCTCTGCCCAGAAAGTATCGACCATTCTTCATTTAAAACTACCGCTTACATGGAAGACAGGTAAATTTGTTTTCCTAGGTTTGTACAACTGTTCGTAATTATGATGACATAGACAGCTTCTGTAAACACCCTGGTTGACAGATCGCAATGGTTTTGGCGTCATAATTAAGAACAGTTGTACCAACCTATAAAAAAAACCCAGTCTTTCATATAAGCGGGAGATGAGAGGGGGAAATGAAGAATTCCCGATACTTTCTTGACAGGGTGTATATGTATTGTAAAATCAAACAAAGAGGATAAATTTAATATTTTGTTAAAATATTTTATTAATATATGAAACTATTTGATCAATTTAACCATTCAAGGTCAGATAGAAAGTCTGTATGGATAAAAGATATTACATTGAGAACATTGCATAAATAGGGTTATGGAAAAATCTGGATCGACTTTTGCCATTGTTCAAATGTACTTTAGAACATGTTTCCAAGCAATTTTATGATGACAGCTCTCATGCAGAGCAACAATTTGTCACAAAGTCTTTTAAAATAACGCAATGTATTATTTTATTATTCTTCTAATGGTCGAATCACTTCTTAAACTGGATTTTGGGATAGATTTTCGCTCTTTCAGCGATTTTCATCTAAATTTTTTTTCACGAACAATTTACTTGGTCTATTTCTTTTATCAAACAAAAATCGCCAAGCTTAGCAGCTGTTACAGACTTAGGCTCTTCAAACAAGTGAAATTTTTAATTTTAAAGTTAACATCACATTTTCTAAACACACTCCGGGTAACACTCCTACCGTTAATATTGAAGTCCATGGACCTATTTTTCTGTGTGAATTACATCTAAAATAGTCAGAAATCGTTAAATGATTGACATATTTTGAGACTCGATATCATATTGTCCTCAACATGCCCCTTTCTTTTACTAAAATATCAGACAAATATATCAGGTATAAAGTGAACTGGAATGTCGTAAGTCACTATATTTGACATATCAGGCATAGAGAAATCTCAGTTCTAGCATATCTATATATTCCATCATTAAATGTAGTATATACATAGGAATTGGGATATTTCGCTGCCTAATTTCAGACATTTTCGGAAATGTAATATCTATTTAAGATCTAAGATCACCGTGTTCGGTATCTGGGGACATGAAAAGTGGTGAGCGATTTGGATAACTTTCTATGTGGGATGACATATCATAGAAGCACTATTTGTGCAACATTTTTATTACGATACGATTGTCTTATATGGATTAGAAAATATTGATATGTGGGAAGCGGGAGTGATTGTTGTTCGATTTTGCCCATTTCTGAGTGTAACCGGTACCGTTTCCATCCCAGGTGTAAAATTTAATGTCTCCGAAGCATTTATTTAGTGATATATAAATCTTTTAATTGATTTAAACATGAATGTTAGTGGGCGTGGTTATTTTCTGATCTTACTATTTTCACACTCTGTACAGAGATGCTAATAAAACTTGTCGCCAGATATAACAGGAATGCTTTCTGGAATATGTACGTTAAACATATTATAAGGCAAGAACCATTTTTTTTATTTTTAAACCACAAAAACTCATTTATACTGTGATTTCCATATGGTGCGAGGAAAAAAATACTATTGTGTACATATGTCAGCCATGCTCTGTATTTAATTCTCACGCAGCAACGAAGGGATTCGAATAATTGAATTTGCCGGTTACAGAAATCAAATAATTTTTTTATATGATTTCGAAACGAAATGAATTGTTATGAAAACCGAATTCACATATGTAAATGTAATTAAAAACGGAAAATTTATATCGAGTGATTTCTTCTCTGCGTACATGACAATAAGAGATATCTAGGCGGCGGAATGTTGGAGGGATAGTTTGATTATATTAACTTTAGCTTCAGGATGATACCAAATCATTAAATTATTTTTCAAGCAGAACTAGCTGCAATTATGGTAGCAGAAGATGTTTTACTTTGAAGCCTCCAGCCTCTTTTAAAAAGGTTAGCATTCCTTCGGACAGCAGAGCGGCAATACCAGCTTTGAGCTCGCTCACTGTGCACTCAAAATTAGTTAAAAAGTGTTTGCCTTCACTCTCAATAGCATAATTATATTTTATTTTTAGACTCTGTAAAGCCGATGAACTCCTATCAATGGGCATTCTTATTCCAATCTAATCAGAGTCCTTGCGCCGCAGGCCTGGTGCATTTCAGCACGGGCTCTGGAGACCTTGTGAAAGTTAAGAAAGCGTTGGTTAACAACCATTACCGTGGAAAATTTATATTTAAAAAGTCAATGCAAGTTTTTAAACATCAGATTAGCAACTTCAAATGGATTTGAAAGGCCTTGTTCTAATTTTCTACAACGCGAAATCATTGTTTTGGAAAAATTAAATTCTTTGAAAAGTAAAACATTTTCAAACGGCAAACAAATGTAATTTGTTTCAAACAGCTGTTTCAATGTGGAATAGAACGCTTCGAAATAAGCAAAATCATTCGGTTTGCAAAATTGAAATCACTCGGTTTGGTAAAAAAACGAAACAACATTTCATTTGGTTTCTGGAACACACCTATATATTTATATATATGAGCAATACTATGTATCAAAATATCATTAAACCTACCTCGAATTGCCCTGTTCCATAGTGAATCATTACATTCAGTTCCACACTTCCATTCAAAGTCATATTTGTCGCACGTATGAATCGTACGTCCTCGAACTCAATCGGAACATCCATGTAGCTTGGACCATGATACATCAAAGAGAATGTTTCCCAAACATATTGAAGGTAGCATGTAGCCGGAATTAGTATTTTCCCATCAATAACATGCCCGCTCATAAATTCCTCATTATCGCTACTTAAGTTTATTTTAAATAAGCGTTCTCCACTCGATTTAGTTTTCATGTTCTCATATTTCGTCACAAACCAGTCTTCACTATGATCCCAGCGAATTAATGAGCTGATTCCAGGAGTACCCTTCGATACTGGGAATTCAATTTTCGAATATAAATTTTCTACCGGGAACGTTACGCCACTGCTAAACAATCTAGAAGCAAATATTTAATAAAATATTATTTATAATTATTTATAATTTATGACTTTAGCATGCGAACTAAATATGTGTGTAATAGGTTTCTTTAAAAAAATGCACAAATATTTTTGCTTGAAATTTGTATAAATACAATTCTTTTTACGGCCTGAGATTAAAAAAACGTTAAGTCAACAACAAGAGTACTTACTTTCCTAATGCCGTGAGGAAAAACAGGGTATTATTGCTGTTGTTCCGTTGTGTGAGCGGAATATGAATACCATTGGGCATTGAACGTTTGAGTATTGCTTGGAGTAATCCGTGGGGTGCAATTTCAATAGTTAAAGAATTTTTGGGTAGCATTTCAAATGTTTCTTCAAATAATACGCTATTCAGAAGATTGTTGGTGTGATACTCTGCTGAACATAGATTACGTCCAAATTGCTCCCAATCTTCTTTAGGTACACTTGTACTCAACCATTTTGAACTTCTTGGTTTTGGATTTGGTATGATTTGTTGTAAATATTTAAAAAAATCAGGACCCATATGAGCTATATAACGAGAATGATAAGCAATATTTGAACAAGGTACTTCTTTCGCAAAAATATTTTTAGCTTTTAACTCTTCCACAAATTTTGCTATATCTTCAGCTGGCCCGGAAATGGTACAAGATTCCGCACTATTCCGACAAGCTACTTCAATGCCATCTGGAATTATATTAATAATCTTCCTATACCCCATTCCCACAGCTGCCATTGATCCTTTTATTTTCTCAATTTCCAGACTGACTTTTCCACGGTAATAAGCAGCTAGAATCATTTGTTCTGCAGTAAAGCATCCATCGGCATAGCCGCAGCCCAACTCACCTACTGAATGACCAATAATGTAATCGGGCTCTATATTTAATGAGCGCAAGAGATCTACCAATCCGATTTGAATTGCGGCTATTCCTACGAAGGAATGCATTATATTTTCGAATGTACCGTGATCTGCGGATGTGAGTATGTTCATTAAGTCAAGTCCTTTCGATTGTAGAGTCTTATGACTCTGCTCAATGGAATGCAAAAAAGTAGGAATCTGGAGCAATGATGCTCCCATTTCGGCCCACTGCGAACCCATTCCGCTAAATACCCAGACTATAGGACGTTTTATACCGGTGAAATGGTGTACATCTCTGACCTGTGTTTTCACTTGGTCGGTTCCATTTTTTACAAAAACCGCATATCCCCGAAACACCATGCCAGAAACTTCTTCCTTTTGAATATTATGTAATAAAGCAAAAAATTCGGCATCCAAGGGTTGATTTTCTATAGCGTTGAATACATAATTGACCGAATCCTCAGTCCTTCCAGCCCATGTTAGTAACCTTGGTATATCATCATTTGGCACACCGCAATTTATTTTCTTTTTGTCATAACCTTTCAAAAGTACATGGGCATTGGCACCACCAAAACCAAAAGAATTCACACCTATATATGGTTTCTCTAGGTCAACGACATCTTTTACGACAATCAGACGGCCTTCCGATAAAGCAGTAATTTCTGGTTTTACTTCAGTGAAGTTAATATTTGGAGCAATTTTTCCATTTTGAAATGCTAAACATGCCTTCACCAAAGAGCAAATACCAGAAGCTGCCTCCGAATGACCTATATTTGATTTTACTGAACCAACTAATAAAGGCTTCTCACGCCGACTACATAATATGCTGTCAATTGCTCGGCATTCTTCGGGGTCTCCCACCACAGTTCCAGTACTGTGGGCTTCTAGATAACCCAAATCATTAGGTTTTATATCAATTTCATTATAAAATTCAGCAATAAGTTGCTCCTGAAGTTTTCCAGACGGGAAGGTAATTCCTTCCGGTTTATACCCATCGCAATTGGTTTTCGAGTAAACAACGCTGGCATATATACGTTTAGCATCACGTTTACGTTGTAAGAATAGACAATTTATAGCTTCAGATCGCGTATACCCAGATGCATTTTTATCAAAAGGTCGACAATAGCCGTTAGGAGCAAGTACACCAAGTCTTAAAAATTAAAAAAAATTATTTAACTAAGTTATATTTGCTGGAATATCTTTTGATTAAGAGATTTTGGAATACTTTAAATACCGCAAAAATAACAATACAACAATGAATGGAAACACATTTATTTACCTGGCAAACTGGAGTGTTACGAATGGGTGCAATATTAAATTTGATCCACCAATAATAGCTGCGTCTATTTCTCCATTACGCAAAGCGGAGAAAGCATTGTCTAAAGCATACATTGAACTAGAACAAGCAGTATCCAATAAAAAGGATGGGCCTTGTAAGCCCAAGCAATACGAAATTCTATTTGCCATCATTGCTCGACTGCATCCAGTTATACCAAAACCACCAGAAGACACTTTTTCATAAAACCATGTCTTCTCCGATTCAGATATACAGGAACCAATATAAACACCAGTTTTTGTACCGCGTAGACTTTTCGGATTTATGCCGGCATCTATTACAGCTTCATATGCAGTCTCGATTAAAATACGTGTTTGAGGATCCATCGTATGGGCTTGTTTAAAATGAACGCCAAAAAATGTTGCGTCAAATTTTTCCAAATCGTAAATTTTTCCTGATCGCTTTGGGATCTCGGGATTGAAATGTCTCCAGCGTCGCTCATCATCATCTACCATATCAATCTATCAAAAAAAAAATATTATATAATAATTTATTAAATCACTAATATTGTAAATGTAAATGTGTGGACATTAACTCATTTTTCAAAGATAATTTTACCTGACGCGAACTAAAATAAAGCAAAAACACAAAGTTTAATTATTTCACAAAATATTTTAATATACAGATTTTCCACCACCTGAAGGAATTTCCCGGACTTTTATTCGGTTGCACCCGAACTAAGCTCTTCCTTACTTGTTGTCCATGTTTTTTTACAGCAAATGTATAATTATAAATAAATTAATTTAATAGTATAAAAAGTCTATAGCAGGTATTAATTGGAAAAATCAAGCTTGATATAATATACAAATTTTAATTAAGCTAAACTTTCTAACGGAATGTTAGAGGTAAAACAACTGATTTCGTTTTTAGAATGTTAGTATAAACAATTATCAAAAAATTAAAAAAAAATGCAATAGTTATACCGAATCTCTGACCTCCGAATTTATGTTAGAACTTTCTTCCGATAAGTAGTAGTAGCAGCTGTTTTGATTTTTCAAGCATTACTTTTTAACAGTTGTGAAGTATAATTGGTATTTAAACATTATTTGTGGATCAAATTTTCAATAGAAAACCAATAAGTTTATGTGTACAAATTCTTTCGAAAACTCATATATAGTTTTTTTGTTGTTGGTGTAAAAGCGACTGATTCGTGCGTACATTTGTATTTTGTTCACATCAAACTATAATTTTATAAGAAATTCTTATTCATATTCACATCTTAAACTCATGTTTAATTCACGTAATCACATCTTTCATATTATATATTTTAATTTGTTATGCACCTTATTGTAGAGATTACGCTCATATTCCGCAATATTATGAGAGTTTGGAAATTTCCCTGCCATTCCGGAGATAACAATTTCATCGCCTTCAGATTCAGGAAATGATCTTGAATATTTTTTATGTTTTTTTGAAGTTGTTTCCTTAATTAAAGAAAGCTCTAACTGCTGCGTTTCGTTATTAGTTGACATTTTTCAGTTTAAAAATTAAACACTGGAATACAGCGCAGGATTTGAAAATTTTTCCTGGTTGAACACACTGTACTTAAAGTTAAGACAAAACCACCGGGCGTATACGCACGTCTTGCCAACCGAATAGCAATGGTTTGAGACTTCAAACTTGAAGCTACTTTTATAATATTGTTTTATGCCCACAACGTCACGATGCATGGGGCAGGGGCAGACGAGTACAGAGTATAATTACTTCGTGCGGATTTCTTCTATCAACAGAATGGGTTCAACATAGCAACATTTAAATCAAAATCTATTTATTAGCACATAAATTACTATAAGCATGTGCATAGAGCGAACACAGAGTACACTGATATGCATATGAAAATAATGTTCGTTGACCTAAAGTAAATCGAAAATGATATTCGATTTTGTTGTGTACTTTTCGCAACATAAAAAAATAAAGAAAATGATGTGAACCCTTAATGTATATTTTAAACAGTAATATGTAAAACTTTTCGTTTTAAATATCCAATGGCGTATTACATACATACATATGTATACTTAGTTCACAGAATGTATTGCTTTCACTAAAACTTGTTTCTTTAGCGGAAAAAAAAAATTCTGGGAGAAAAATTGAAATATTTAGAAGCAACTAGGACTACTTTGGTGTTCGGGTAAAAAAAAAACGAATTTCGGTATAAATGGGATAGTAGAGCTTCTCCAGCGGAGGAATATGCAAAAATAACACTTACAGTGAACCAATGAAGTTTACACACACCTATTGCTATTAAATTACGACACGTTTATTTGTTATAAAATGAATAATTTTTTAGTTTTTTTCTATCCATTTCGAAAGATGTATATTTAACATTAAATATAGCATTTGAAAATATTTTTTTGTTTACACAAATAAAAAAAAAATAATGCTAAAGTTTAAAATGCGCCTAATTCATATCAAAAAAGTTTACATGCACATATAGTAAATAATATAATTCAAAAGTAATTACCATAGTTTTAGAGGTTTTTGACCTACATTTTGTTGCAATTATTGTCCCTTGACGTCGACGCATGCTCACCACTCGATTTCTAGTATTATTTCCGGCTGTTTTTACCCACTAAGTCGATGAGCCAGTTTTTAGCGTTATTTTA
Organism: Bactrocera dorsalis; assembly: GCF_023373825.1. NCBI lineage: Eukaryota > Metazoa > Arthropoda > Insecta > Diptera > Tephritidae > Bactrocera > Bactrocera dorsalis. Next base: position 77,562,929 of record NC_064304.1, read on the forward strand.
ATGAAATTCGATGTTTTCGAATAAGGTTTTCCTAAAAGTTCCAGATATTTTGAATAAGATTAATGTCTGGTGATTGCGGGACCTATGAAGCTATTTTTAATTCCATAACAACCATTCAAGTACAAGATAAGACGTGTGTTTTGGGTCGTTATGCTGATGTAAATAGAAGCGGCTGCTATTAACAACCGATTTAAGCACACTTAAAATTTAAATTATTTTCTTAATATGTTATTATTATAGTTTCGTTCACGTAACGTTTGTACGTATCATCTAAAACTAAGCGAGATAGATAAAGGGTTATGACTGTCTGTCTGTCCGTCAGTCCGTCCGTGCAAACTGCAACTTAATAATAATTACAATAGAGATATCTCGATGAAACTTTATATGTATAAAAAAACTTTCGAGTTCGTAGATGGGCGTAATGGGACCACCTCAAATCGCCATTAACCGATAACATATAAAGTGCCATAAATAAACATTAAATTAAGATATAGTAAAAGGCGTGTTTTATTGACCATCACAAGCTAATAGATAAATCATAGACATATAAAACACACTCAACTTATTTCATAAGTTAAGTTTCCCCGGCGGGAACAGTCAGCTAATATTCAATTTGTTTCAAAATGTTTGATGTGGAGAAAAAGTTAGTTTGAATTCTTCGATTTGTAAACGACTATACATATAAATATATTTATTTTGTTGATTTGATAATATTAATACAAAAAAATTATAAAAAATGTTTATATTTGTATAAATGTAGACTTAAACAAACACATACGATTTTGGTTTGTCGAAATGAACTTTATCGTTATTGCCAACTACTTTTACGCCCTATCTTCGAAAATCGCATAATCAGCAAAAGAGGTAATGTGAATTGGCCTCCCAGAAGCTGCGATTTAACTCCGTTGGACTATTTTCTGTGGAGAGTTGTTAAAAATAAATGTTACGCCAACCATTGAGAAACAATTCAAGATGTAAAGTACGAGATTCAAGCTGCTGTAACTGCCATAAGGCCTGAAACTATCGAGAAAGTATTCCAAAATTGGGTGGATCGAATAAGCGACTGTAAACTTAGCCGTGGTGGTCATTTGTCCGAAATTGTTTTCCACAAATAAATTTCATAAAACAACCTTTTAAATAAATGTTAGACCTTTGAAAAATATCAAGCCGTTTTTTTTATTTACTTTTTAAATTTAAAATTTTATATGGCCCACCCGTTACAAGCTATGATAGCTTATACCAAGCCAACATAATTATGTTCGCTAAGTCTTCCATACAAAATAAGCTAATAGCTTAATTTGCTGGTCAAATAAAACACGCCTAGTATAGATAATACTTGTACATATCTTTAACGATTTTCACTTTCCTAATAAACTGTATGTGTCTGTCAGTATAGGAGTTATATATAATATTGCTTGGATTTCGATTCTCTAATCGAGGTTTTACACCTTATTTCTAGGTTTGATTTTTGCAAGTTTCAAGAGTATAAAATGTTCGCTTGCACCCGAACTTATCCCTTCGTTACTTGCTCATTTTTTATATTTAAATATAAACTCGACAGCGTTTGATTTATATTTAATAAACACAAATAAGTAAAAGTATCATTGTAATTTAAAATTTTTATATATTTCTATTTTATATTATAATAAGATCATGCTACTTTAAAAAATAACTCTTCTCGAGCCAATACCCGGAGTGACTGAAGTACTTTCGCGTAGTACTTTTTTAAAAAAATAATCCTAATCGTGCCAAAACGTAATATTATTATATGATATTACTTAGTTGTTTATTAAATTTAAATAAGAAAATATCCATAAGAATTGAAAGTTTGTTTATTCTCATTTTAATTTGAAATATAATTTATAGATACTTCTTTTTATTAGAACTAAGATTGCTAAATAAAGAATAGCGGGAAAGAGAAATGTCAGCAAATTGCTCATATTTGCTTATTATCATATGACAGCGTTCCATTTCCTCATAATTGTTAGCACATAAATGATGCTCACTACGAGTGTAAAAAGTAATTTTTAAAAGATAGGTTTCTTACTTATAAAACCTGCAAAAACTGTAAGTTGTGAATTTGAAGTGAAAAAAATGTTTAAAGTATGTTAAATGTATTGAAATAGCTTGTTGAAATGTTCGAATTTTAGGAATTTTTGAAATTTAAAGTCGAATATCTCGTAAGCTAAGCGTTTGCGGTACCTCATTCCAACGGTACTTTCAGATGGCGGTGCTAAAGAAATCGGAATTGTGGCTAAAACATGCTTAGACTAGTTGTACAGAAAAAACAGTCTTTGCTTAAGTCTGTACTGTGAGAGTTCACTTTTGACTCTGATTTTCTTTATTAAAATTTCTTCCCTCAATATATTTCTTAATTCTAATTTCTTAACTATGTATATATGTATATGTGTGTATTCTGAGTGTGCATACACATGTGTAAATATGTATTATATTTTTATTGCATTTTTCAGATACCAACGCATTGATATTTTATAGTTTTTTTAGATTAGTGCATCTAACGCACTTATACACATACGTACACACGCTTGATACTTTCTTATCTGTTGCTTGTGTGTATTAATATTTCGAGTATGTATATTTTGTATTTTAATATTAGTATTATGTATACTCTAATTTATGAGTTTTCTTTTATGTGCAATGATTTTCACATTTTTATGAGCAAGTCTCATATTACACTTTTGTTGCTTACCATTGCACTTGACATTTAGTGGACTGTATATACTTTTTATTTAATTTATTGTTTACATGTATATTTTTATGTATTAATGTAGTTGTGTCAAAAATATAATTTTGTATATATAATTCTATCTTAAGGTTACAAAACTTTCATGTTCATATCTTTATGAACATTCTGCCAGGGGCCAAAGTTGTATCTTAACTTTACTTGTATATTATGTTTTATTATTAATATTTTTTAATTATGTCTAACTGGAAGTTCAAATGGAACAGTCACAGTTCTTGTTACACATTTGGATCTTATATATAAAATAGTAATGATTAATGCTATTATCAAAACTAATATTAGCGAAACGTGACCACTTACGTGATGAAAATTTATACTTTTTAATTTTATATCTTCTGTTTTGAGGAGTTCTATTTGTTGTTTAAGTTGTACGATATCTTTGGTATTGTTTATTAATGTTGAATCAAAAGGTTTTATTTGTAGTTCTGGAATATCTTCAATATCTTTAACCCAAGAAGAGGATAGCAATTCTTTTTTAATTTCAGATTGTACGTGATGAGATGCTGTTACAGTTACTCCTTCATGCCGGACTGTGCATCCTTCTCTTATTGTCATAATGCCTTGACTAGGGATTTCCATATGCATTTGTTGATTATTATCACATTCTAGATATATCATTGCTTTGCTAAATAATTTGTAAAGCCACCGATTTTGAGAAGATAATTTTATCCAAACGTTTTCATTTGTAGAAGGTTTGAAATCACATGCTTCATTTTCTAATTGTTTTAAAGCTGCTACTTCACATGAATTATCCGTCGCTGATTTCCAAGCTAAATTTCCAGGACATTGGTAATGATTCTCTGAGTTAGTAGAACATTTATCTAGATCTACTTGATTTATAAGTGAATATTGATTCAAATCAAACTTGTATATTAAATATTCTGCCTTTATTTCTGGAATAATCATATTCCCTTTGTGATTTATTAGAAGTGGATTTAATTTATATACGTTTGACGGTTCATACGATATTAAGGGAATTTCTAGGTTTATGACTAGCCGTGAATCAACAATTAAACCTTTAGCAGTCATCGATTTATAAATTTCTTTTAATTCGTTACCCGATTGTCTTCCAGGTAGTATTAATTTGTGTGGTAGTTTGTTTCTAATAAATTCAATTTCTTTATTAAGTTGCGAAGGCTTTAATAGTTTTGGATTTATGCGACCATGATTTATGTCAATTAGAAGATTAATTATTGAAGTTTGGATTTCTTCACATTCGTCCATAACTATTCCTATTGAAATGGTTAATATTTGAAACATCAAGGTCATTCGTTCAGCATTTTGATCTTTTATTAGTTCGTTATAAAATTTATTAAGTTGTTGATTCATTTTCTCAAAATTACGGTTAACTTCATCTGTTGTCTTTTTTAATATATTTATGGTAGAATCAACTACCGATGTCTGCCTTTTAAACAATTTTGCTATATCTTTTTGGTTGTCGAAAATATTTCTAATATTTGATTCCATATTTTCTCGGTCATCAGCATCCATAATTCCGAATAATATATGGTAAATTGAACCAACGAATTCGAATGGTGCTCGCTTTTTTCTATTTTGTTTTTTCATAAACAATTCATTATTTGCTTTAAGACTATTATATTTGTCATTTAAAGTTGCAGTAATCATTATGCAGGCATCTTCGTAATAGGTAATATTTTGCATTGATTTTCAAGTCTGTTAATAAATTCTTGTATTTTATGCATCCGATCATAATAAGTACCTAATTCGTAATAGACTATTAAATTCCATTTTGAATTTATTATGTCCATTTTACTAATCGTTTCCAAATATATTGCTGTATTATTTTTTAGTTTAGTCACTGAAGCTCCTGATTTAGATGTATCATTAATGTATAATGACTTAGTTTGTGTTGCTAGCATGAGTATCGTTAAGAACCACATCATCAATTTGCTTGATTTACTCGGTCGTTCTGAGGTTGCAGTATTTTTTGTTATTCTCGAAGTCAGCAAACTTGTCACATGATTTGCTTCCTCTGCTCTACTGCTGTTTGTTACCTCCAGTGGGCATAATTTGTGAACGGGCCGTTTAAGTATGCCATTTTGTAATTTTAGAGATACAACTCTTATATTTCCATCCTTTCCCGGATGAGTTTTAATAATTTTTCCTAATGGCCATTTGGCTGGATGAGTTTCTTCATCTTTAATAATAACTATTTGTCCTTGTACGAGATTAGCTTGTTTGGTTTTCCACTTCATGCGTTGTTGCAACATTACAACATATTCGCTTTCCCATCGTTTCCAAAAGTCTTTTTTAAGTTTTTGTATTAATTTCCATCTATCTAATGAACCTATTTGGTTATCATTAATTGCTTCAGGACAATCTATTATTGGACATCCTATTAAAAAATGGCCAGGCGTTAAAACGTCTATATCGCTTTCACTATCTATCGCACATAAAGGTCGTGAATTCAGTACTGCTTCAATCTGTGATAGCAAAGTAATCATTTCTTCAAATGTCAATTTAGTTTCGCCTATCACTCTTTTTAAATGATATTTCACCGACTTCACTCCTGCCTCCCAAATTCCTCCGAAGTGAGGAGCTGCCGGGGGCCCGAAATGCCATTGAATTTTATCTGCTTCTAATATGGGAGCTACGGCTGAATTATTTTTGATTGCCATTTTAAAATCTCGGTCTAATCTTCTACAAGCTCCGACAAAATTTGTTCCATTGTCCGAATATATATGTTGACTTTTACCTCTTCTAGCAAAAAATCTTTTCAAAGCAGCTAGGAACGCTTCGGTTGTTAAATCACTTACTGCTTCTAAATGAATAGCTTTTGTTGCCATACAAACAAATACAGCTATATATCCTTTAAATGTTTTTTGTCCTCGTCCTTTTGAACATTTCATATGAATCGGTCCTGCATAGTCTATACCAACGTGTGTAAATGGAATTGACATAGATACTCGGAATTCTGGAAGATTTCCCATTAATTGTTTTGCTACTTCTTTGCGGTAACGTACGCATCTACTACAAGTTCGAATTGTCTTTTTTATAGAATTCTTCAATCCAACAATCCAGTAATTCCTTCTAATCATTGATTCCATTAACTTGTTTCCTCCATGTAAAGTTATTTTATGAATATTTTCAATTATCAACGATGACAAATGTTACTTATTTAATATTATTGGGTGCTTTTGATTAAATTGAAGATTTGAATTACCCAATCTACCTCCTACACGAAGGATTCCCTTATTATCCAAAATTGGATTTAAGCTTGCAATGCTACTTTTATGATTAATTTCTTTTTTTATTTCTAAACTCTGAATTTCCTCTCTAAATTGTAATTTTTGCTGATATCTTATTAACATTTCTTCAGCTTCCTTCATTTCAGATTTAACTAAATATTCAGGGCATTTTTTCCCTCTTATTCTTTTTACAAATCGCAAAATATAAGCTACTACCCTTATTAATTTGCTTAAACTAGAATATTTAAGTATTACCTTATCCAAGAAATGTAATTCCTCTGAGGTTGTCACATACGTTGCATCGATTTGAATAATCTTCTTTATTGGCCAATGATGTTCCTCTTCTCGCAACCATTTTGGTCCCTTCCACCATAGATCGTGTTCTATTAGTTTGTTCGCCAGTACCCCTCTGGTTGCTACATCAGCTGGATTGTCCTTTGTTCCAACGTGTTGCCATTTCGCATTGGAAACAAGTAATTTGATTTCTTCTATTCGTGTTCTAATAAATCTGTCTTTACTTTGGCAATTATTTATCCATGCTAACGTTATAGTTGAATCGCTCCAAGCAAATATTTTCATTTCTCTGTTGATGACTGTTTTTATCCTTTGCAGCAATTTAGCAAGTAGGTGAGCCGCGCATAGTTCCAGTTTTGGTAACGTTTTCTTATTTTTAATTGGATTCACTTTAGTTTTACCAGCAACAATTGTTATAACTGATCCAACTTTAGCATATACAACTGCTGCATAAGCTTTCTCTGAAGCATCTGCGAATCCATGTAGTTCAAATTTAAAGTTGTTTTTAGTTTCAAACCATCTAGGAATTTTTATTCGTTTTATCTCTGGTATATGCTGCATAAACTCTTGCCATTCTTTTGTTAAATTCTCGTCAAGTAACTCGTCCCAGTTGAGTTTCATCAACCAAAGTTTCTGTATAAATAACTGTTTATGCGACTTCCTGGTATCTCGCCCCACAACACAACATCCATCCCACAACGCAACATTCATCCCGCAACACGACATTTATCATACAACACAACATTCATCATACACAACATACAGCATCACACCACGCAATCCCACGCACCAAACACCACCATACCACAACATATATCTTTTTCACCACTCAGCCGACAAAAAGGATTGGTTAGATCGGGGTGGACACTATTCGATTTCAACGCCCGTAAGGTATAGCAACGTCTCGCCGGTTTGCAAAAGGTTGATGCTTTAATTTCGTGTGTTCCGAACTGAAAGAAAACTCTTTCTACCGTGCGTGTGGGTGTGCACTAGCAGCTGTGTAAATCCTTATATACATATATATGAAACCTATAAATATTTGAATTGTGAACAAAATATGAAATTATTACCATTTGAATTGTGAACAAAATATGAAAATTATAACCATTTGATTTGTGAACGAAAATTAAAATTATAACCATTTTGCATTGTGAACAAAAAACCAAAAATTAATTATATCAACAGAAAGAACACAAAATACTGTGAACCTATTTAAAATCTACTCAATTTATTTTGTTGAAAGTTGTGCCCGGATACGAATAAAGTATAATTTGTGGAATTTAACATTTATGTTGCCAAAGTGTAACTCTTTTATTTAAAGACGAACAAAAGGGATACATTCTCACAAGCTAAAAGCGTAAGTATTCCCCACATATAATTAGTGAAACTAAGTGCACGAACAAATGGTCCTTCGAGCCTCTTAGACAGGCACCTACGATATTAAAAGAACCCACCGAGAGGTGGAAAAGTGAATAAAGTGCATGTGAAACTATACAAAAGAACAATTAAAAGTACACACAAGAAAAAATAATAAATAAATAGGTACTTAAACATATATTAAGTGATCAAATCTACGAAACGGGCGCGAAACCAACTAAAACAAAACAAATACAAAAAAAACTATAAATCAAGTTCGGGCGCGGTAAAACTAATAATAATCAAACAACAACAAAAATAAAAACCCACATACAAATATATAGGATTCTCAACAGCGCAAGCAGCGTGGGAAGAGGAAAAAGACTCAACACGGAAGACATCAAACAAGAAAAAACAAAAACCAAGAAGATGAAAGGAGAATAAACGAGAGAAAGAACGAAGAGATACACACATAAATAAGTATTGCTACCCATAAACCCTTGGCGGAGAAAAAAGTAAGTCCGTTCCAATTAAATATTTAATAAAATAATTATGCGCATATGTATGTTTAAAATACAGTTTGAGCTGTAATAAGACATACAGTTAGTTAGAAATAACCCAACTGTTCTATACGGAAAACCGGTTAGACAGTTCGGTATGTACATATGTATGTATAGATACCGAAATATATGAAAAAATTACGGTACCTGCCTACTGCTTATTTTGTGTTCCAAAGCACACTGTAATTTTCAAAAAAAAAAAAAATTTTCTTCAAAGTCAAGTATCCTACTTGCAATTTTTGGTGATACCCCTTGGGCTAAAAAAGCAACAAGCAGGATCGCCTATAATAAATAAGCAGAGGCAAGCAAAAAAAATTGTGCAAATCCATACATATGTACACATATAAGTGAAGGTACTAAATTGTATAAAAGATACATACATATGTGCATATATATACATACATACATACAAACTTTGCGCGCCAAATTTTATATTCCGCAATTTATATAAAGGGTGATTTTTTAAGAGCTTGATAACTTTTTTTAAAAAAAAACGCATAAAATTTGCAAAATCTCATCGGTTCTTTATTTGAAACGTTAGATTGGTTCATGACATTTACTTTTTGAAGATAATTTCATTTAAATGTTGACCGCGGCTGCGTCTTAGGTGGTCCATTCGGAAAGTCCAATTTTGGGCAACTTTTTCGAGCATTTCGGCCGGAATAGCCCGAATTTCTTCGGAAATGTTGTCTTCCAAAGCTGGAATAGTTGCTGGCTTATTTCTGTAGACTTTAGACTTGACGTAGCCCCACAAAAAATAGTCTAAAGGCGTTAAATCGCATGATCTTGGTGGCCAACTTACGGGTCCATTTCTTGAGATGAATTGTTGTCCGAAGTTTTCCCTCAAAATGGCCATAGAATCGCGAGCTGTGTGGCATGTAGCGCCATCTTGTTGAAACCACATGTCAACCAAGTTCAGTTCTTCCATTTTTGGCAACAAAAAGTTTGTTAGCATCGAACGATAGCGATCGCCATTCACCGTAACGTTGCGTCCAACAGCATCTTTGAAAAAATACGGTCCAATGATTCCACCAGCGTACAAACCACACCAAACAGTGCATTTTTCGGGATGCATGGGCAGTTCTTGAACGGCTTCTGGTTGCTCTTCACCCCAAATGCGGCAATTTTGCTTATTTACGTAGCCATTCAACCAGAAATGAGCTTCATCGCTGAACAAAATTAAAGCGCGAAACACATTTCGAACCGAACACTGATTTTGGTAATAAAATTCAATGATTTGCAAGCGTTGCTCGTTAGTAAGTCTATTCATGATGAAATGTCAAAGCATACTGAGCATCTTTCTCTTTGACACCATGTCTGAAATCCCACGTGATCTGTCAAATACTAATGCATGAAAATCCTAACCTCAAAAAAATCACCCGTTACATATACATATACATATGGTACATGCATGAGTCAACTGTTTTAAGGAAAATTTTTCAAAAACTGTTGTTACACTACCTGCCTTAAAGCTTACTTCGTGTCTCCAAACACAGCAAAAAAAAAATAAAAATTACATATTTAAAAGTCAAGTATTCTTACTTGCAAGTTCTGGTGATACCCCTTGTGATAACAAAGCAACAAGCAGGATCGCTTTAAAAATAAGCAAAGGCAGAAGAAAAAAAAAAAACAGCAGCAACATAACAGTGGACATTTATGTATGCGCATATGTGTATGTATATCGCGATCCAACAATTTCTCTCCTTTATCTCTCGTACGCTTTCTCTCTCTCTCTCTAAATATTTACCAAAGAGCCAATAAAGGGTTACAAATACGTACATAACTTTATACAAGTAATAATATATTAAATATATTTATTACTAAGGTCAACGAACTTCAAAAGAAAAAAGAAAAAAACCGGAACAAAACGAAATCGAAATACATGTACATGGAGTATATCCATATCAACATTGAAACATTGGAAAATTAAAATTTACCAATATACATATTTACGTATGCGCATTTATACATTTATACATACTTATAGTATATATGTACGTACATCGGGTACTTATAAAAAATTTCTTTTGCCTTTTCTTTTTGAGCAAACGTAGGAGTATGCAGATGCAATTAACAAAACATTTGCATACATACTCACATATTTAATATTGACATATTGACGAATATATAAAAAATTGTTTACTAATTTTCCGCGCATTTCGTTATATTGCATATGCATACGTACTACATACATATGTACATATTGGACAATTGTGCGAACAAAAGGAACACAAAAACATTAAGCATAACTATATGCATATAAATATATATATACATACATACGTATTTTTGCGTTATTGTTATATTCCTTCTCTTTACGTTCTTATCTGAAAAGATACACGTACTAAGGAATAATAAACAAATTAATTTCGAGTAATTGGCAGATACATACGTTTAAATAATACACGGTAAAAAAAAAAAAAAATTAAAAAAAAAGACATATTTAACAAAAATAATTACATACGAATACATACATATATTTATTAAACAAAGGATTAATCAATGTATGCGGTGAATACGCGTTCGCAAAGTCGGAAATTATTTCATTTATAATAAAATTTTTTATATTTACAAAAAAATTTTATAATTGTATTTCAAACGAAATATTTACAAACATTTTTTACAAAAATTTTAATAATTCCAATTTTACTGCAAACGAAATATTTACAAATAAATTTTTGTATAAATTTTTCATAATACCAATTTTACAATTGTAGTATTTCAAACCAAACATTTTTAAGCTCAAAGCTTCCAATTCAATTTAATTAATGCAATCTGAGAAATCAAAAGAGGTTAAGCCAAAAACACCTCTATCATTAGAAATTCCGAAAATGGCCGATGAAGATAAACCACAAGGCACACCTGCTGAAGCTACACGCTCAAAGCAGAGTATAAAACAAAAAAGATCAAAAGATCAGACAATATCTAGATTCATCACTGAAAGTGACAGTTTTATAAGATATTGTACAAGATTTCAAGCTTTCCCTATTACTGACATCACAGAATCAGTTTTAAATATAAAACTAGAAAGTGTGAACAATCTCTGGGCTCGCCTTCTGGCAGCGTACGATACAGTACTAGATACTGACGACGCAGAACTCCCAGAAAACGCAAAAGCTTCGGCGACAGCCAAGTGTGATAACTGCCGCGATCAGTATGAATTAACTAAGGGCATGATAACTGAACAAATAAGTTTAGTAAGGCCAAGTAGAGCCACTACTCCCCCTCCCAGAGTAGTTACAACACCAAAAGAAGACCTAGATAAAGGCATGTATCTCAAAGTACCAGCTTGTGATACTGAAGTTTTTAATGGATGTTATGATCAATGGCCGTCCTTCCGGGACATGTTCACTGCCGTCTATATAAACCATCCTAAACTCTCACAAGCACAAAAGTTATACCATCTAAGGTACAAAACAAAAGGGGAAGCAGGCAGTATCGTCAAGCGATTCGCTTTAAATGACGAAAATTTTAAGCTGGCCTGGGAAGCACTAGTCGAAAGGTACGAAAATGAAAGGGCTATGATAGAAAACCCAATAAAAACTTTATTGCATTTGCCAAAAATTCAACAAGAAACTAGCCAGGAGTTTCAAAACTTATACTCGACAGTGACCAATTGTTTATCTGTGTTAAAAACACAAAATATCTCCACAGAATCGTGGGACCCTATGATAGTAACCATTTGCGCAGAAACACTGCCTGATGCTGCTTTACTACGATGGGAACAATCTCTAGTGGAAAGAAAAATAATGCCCACCTGGCAACAGATGAAAACATTCCTCACTGCTCAATACGAGATAGCTGAGCGAATAGACAAAAAAATTATGAATCCAAAACGTCATCAAAATGACTCAAGTAAAAACTTGTTTAGACCTCAAGCCAGCAATAATATGCAATACAATAGACACGTTAATAGAAGTCACACTTTCGTGTCAAACCAAACAAATAAATGGCAACCATTATGTGAAATTTGTAAGGGAGGTCATAACATAAGATCTTGCGAGAAATTTAAAAAATTATCCGTTTCTGACAGAAACAATATTGTCAGACAACATAAACTTTGCATCAACTGTCTGTCGAATGCTCATACGACAAAAGACTGTGAAAGCAAATTTACTTGTGTGTACTGTCAACGAAGACATCACTCACTGCTTCATATTACGAACTTTCAAAACATGAAGCAAAATCAATTTCATAAAACCACCGGGTTAGTCACTACAACCAAAAGTGATAATCCCGAAACCTCAAATCCCGAAAAAAGGGAAGAACAACCATGTTGCTCTAAAGCAGCAAAAATTCAAGCTCTTCATTCAGAGAATGAAAGCAAAATTCTTTTACCCACTGCGGTCATCGCTATTGAACATAGAGGAGAATTATTCAAATTAAGAGCATTAATAGATCAAGGTTCTCAAAGATCCTTTATATCATCTAAAGCTCAAAATCGGCTAAAATTGCCTGTCAAAAATTCAAATTTCCAAATTTCAGGAATGGGCGGAAGAATTATCCAAAATTCGAACAATAATATGCCCAATTACCATAGTATCTCCAAATGCGGATATTAGAATAGATGCGCAAGCCATCGTTCTACCGCAACTTACAAATTTGCTTCCAAGCTGTGAAGTAAATAAAAAGCAATGGGAAAAATGCTCATATCTCAAATTAGCAGACCCCAACTGCCATACCCCATCACAAATCGATGTGTTGTTAGGTAGTGACTTAATACCTCAAATAATTCTTGAAGGTATAGAAAAAATATCCAATAAATTGTTAGCCCAAAATACAATCTTTGGGTGGATATTAAGTGGCCAAGTCACAGAAAAAATTAATTCTTTTACAACTGAAGTTGAAAATATTTCCAACGAATATTTAAATAATGAACTCAAAAAATTCTGGGAAGTAGAAGAATTACCTCAGACTACTCAACTTTCAGAAGAAGATCAGGCATGCGAAGCCTATTACAAGTCCACAACAACAAGAAACGAACATGGTCGTTATGTTGTGCGACTACCATTCAAACCAACTTTTCCTGAAACCATAGCTCTAGGCCACTCTAGAATATCAGCAGTCCAGCAATTTCTAAGCCTGGAAAAAAGCCTGATGAAAAAAAGTGAGCTTAAATCAGCATATGATAATGTGATGGACGAATATCTAGACCTCAATCATATGGAAGAAGCTGTGCCATGTGAAAAGGTATCTAAAGGTAGATATTTATCTTTTTATCTGCCACATCACGGGGTAATAAGACCTGATAAAATTACAACAAAAGTACGAGTGGTTTTCAATGCCTCAAAGTGTACGAGCTCAGGAAAATCACTCAATGATATACTATACACAGGGCCAACCTTACAACCTGATCTCATGCTGTTAATATTAAATTGGCGCATGTTTAAATACGTTTTTAATGGGGATGTAGAGAAAATGTACAGACAAATCCTAGTACATAAAGATGACCAAGATTTCCAGCGGATAGTCTTCCGCAAATCGGGTAATAGTCCAATCAGCGACTACAAACTTAAAACCCTAACCTTTGGCATCAATTGCGCACCCTATTTGGCAATCAGGACACTGCATGAAGTGGCAAAAACGTGTGAAACAAATTTGCCCCTAGCAACTTCTGTGTTACAAACACAAACATACGTGGATGATATTCTATCAGGTAGCCACAGTCTGTCCTTAGCGTGCGAATCACTATCTCAAGTGATCAAAGCACTAAATTCAGCGGGATTCCCCTTAAAGAAAATTACATCAAATCATCCCGAAATAATAAAAAACATAAAAAAAGAAGACTTATTAGATACAAATTTCCTTAAATTTGAAACGGCCAGTACAACAAAAACCCTAGGGATTCAATGGAATGCGATAACAGATCAATTCTCATATACAATTGAGTCAATATCTGCAATGTCCGCCATTACAAAACGCCAAATACTTTTCTCGGTGGCAAAACTTTTCGACCCCGCAGGATGGCTTTCGCCAATAATGATTCAAGCAAAAATCCTCATTCAAGAATTGTGGCAGGATGGCACTGAATGGGATGAACAGGTAAAACCTTTACGTTTAGCGAAATGGGTACAATTTGCTAACAATTTGCATACTATATCAGAAATTCGAATCCCTCGATGGGTAAATTTCACCCCTAACATTAACACAGAATTACACGGTTTCTGTGATGCCTCTGAAAAGGCTTATTGCGCAACAGTTTACGTACGCACACAGTACGATAACAAAATATCTGCACACCTCTTGGTAGCCAAAGCCAAAGTTGCACCTTTGAAGACACTCAGTCTGCCACGGCTTGAACTGAATGGTGCTCTTCTGTTAGCAAAATTAATTTCAATAGTTCAAACCCATCTGAAATTAACCGATCATAAAACATATCTTTGGTCAGACTCAGAAATAGTTTTAGCATGGTTAGAAAAACCACCCTATTGCTGGAAGACCTATGTATCTAACCGAATATCCCAAATTCTAGACTTAGTTGGCCCAGCAAAATGGCAACATGTTGCAAGTGCGGATAACCCAGCGGATCTTGGGACAAGAGGTTGCAAGCCACTGCACCTCACCAGCACTACACTCTGGTGGAATGGTCCAACATGGCTAACAGAATCACAAGAATTCTGGCCAAAGTCTCCCGCTCGTAATATAATACCGCCGGAAAGTCGGAAAATTGAAAATTTTCATATCACTCCAGAAGAGGATGATATTCTCCAACGATTTTCGTCATTTGCTAGAGCACTAAGAGTAGTCGCTTACATGCACAAATTCACTCAAAGGCTTAAACAAAAAATGAAAGGGATACCAAATGATCCTTGCGTGCAACTAACGCATACCGATTTGCAACATGCCAAAGTTAGTCTCATTACCTACACCCAAACTCGCTATTTCAGTCGAGAGAAAGCAAAGTTGGTCGAAAGACAACCACTCGAAAAGGGAAGCTCTCTTCTCGTGTTAAATCCATTCTTGGACGCTAAGGGATTAATAAGGGCAAATGGAAGTTTAGCGAACTCCAGCCTTAGTTATAACGAACGACATCCCATTATAATACCTGAGAAATCCCGTTTTACTCATTTATTCCTAATATACCTTCACCAGCTTACACTACATGGTGAGCATCGCTTGATGCAGCAAATGGTCCGACAAGAATTTTATATACCGCGACTAAAGCCACAACTTAAAAAGACGATTTTTATGTGTAAACAATGTACCTTGTACAAACATAAAATGCGTACGCAGATCATGGCAGCTTTACCACCTGAACGCTGCAATTATGCTCTACCTTTTACTATTACTGGGGTTGATTTTGCTGGACCTTTCCAGATAAAGGCCTCAATGTTAAGATCATCTACATTTAGAAAAGGGTATGTGGCTGTTTTTGTATGTTTTACGACAAAGGCAGTACACCTCGAGCTTTGTTCAGATCTGACAACTGCGGCTTTCCTCGCAGCATTCGCACGCTTTGTCGGACGACGCGGATTTCCCTCAAAGATTATGAGCGACAATGGGAAAAATTTTATCGGAGCTCAGAGAGCCACCGAGAAAGAGTTCATAAACTTTATGAAAGAAGTTTCCCCTGAAATAGTTAAAAAATATGCACCTCAAGGGATCAATTGGCAGTTTATACCTCCATGTTCTCCACACATGGGCGGACTTTGGGAATCAGCAGTCAAAAGCTTTAAGTCCCATTTAAAGAAAACGGCTGGTAATCATAAATTTAATTATGAGGAGTTTACTACACTACTCACTCGTATTGAAGCCGTATTAAATTCAAGACCCATATCACCACTCTCGCAAGATCCCTCCGATTTCACAGCTCTTACACCTGGACACTTCCTCAGAGGAGCTCCTCTTCTCGCCATACCTGAGACAGAAGGAGACTCACTCACTTTAATAAATCGATGGGAAAGAATCAAGATTCTCCATCATGAATTCAGCCACAGATGGAAGGAGGACTATCTAAAAGATCTCCATAAGAGATATCGATGGAAAACGATCCAGAAGGAACCCAGTACAGGCGAATGCGTCATCATACAGGACGAATGCCTTCCCCCAACCGAATGGCGACTAGGTCGCATTGAAAAGGTACATCGGGGACGAGATGATCATATAAGAGTAGTAGATGTGCGAACACAAACTGGCCTACTAACTCGACCACTAGTAAAATTGTGTTTTCTTCCAAATACCGAAGAACCGATCACCGAAACAAGCGAACGCAAACGCATAAAATCAAACAATAATTAATTAAAAACATACCGTTTTACAATCCGTACGTATAAACCAAAACCATAATGAACGCGATTAATAATAAACAACAAAATCCATATCTAAATAATATATAATACATATAAATAAATGTAGCATATAAAGACATAAATACATGTATCTATATATATAATGAGTAGCATGCTTCATACTACTAGCAAAACCATATTTAATATACATATTCCTATTCCACTAGAAATGGACGTAGAAGACATACGCAATAATCCCCAGTCGGTGAGGTCCGCAATCACCGCAAATACTGCATCCGCTACACCCATCGCCGCACCAAGGAGGCAACAATCATCCGTTCCATCTGTCAGGGAAGCAGACGAGGAGCACTTTGAGGAATACGTACCACCACGATGTAGCCTATGCCATCGTCCCCATGTCTTAAAGAAGTGTACGATCTTCAAGACGATGACGCCAACAGATCGCTAGAGCCCACGGCCACTGCATGACATGCTTGGCAGACACGCACGCTACGATGGAGTGCATGTCAGACGGGTCGTGTCAGTACTGCCACCGACCGCATCACACGTTATTCCACCGCTTCCCTCGACGCGCTGATCAGACAACGCACACCAGTCACCGGCAGAATCAACAGCGGCACAGTCAACGTGGGAATCAAGTGCAACGCCGAAGAGCCCATCGTTTTAAGCAGTCCCGAGGTGCCCGCTCGCATACCCCGCCGCATCGTAGTCAACGCAACCAGCGAAAAGCGACGGGCTTCAGCGCTGTAGTGAGTACCCTGCAAAAACTACAGAGGCTTCTAGGCAATTAATTCGCCTAGGGGGGCCGGGATGTTTATGCGACTTCCTGGTATCTCGCCCCACAACACAACATCCATCCCACAACGCAACATTCATCCCGCAACACGACATTTATCATACAACACAACATTCATCATACACAACATACAGCATCACACCACGCAACCCCACGCACCAAACACCACCATACCACAACATATATCTTTTTCACCACTCAGCCGACAAAAACGATTGGTTAGATCGGGGTGAACACTATTCGATTTCAACGCCCGTAAGGTATAGCAACGTCTCGCCGGTTTGCAAAAGGTTGATGCTTTAATTTCGTGTGTGATCCGAACTGAAAGAAAACTCTTTCTACCGTGCGTGTGGGTGTGCACTAGCAGCTGTGTAAATCCTTATATACATATATATGAAACCTATAAATATTTGAATTGTGAACAAAATATGAAATTATTACCATTTGAATTGTGAACAAAATATGAAAATTATAACCATTTGATTTGTGAACGAAAATTAAAATTATAACCATTTTGCATTGTGAACAAAAAACCAAAAATTAATTATATCAACAGAAAGAACACAAAATACTGTGAACCTATTTAAAATCTACTCAATTTATTTTGTTGAAAGTTGTGCCCGGATACGAATAAAGTATAATTTGTGGAATTTAACATTTATGTTGCCAAAGTGTAACTCTTTCATTTAAAGACGAACAAAAGGGATACATTCTCACAAGCTAAAAGCGTAAGTATTCCCCACATATAATTAGTGAAACTAAGTGCACGAACAATAACTTTGGTATAACGGTTGTTGGTGAAAGCCATCCCATTGGGTCGAAAATTCGCGCTAAATCAGACAAAGCTTGTCTTTTTGTAACCAGCTTTTGCGTTGAAAGATTCGTTTTAATCCAAACATGTCTTTGGTAGGATCCCATTGAATACCCCAATGTCTTTATTGTTTCGTCTTCTGCTATTTTTGTTACTTCATTCGCGTTATTTACCGGAATTGTTGCTATGATTTCACTGTTGTTTGACATCCACTTCCTTAAGTGAAATTCATATTTTTGTAGTTGTTTCGATATTTCATACTGAATGGCCTTACATTCATCTATTGAATCTGCTCCTGTCATTAAATCGTCCATGTAGAAGTCGTTTTTAATGATGTTTGAAAGCAAATAGTTGTGGGGCTCGCATAGTTTGGCAATTTCTTGTAAAGTTCTCGTTGCCAAAAAAGGAGCTGATGCTGTCCCATATGTAACTGTTTGTAGTTTGTATTCTTCTATCGGCTCTCCTTTTGTTTCTCTCCACAATATACGTTGGTAATCTTGATCACTATCTGTTATTTTAATTTGTCGAAACATCTTTTCAATATCACTAGTTAATACATATTGCCAAAGTCTCCATTTGATTATAATGTCAAATATATCTCTTTGAAGTCTCGGTCCTATGAAGAGGATGTCATTTAAACTACTTCCATTTGTAGTTTTTGCAGACGCATCGAAAACTACTCGTAGTTTAGTCGTTCTACTGTCTTCTCGAATCACTGCTTGATGTGGCAAATAGTATTTTCCGCATTTATTTTCACTTGCTTTTTTGCATGTGGCTCATTTCTGAATATTCTTTCATAAATTGCACATATTGTTGTTTTAACTCTTTATTTGTAGCGAACCTTTTCTCAAGATTAAAAACCTCGCCATAGCTTGTTTGCGAGAATCGCCCAATTCTTTTTCTTGTTTAAAAGGTAGATTGACGACAAATCGATTATTTCCATTTCTTACTGTTGTTTTTTCAAAAATTCTTAGGCATTCATCATCATCTGCTGTATCTGCTGGAGTTGTAGTGTCTTCTATTTCCCAAAACTTCTCCAATGTTGTAGTAACCGCTGCTAAAATTGTATTGTTTTTTCTCGGTTGTTGTAAAACTCCCGACAATATCCAGCCCAATTTCGTAGCTTGACCTAGTATTCGATCCTTTTTAAATATACCTTCTTCTAGTATGTCGGCATATATGTCACTTCCAATGACAATATCGATTCGATCTGATTTATTGAAATTGGGATCAGCTAAAGTGTAGTTTTTCAATTGTTCTACATCCCATTTAAACGTTTTGTCTGGTTGAGCACTCGCTAATTTCGGCAAAATTAGTGCTTCGACATTGTACGCCTCGTTGCTTAGAAATCTCGGCTTGATTTTAATGTTGATTTTAAATTTGGACACTCCCACTGTGGTATTTCCTAAACCTTGTAGTTCAGTTACTTCTCTTCTTCTTGGTAAATGAAGTATTTGAGATGCTTCTTCGGAAATAGTAGTTTTTTGGGATCCTTGATCGATTAGAGCTCGCAATGTCACATACTCTCCATTTGCTGCCTTCACCCTTATCTTTGCTGTTGCTAGGAGTATCGCCATTTCCGAATTTTTCGTCATCATTGTGGAAGATGTTTTTGTGACATTTTCTTCACTTCCTCCTTTTCCTTTTTGAAATTCCTTGAAGTGCAATAAATTATGATGATTTCTTTCACACTTATTGCACTTCTTTTTATTATTACATTTTCCTTCATATACGTGATCAAGGCAAATGTAGCTATGCTACAAGTTATACTTGTTGTTTGTTATGAATCTTCTTCAATTCATCGTAGTCAATGTCTGAAACTTTCTGCATTCACCAATTTGATGCCCAGGAACCTTGCAGTATACACAATTATTTTGTGCCGCTGTATAAAATGTAGGTGTTCGCTGTGGCTGCTTTTGATTGTTCCATTTAGTTGGTTTTCTGTCGCGTATTGCTTCTAGAGCTTGATATTGCTGTTCCAGAAAACTGAAGACGTCATCTAGGCTTTGTATATCCCTACTTTTTTTTAGGTTTTGCTCGTATAAACGTAGACTTTCTTTGTCTAGTTTTCGAACCACTATCCGAGCTATGATGGCTTGTTCGTCATTTAAATTTAGATTTAGCCCTTTTAAAACATAAATGCATTCTTTGGTGGTATCTAACAGCTGCTTCATGCTTTTTGCACTTTCTCCATTTGCTGTCGGTTGATCAAGTAGTCTGTCTACTTGTGCTGTAAATTGTAGCCTTCTATTCTCATACCTTTCCTTGAGAATTTGCCAAGCAGCTTCATAATTTGTTGCTGTTACTGGTAGATGTTGAATTAATCTACCAGCTTCTCCACCTAATGATGTCTTCAATCGGAACATCTTTTCCACTTCTGTAAAGTGCTTCGAATCATGCACCAAACTTTTAAAAAGATCGTGGAATGACGACCATTGTTTCATTTCACCGTAAAACATCGGAATTTTAATTTCCTGCAGTTTTATATTGGAATACATTGCTTGTGGTGAATTATAATAATTTAATTTCTCCGTTATCCTTTCGATGATGATTTTGTATTCTTGACGAAATACATCTATTTGTTCCTCAATAGATTCTTCAGTTGTTTCAACTAATTTGATATTTTGAGTTTCAAAATATGATTCTTCAACATTTTCAAATTGTATTTGAAGCTTGGTTTTGAATTCTCTCATTTGTTCGAGAGAATCTAATGCATTTCTTCGTATTTCATCCATCGTGCTTTTGAGCATTTTTGCTCGACGTTGATATTTTCTTTCAACGCCAGACGCGGCTTCAGGTGGTGCGACCTGAATAGTTTGTGGCGTAGATTCTATTTGCCACATGCTGCTCACTGCTGAAACACCTTCGGCAGTACTTTGAATTCTTAAATTCTGAATAGAATTCTCCATTGTTTGCATTACATGCTCGAAGTAGTTCTTCGCAATGTATTCCTCAGCTTCTTGACTCTTCTTAGCCATTATTTTATTATGATTTGCAGTAAACTCTTTCATAACAGTCTGAATATAATCCATATATTCCAGACATGAAGCCTTTCTTATTTTTTCGCTCAGGATTTTCTGCTCCTCCAACGCAGCTAGATCTCCCAACTCCTTCTGTCGTGTTAGCAAATTCTTCATATTTGCTTCTTTATAGATGGTTTTGTATATATATATATATTTTTTTTGCACTGTTCTTGTTGTTATAGCCACAAGGACGCTTTAAAAAGTTTTTTTTTTAACTTTTACTAACAGTAATTTTTATAAATGCGGGTAGTCTTTGCTATTCCGGCTTACATTTATTTTTACTTGGCTAAGTAATGCTCTTTTTCTTTTAAGAGGCTTCTAGTACTTGCACTTGCTCGATTCTTTTTCAAAAAGAGGATCGAAGGACCAAATGTACAGAAAAAACAGTCTTTGCTTAAGTCTGTACTGTGAGAGTTCACTTTTGACTCTGATTTTCTTTATTAAAATTTCTTCCCTCAATACATTTCTTAATTCTAATTTCTTAACTATGTATATATGTATATGTGTGTATGCTTAGTGTGCATACACATGTGAAAATATGTATTATATTTTTATTGCATTTTTCAGATACCAACGCATTGATATTTTATAGTTTTTTAGATTAGTGCATCTAACGCACTTATACACATACGTACACACGCTTGATACTTTCTTATCTGTTGCTTGTGTGCATTAATATTTCGAGTATGTAGTTATATTTTGTATTTTAATATTAGTATTATGTATACTCTAATTTATGAGCAATGATTTTCACATTTTTATGAGCAAGTCTCATATTACAATTTTGTTGCTTACCATAGCACTTGACATTTAGTGGACAGTATATACTTTTTATTTAATTTATTGTTTACATGTATATTTTTATGTATTAATGTAGTTGTGTCAAAAATATAATTTTGTATATATAATTCTATTCATATCTTTATGAACACTAGTGCAAAAAGAAGCCTTTAAAAATTATTAATCATAAATAAGCTCATAGTAGATTGAAACCCTTTGAAACGAAATATAAAATAACAAACGTTAAGGGAAAACATTTTAAGTACGATCTAAGGTCGGGAATACGAAGGGAAGGAGCGTGCCTTTTTAAGGGTTAGGAATGCTTTTATCTCGATTTCCGGCGAAACTACGCGTTCTGTAGAAAAAAGTTACATGGCAGTGTTGTAGGTTATTAAAAAAAAATCTATTCAGATTTCTTTCATTTAACTTTAAAATGTGTGTAAAAAATTCAAACACAAGGTGCATTCCAAAGTATGTAAACAGGACTTAAAAAAAAAAACAAAACTAATGGTTTTTCGGCAAAAACAATATATTTTATTCAAAATAATCTCCTTCTGCTTCAATACAGCTTTTTGCACGGTCCAAAAGCATGTCAAACGAGTTTTTTATCTCGTTGGCCGGTATGACCGCCAGTATGCCAGTGCAAGCCTTTTGAATGGCCTCTACGTCTGCATAACGCTTTCATTTCATGGGCAAATGCATTTTTCCGAAAAGGAAGAAGTCGCACGGTGCCATATCAGGTGAATACGCGGGGTGGTCAATGGTTAAAATGTGATCAAATTGGTCAAATAATCGGTCACAAGCGTCGATCGAATGTTGGATTCTGAGCAATTTTTGGTCGCTAGTCAATTTGTGCGGAACAAACCGTGTACACACCTTTCGTAAGCCCAAATATTCGGTCAAAATGCGATAAATCGATGTTTCCATTCCATTTCCATTTCCATGAATTTCAAAGATAATTTCGGCTGATTTTTGATTAATTCGTGCACAGTTTCAATCGAATTTCCGAATTACCAATTAGAACTTGTTGGTAAGAGTTATTCTGCGTTAGATTTCAGGCTAATGTTGTAGTTTGTGTTAATGCTAGTCCTAAGATAGACGAAATTATCTACAACTTCGAAGTTATGACTGTCAACAGTGACGTGGAGCCTAGACGCGAGTGCGATGACTGTTTGTTTGATGTCAGGAGATATTTGGTTTTGCCCTCATTCACCACCAAACCCATTTGCTTCGCTATTTCATCCATTCTGGAGAAAGCAGAACTAACGGCGCAGTTGTTAAGGCCAATGATTTCAATATCATCGACATACGCCGGCAGCTGTACACTCTTACAAAAGATTGTACCTGCTCTATGACTCGAATTATTTTCTCCAGCAGTAGATTGAAGAAGTCGAACGATAGGGAGTACCTAATTCGAATCGAACTGTTCGGAGAGGTCTTCCCCGATCTTGAAGGAGCTTTTGGTATTGCTTAACGTCAGTTTACACAATCATATTAGTTTTGTGGGAATAGCAAATCTGTATACAGCTTTAACCCTCCATTACTAACCTCAGGGTCGAATCGACCCAGACACGCAAACTTTTTAAATTAACAAAAAATAAAGAATATTTTTTAACGCAAGATATATATGTAATCTAAATTTGTACATATTTAAACGTTTATAAACAATAAGAATAAGAAACATGTAAAATATTATGCATAAAAAAATGTTTTAAAAAATAGTCTGGGTCGATTAGATTACATAATTGAAAAATTTTTGCATTAGTCATTCCAATTTTTCTTTTTAACATTTTACTTTTATATTTCAGGTTTCAAATGCACTTTATTTGAAGTCAATATCTTTAAAACTTATCATTTTATGCGGAATCTGGCTGGATAACTTTTTTTTCACTTTATTAGCTATGTTGTAATGAATACAAACTTAATTTCAATTTAAATATATAAATTAATTTTTTAAAACATAATTTTATAAATTTAAAAATAAAATACTACAATATACTAAAAGACGTATTCGTTTTAGCAATTTATAAGTTTAAACGATTTTAATAGATAATACAAATGAGGGTCGATAAGACCCATGGTTAGTAACCACGCGACATGATTTGAGGTTAGTAATGCAGGGTTAAATTGACGAAGAAGTGGTGTGTCTCGATCCTCTTTTCATCGGCCTTTTCCAAGATATCATGCATTTTTGATTTTCCATCAAACAAACTGTCATCGTTTTCGCGACTTGGTTCTCACGTCACTGTTAACAGTCATAATTTCGAAGTCGTAGACAATTTCCTCTATCTTGGAAACAGCATTAATATCAACAGCAACGTCAGGCCCGGAATCCAATGCAAAATAACTATTATCAACAGGTGCTTCTTCAGACTGAAAAAAGACCAAATTCTACAAGTCTCTAATCATCTCCGTCATGCTATGTAGCGCAAAGGCATGGACGATGATAACATCCGAAGAGTTGACGTTATGATTTTTCGAGGGAAAGGCTCTGAGGAAGATTAATGGTTCTTTGCGCATTTAAATCGAATAGTCGATTGAGCATTGAGCTGTATTTCTGAATGAGGCTCAGACCCCCCTCACAACATTACACTCCCACACCACACACATTACATACACCACCTCATCATTCACCATCACCTCTTACCTACACATCACACGCACACAAATACTACAACATCACCATTTCAACATACCAAAAAAAGGAACAAAAGGGACGGACGGACAAGGCACCAACCTCTTTCGCATGACCGATACGAACTCGAAAGCATCGCCTAAGTTCCTCCGCACATTCGCTTTTTCCGTTGCGCATATTAATTTTTTCTTCCC
Source organism: Bactrocera dorsalis (assembly GCF_023373825.1). NCBI lineage: Eukaryota > Metazoa > Arthropoda > Insecta > Diptera > Tephritidae > Bactrocera > Bactrocera dorsalis. Next base: position 77,587,600 of record NC_064304.1, read on the forward strand.
ATCCAAGGTAAATGCCGCAAAAGCTTTAAAGTGCTTATCTATTGGCACATACGTGCTTAGAAACTAACAAATATTTACAAGGTCCTTCGAGCCGTCCCGGACGGCACTAATGGTGATATAAAATAAAAAAAATAATATTTAATAAAAATTTTGTAACAAAAACAAAAACGGTGGTGATTATAGAAAAAAATATATATATGCATACATATATAAAGGTGAGAAAATTCTGTGAAAAAAAAAACGGTGGTGATTAAGTGAATGAAAAACGCCGTTTGTGGAAAAAAATATATATATACATATATGTGGGGTTGAGCAACGCAACCCTTTTTCGCGTAAAGCTCTTCTTCGCAAGTTTCGAACAACAAACAACACTTGTCGAGTAAACGCGTGACGAATCTGTCTGTGTAATTCTTTTTAAAAAACTCAACTACCAACTTCTTTTTCTCTTTTAAAAACTTTGTAAAGTAATCATGAATCGTTTTTGTAAAATTTATCCGTAATATAAAATAAAACTTTTGTATTCCAACGTGCGGAACGGTGGCAAATTACAAACGTGAACTTTATTTAAATAAAGGAAAAACTCCTATGTAAGTGCGTGGGTATAATCCCCACATATTTTGGGGGCTCGGACGGAAAAAAGAAAAAAAAAAATTTTTACATGAACCGATAGTGCGAAAAGTATTTGTTTAAATTGCCGCATTTATATACGCCGCCGCGAATAAGTTGATCGGTATAATTTTCATTAGAAATCAAAAGTTAAAGCGTAAAATAGCAACTATGACGAGTTGCAGAAATTTGAATTTGTGCGAGCGAAGCTGCGTACAGCCCGAAAAAAGAGCATAAAAGCTCTGCACAAATTTGTATTCGAATCAGATGGAGACAGATCGAGCAGGCAACGTTTGCGAGAATTTACAGGATTCCAATTCGACGAGAACGACGACCGCTGCAATTAGAAGTTTGCATACATCGAAAACAATTTGACGGCCAATGATCCAAATTCAATTTGTAACGTATTGAGTTTAAGTGGCAATGTAGCCGATGTGAAGCTGCATATTTTTCGAAATTTGCAGAACGCGACATTGTTATGTGCTGCAGCAGAAGGCGACGAGAACAGCGACGACGAAGACGAAGGTGGAGTTGACGACAACAGCGAAAATGATGACGTAGATATTATGCGTAGCTTTGACGAAACAGCAGCGAGTAATATCTCACCACAACGAACAAATGCGGTAAGCAACGAGAATAACCAAACGCAGAAGAGAAATGCAGAGAAGAACGTCGAGCTTGGCGAGAGAGCAGTTACAAAAACAACTACGAGTACATCGGTAGCGCCGACACAAATGTCACGATTTGCAATCAACTTTAGAGACGTCGAAGATTCTGTTCGACATTTTGACGGCAGCGAAAATATTTCTGTTGAAGTATGGTTAAGCGATTTTGAAGAGACAGCAATTTTAATGGGTTGGGATGAACTACAAATGTTTATACATATTTGCAAATCATTACGCGGTTGGCTAAGTTATTTATCCGAAGCGAACGGGGAATAACATCTTGGCAAAAACTAAAATCGGCATTAGCAGAAGAATTTAAAACTATTGTAAACAGTGCGAATATACACAAACAATTAAGCGCAAGAAATATGAAAGCAGAAGAGAGTGTACAAGAATATTTTTTATGCATGAAAGAGCTAGCGATGCGTGGAAATACATAATTTGCACATAATTTGAAAGAATTTAAAGAAAAAATCAAAATATACGAAACAATGCCATGTAATAGGAAGAACAGTGAACTACAAGTAGATGAAAAGAAAGTAGTCAAATATATAAAAAGATAAGTTTACTTGCTATAATTGCGGCGCAAAAGGACACAAAAGTTCCGATTGCAAAGATAAAGAGAAAGGTACAAAATGTTTTCAATGTAAACAATTTGGACATATTTCGAAGAATTGCCCAAAAGCTAAATCAACAATTGCAATATAAAACCGAAGTTCATACTGACGCCTCTATCGACGGTTATGGGACAGTACTCCTTCAAATAAGCCCTGATGACAACCAGTTGCATCCCATCTATTATAGTAGTAAGAAGACTTCCGACGCAGAAAGAAAGTACTCAAGTTATGAACTTGAAATCTTAGCCGTTATTGAAGCGCTGAAAAAGTTTCCGAGTGTACTTGCTAGGCTTGCACTTTAAACTTGTCACTGACTGTAACGCCTTCACGAAAATGTTAGACAAAAAAGATTTGAGTACTAGGGTAGCTCGATGGATATTATTCCTTCAAGAATACGATTACGAAGTAGAACATCGAAGTGGTCACAAATGAGGCACGTAGACGCCCTCAGTCGTTACCCAGTTATGATCGTAGCAGATGCAGATTTTCTAAGTTCCATACGACGTGCTCAGCAACAAGACGAAGACAATTTCTGAAATTATTAAAGAAAAGCAGACATACAATGATTATGTCGAAAAAGGAGGCATTCTTCATAAGTTAGTTGATGACGTCGAATTAGTTGTGGTACCGAAGCATATGCAGCGAGACGTAATCAGACGTGCACACGAAAAAGGCCATTTCGCCGTGAAGAAGACAAAGGAGCTAATACGTAAAGAGTTTTTTATTCCAAAAATTGAAGAAAAGATACGCATGCACATCGCCAATTGTGTTGCATGTATTGTCGCAAATCGAAAGTTAGGTAAACAAGAAGGGAAATTACACCCAATTCCTAAAGAAGGAATGCCGCTTCATACATACCATATTGATTTTCTTGGTCCTTTGGAGACTACAAATAAGTTATATAAGCACATTTTCGCCGTAATCGACTCGTTTACAAAATTCGCATGTTTAGCCGTTTGAAATTACAAAATACAACGTTTGGTAGTCCTGTTCAGATTATATCTGACCGTGGATCCGCATTTACTTCTGACGATTTTCGACGATATTGTGAAGAAGAAAAAATTCAGCACACAACAATAACTACCGGCCTACCTCGAGCTAATGGCCAGGTGGAGCGATTAATTGGAGTCATTACAAGCGTTTTTGCGAAACTGAGTAAAAGCGATCCGACAAAGTGGTATAAGTTTGTAGATAGAGTACAACAGGTCATTAATTCTACTTATAACCGAAGTATCGACATGACTCCATTTGAGTTGCTAATAGGCGTAAAGATGCGAACAACCGACGATTTTAACATTAAAAACCATATAAAAGAAGAAATACGTCTACAATATCAAGAACAACGAGATGAACTCAGACAACAAGCAAAAAAGCAGATTTTGAAAATACAAGATGAAAACAAAAAAACGTATAACCTACGACGCAAAGAAGCTAAAAAATACGAGATTGACGATTTAGTTGCAGTAAAACGCACGCAGTTTGGTGGTGGGCTCAAGCTAAAGCCAAAATATTTTGGTCCTTACCGTGTTGTTAAGGTAAAGGCCAACAATTCATATGACGTTATTAAGGCTGGCGTGTGTGAAGACCCAAAACAAACTTCGACTTGTGCAGAATTCATGAAGGGGGGTAAATTATTCTGATGATGACGACGCATTCGAGGGCGAATGCGCAGCAGGATGGCCGAATTGTGGGGTTGAGCAACGCTGAAACCCTTTTTCGCGTAAAGCTCTTCTTCGCAAGTTTCGAACAACAAACAACACTTGTCGAGTAAACGCGTAGCCGTGCGCATGTGACGAATCTGTCTGTGTAATTCTTTTTAAAAAACTCAACTACCAACTTCTTTTTCTCTTTTAAAACTTTGTAAAGTAATCGTGAATCGTTTTTGTAAAATTTATCCGTATTATAAAATAAAACTTTTGTATTCCAACGTGCGGAACGGTGGCAAATTACAAACGTGAACTTTATTTAAATAAAGGAAAAACTCCTATGTAAGTGCGTGGGTATAATCCCCACAAAAAGAAACAAAAAATATATATACATATATACATATATCTACATATGTGTACAAGTGGAAAAAAAGCGGTGACATATTAAAAATGAACGAAAGTGCAAAAAAGAGAAAAAAGTGAGGTGAAATTGGGGTGTACAAATTTATACAATAAAAAATATATACACATATAATAACAAACGGGCGCGTTGGAAAAATTAAAACAAATAAATAAAATGGTCGCGATAAACAAAAGGGAAAAATAATAAAAAAAACGGGCGCGAAACTAAATCAATATAAAACATACAAACAACAAACATCAACGCGGGAGCAACACTAACTATGCACCTAACCATCTGGACATCACAGAGACCTGCACACTACCAACAAACGAGGAGGAAGGAGAGAAGGCAAACATAGCACATACCTTAATATTGCGGAAAACCAACAAAAATTACGCGGGTTAATATAAAATTCACCACACATAGATATCGCTTCAAAGTCCACTTTGGCATCCATCTCGCAATTCCCCCTCCTACAAGAATTGAATGATAGAAACTAACACAATAGCAATTTTCTCACTAACACAAATGCATAGACTTCAGAAATTATTGTATACCTATCCACAAGTAAGAAAGAGACGATTCAGATTATTTTCTTTCGGGCTATGATTACACGTGCAAAACTGAAATAGCTGATATACACACAGTGTAGAGTCAGAGAAACTAAAAACTTATGTTCTCTGGACATACACTGTATGTACATATATCAGCCGTTATTTATTCTTATTAAACGCAAAAATATAGTGGAAGAAGAAGAAAACAAGAGCAAACAAGTGTAAACAAGTGCAAACAAGTGAAATAAAATTTTAAAATTTCGAAGTGGAATCTATTTTGAAACATTAAAAAAATAAGTGAAATGAAAAGAAGACATTTTGCTAATTGTCTTTCAAAAGAAAAAAGGACTTTCCAGTCCAACATAAAAGTTATAAAAAAATATTTGAAAGGGGAAAGTGAAAATGAAAGTGGAAGTGTAAGTTCCAGTGCGTTTTTTGAAAGGATTCCTCTTGTAAGTAATAGGGAACCTGATCCTTCAGTGGTAGGTTCAGTAGTAGGAAATTATGAAAGTGATGCTAGTGATACTTTGAGCTTTTCTAGCGATGTAGGTACTGATTCTGAGCCCGAAGCGTCCACCTCTATAGGGTTTAGTGTCATTTCAGAAAATAACGACGAAATATTTTTTTTTTTTATTTTGTTTATACATTGCAACTAGTTCAAATAAAAGAAAGGACTAACAAGCAACTTGAATATGACTTAAACATATAATTACAAAATCACAAAACTACTATGAGAGTATTGGTTAATTTAAAAGATCGCTGGGTTTGAGGCGTTTGAGTCGTCTTGGTGGACCATCTCCAGAAGTTAACATAGCTACTTCTTCGTTACAATGCTGTAGCAATCTTGCACTATGTGCTGTTGCAATTTTTAATATTTCTGCGTTAACCGAGTTTACGTTTAGATCACGCTCTATATGAGCACATCTACAATACCAAGGCGCTTTGACAATTAGTGTTAGTACTTTGTTTTGGAATTGTTGGATGACTTTCTTATTGTTTGCGTTAGTACATCCCCAGAGTTGTGCACCATAGCTCCATATCGGTCGGAGTATTTGTTTATGGATAAGTAACTTATTTTCGATGGATAACACTGATTTGTTACCGATTAACCAATTGTAATTTTTGAGTCGCATGTCCAGCTTCTTACGTTTGTTTTTTACGTGAACTTTCCACCGTAGCTTAGTGTCAAGCGTCATTCCTAAGTATTTAGCGGAATTAAAGTACGGTATTCGATCACCGTCTATGAAAATTGGTAAGTACTGTATCTTGTTGTATGTGAAAACAATGTGTACAGACTTAGCTTCATTCAGCTTTATCTGCCATTTCTTTGCCCATTGTACGACTTTATTTACAGCTTTTTGGAGATTATTAGTGGACTCGTGTTCACTACTACCAACGGCAAGCAACGCGGTATCATCTGCAAATGTGGCTGTTGTATAATTGCAGTCTATTGGCAGGTCGTGTGTGAATATATGAATATATGTAATATAAAGAAGAGGACCCAACACACTACCTTCTGGAACTCCTGCTTTTATTTCCCTAAGATCAGAATATTTGTCTCCTTGTTTAACGCGAAAGTAGCGATCAGATAAATACGATTTTATGATGTCATAATACTGTTTCGGTAAAATTAGTTTCAGTTTCGAAAGCAGTCCTTTGTGACAAACTTTATCGAACGCTTTCGCAACATCCAAAAATACGGCAGAACAGAATTTTTTTTCCTCAAAGACTTTTTCAATAATGTGTGTTATCCTGTGGATTTTATCAATCGTAGAAATAAATGTAATGAAATTAAGTCGTGGGCTATCAGAAACAACATATCGCAAATCGCTTTAGAAGATCTTCTAAAAACATTGCGCAAAGTAGGTGTTGATGGTATGCCACTATCTGCAAAAACACTACTAAATACTAGTAAAGAAGAAATAAATATCACTAAAATGCAAGATGGAGAATTTTTGTACATAGGAATTCAAAACTATTTTGTTTCAAGTCCGTTTAATTACTTGGAAGGGAAAAATGAGGTTTATTTAGATATAGGAGTTGATGGGTTAAAATTGTACAAAAGTTCCACCAGGGTATTATGGCCTATCTTGGGTTCAGTTGTAGGTTTCCCTAATACAACCCCGTTTATGATAGCATGCTATTCCGGGTTCAAGAAGCCAAGTAACATAGATCAATTCATGTCCGAATTTTGTGCCGAGGTCGTGTCGCTAAGGGCAACCGGCATTAAAGTTGGATTTAAGCCAACCGTTTTAAAATTTAACATTCGTCTTTTTGTTTGTAACTCCCCAGCGAGGGCTTTTGTAACAGGTGTTATATCACACAACGGGAAAAATGGTTGTCCAAAATGCTGCCAGGAGGGTACTTACCAAAAAAATTGAGTAAGTTTTCAAAAAAACGTCGGTTCCTTAAGATCGGATACAACGTTTATGTTACGTTCAAATCCTGCGCATCATTTAGAAGATTTCAAATTCAAAAAGAGCATTTTAGAAGAATCAGATTTTGGGATGGTTTCTCAGTTTCCCCTTGATAGTATGCACTTAGTCGACTTGGGAGTAACAAAGAAATTACTTAAACTTGCAACAAAAAAGGCCGATCATACTATTATTAACGAAAAGCTTGACTATGTCTCTAAATTTATCCCATCAGAGTTTGGCTGCATATCTAAAAGTTTAGATGAGATTCATAATTGGAAATCGACTGAGTTTAGGCAGTTTTTGCTTTATTCTGGTATATTTGTTCTTAAAGATTGTAGCAGTACCGATCAATACTATCACTTCCTGCTGCTACATAGTAGTATTCGACTTTTGTCGAATGAAAAATCGCACCGAATCGAAGCCGATATTGCCCAACAAACGCTAACAGATTTCGTCAATATTTTTGGAATTTTATATGGTGACGAATTGGTTAGCTTTAATATTCATGGACTACTTCACTTGGCAGATTGCGTAAAACAGTTTGGACCATTAGATTCTTTTTCAGCGTATCGTTTCGAAAACTATATGCAGAATTTAAAAAAAAAATTGAAAATAAACCTAATAAAATTCTACAGCAACTTGATGAAAAACAGGGTATTGAATCAAATTCAGAGAATGTGCCAAAATTTGCATCACTTGATTTAAATCCCAACAAGCAGAAAGATAGTTTTTGTTTTAGTGAGTTGACAGGACCATTGAAGGTATTTAATGTCATAAAGTCTCAACAGTCGTATGAAATTGTCTGCAAAGTTTTCAGAAAGACTGAAAACTACTTTAATGAACCTGTAGAATCGGCAAGTGGCCTAGGGATTGTAGTCGCAAGTGAGTTAGATGAAGAAATGGTAACAGTTCCTATCGAAGACATTGATTTCAAATACTTTTGTATTCCTATCGAAGAGAAATATATAACATATAACATATTCGAGACGCAAGATGAAGGTGGTAAGTTAAAAGGAAAATACTTAAAAATTTATACAAATAAGTATAAATATATTAAAAATTATTAATTTTTTAGTAGAGATTGAGAGGATTGAGCGGCGCCAATATCCAGTGGGAATATCAAGAACATAACAAAACTCAGGTCATTTTTAACATAAAGCTTCTAATAAAATATGCTACATATATAAACTTTTTAAATTTAAGATATTCTTGAAGCGTTAAAAAGTATCATTGCGGGCCAAAAGAATATACAAGAAAGGCTAGACAAATTGGAGGAAAACGTATTTATAACTTTGCAGAACCAAAAAGCCCTTAGTGAAGGCCAATTGTCACTGGTTCACAACCAAACTGCTATATTTGAAAAACTGAATGAGATGGAGTCGAAAGTAAGTGTTTTACAATATTGTATGTACACTCAGTAATAAAAGTAAATCTAAGACTTTATATACATATATCTTTTCGTCTAAATTTATTTGTAAGATTGTCGAAAAGGCGGATGTTTTGGCGTAAAATAAGTCAATCAGAGAATGCAAAGTTCTCTTAAAACGAGTGGAGCAGTCAGTGTGCGGCATGACCGGCGAAGTGATTGACAAAGAGCTGGATGACGTCGCTAGCACTTTTCCGATGGAGTCGCAAGCAACAGTTGCGGAAGTAGAAGATAGACTGCGAAACCAAGACTATGCCCAAACAATGGTAACTTAAAAAATAAAATATAATAAGTTTACTACTAGTTACAATACTTTTACTTCTTTTAAGACTACATTCCTTCACAAGCTTAAAGGCGCCAGTGATAATGTGGCTGACGTAATACCTAAGGTTTTCTCAGATGAGCTCTTGGAAGGATATAATTGGGATGGCAGGTGGAGCAAGAAATCCCTATGCAAGTTGGTGCTGGTTGATACCATTTTAAGAAGTACATACATATACATAATTGCAACTTAATGTTTACTTAAAATGTTTACTAATATATATTTTTCTTTTAATTTAGATGCGTTTCAACAACAAGGGTGTAGGAGTTCCGAGCAAAATATAAAGCGATCAATACTGCTCAGCCAACACAGGTTAAAGCAGCGTACTTATTTTAAATAAGGAAACAATAATTAAATTTAAAAACTGAACAAATTAAAACCAAAAAATGAAGCTTTAATTTTACATTAATTTTTTTTTACTTTTTGTACAATTTTTTTATAACATGAATTAATGAATATTATATGAATTAAAATGAATTTAATTTTTTCTAAATAAAATAAATTACAATAAATTAATAAATGTATAATTTCTACATGTGCTTACATCACATATGATTGTCACAACTGCATGATATTTACATCATATGTGATAGTCACACATGCAGGATGTTGGCGTTATGCTTGAGGCATTCATGACAGAGATTTATATCATTAATGACACAACCCTGCGAGAAGCATACTGGTAAAATGACTAGTAAAACGACCTGGAGCCGTGACGGGGACTTTCCGTAAATCTTTCAGTCACACTCTTAAGAGCCATGGGCACTTTTTTGACCGTTTCTTTTCATTACGTACCTAATTGTGTGATTGTATATACCGTTCTTACTCAAAGCTTAGTAGCATAACAAAATGTATAGCTGCACCGCTCATTCACGTTATTTGGGCCCGGTTTTTTACCAGTAAATTAACTAGTAGCTTTTCCGCAGATTTACTAGTTTACTGACGGTCATTTTTTGAGAAAATGTGTGGTGAAATGAGAGTAAAACTTCTAGTGATTTGACAATTTTTTTGACCGTCATTTTGCAGTTAAATACAAAGTGAAATACTAAGGTTTTTTACTTGCCATAATGGAATACCGCAAAATATATTTAGAAATAAAAATCCATTTTTTTTGCATGTTTTCTTTTATATTAGTATTTTAAGAAAAATTTACAATTTTGTTATAAGTTTTTTTTGTTCAGCAAATAGCGTTTTTGCTTTTGCCTGTTGTGGCTTTGCTCAACGCTCTTTCGGACTTCCTTTTCGAAGTCGATGCGTCCATGCAGTTTGAAAATTTCTGAAACAAATAAAACATAATAACAGAAAACTTGGTAAATAAAGTTAACAATAGTATGAATTACCAAATAGAGCCACGCCAACTATTTTTAATTCTGAAGCGATTTCTTCCCGCACCTCCCATCCCAATTGAACAAACTGAGGACTTCGTCGCCAAAAACTCCCTTCACAACCTCGCCAATATCCCCAGAAGTGCCCTTTAAAGTGAAAAGATATGTTATCTGCAAAGACATTTGTGATTTTGTTAATTCATAAACATGTGTACTCTAAGAAAAAAAAAACAAAAACAATACTCACAACTGCATCTTCATAATTTTTTTTTAATATCTTCTCCTCCAAATCAAAGACCGCATCCAAGGTCTGCATTGGCATAAGAACTGCCAGTTCGGTGTGAAAGTCTTCGCAACTTTCTCCCGAGATGCGGCACACTGTCTGCTGCACCTTTTTTACTAGGACTTTCGTCTCTCGCACGATTTTGTGGTGGGCCATGACATCAGTTTTATTAATTAGCTGAAATATGTACATATGTAGATAGTAATAATTGATATACACCTGTGTGCACAAAAATAGCAGCTAAATTCAAAATTGAATTTTACTGCTATTTTTGCACACACAGATGTATGAAAATTTGCATTAAAAAATATATAAAATGTATACTTCTGTAAGGAAGTGACCTAAATATAATGATCACTTACGTTTTCTTCCAATTTGTCCAGGCGACTTTCCAAGTTCAATTGCTTTTCCAAAATTAAATCTAACTTGGCCATTATATCTGTAAGAATAAAATTATTTGTAGCAAGTTCATACTTCTATATACTAGGAATAATTAGTAAAAGTGCTAAAAAAATATTGGCTTTAATGTTTTACGTAAAGTGGTTAACATTACCTTTGTTTGCATCTAAGCCCTCGGAAGCAGTTGCAGTTTCTTCAGAGCAAAACATGTGTTGGCTGTGCGGAGTGAGTACTGTAAAACATTTCATAAAGTCTGAAGAAAGTTATTTCTATATTTATTTCGAAAAGCTTACCTTGACTTGAAGAGCTAGCGTAAAAATTATGCGATAGTTGCACTTTTTTCCTTTTTAAGCCCTTAGGAGTGGAAGTTGATGGTGGCGTCACATTAAAAATATCATTCGACTCCATCATATTGCTCCAACGATGCATTATTTTAAAAAGAAAAATATATATAAATTAGTGAAATTCTAAGTTGAACAGATTTGATAAACAGCAGAATAAACATACAACTAGTGTGCAAAGTTATAAAAGAGGTGGTGTAAAATTGGAATTAAAAGAAAACGATTTTCATGAGGTACGCAAAAGTATTTGTATTTAATATTTTTTTTTGGAAAAAGTATTAATTCTTCACTTAACCTACTTGCTACTAAAATGCCAAGAGCAGAAAATGATTCAAGGGGTTCACTAAAGTAATTACTGATTTCTTTAAAATTGTAACCGACTACTACTTCTGCTCCCGATTCAATACTCGTATTTATGACTTTGAAAGGTCCCGTCTCTTGACTGAAGCAAAACGAATCTTTCTCTTTTTTAGGATTTATAAAAAACGTGTCAAACATTGAATTGTTTTCTTCTATTAAATTATTTCTTTCTTCAATTCTTAAATATAGCTGTTGCAAAATATTCGTAGGGGATTTAATAAGTTTTTTTAAGCGCTGCATGTAATTTTCAAATTTGTAAGCAGAAAATGTGTCTAAGGGACCAAATTCTGTAGCACTTTCAGACAAATGAAGTAGGCCATGCAGGTTAAAACTTATCAAATGTTCCCCATAAATATTGCCAAACAAACTAACAAACTCCTCTAATAATTGTTGTACAATATTTGCTTCTCTTTTGTAAGACCTTTCGCAAGAAAGAATACGTATACTAGCATGTAGTAAAAGAAAATGGTAGTACAAATCTTCATCAACACAATTTGTTAAAATAAATATACCAGAGTATAATAAAAATTGTCGATATTCAGTAGATTTCCAACTTTTTAAATCATTGAGATTTCTGCAAACTCTTCCGAATTCAGAAGGAACCCAAGAAGAAACAAAATTGATCTTTTGATTCATTACGTTAACGTTTACTTTACTTATTATAAGGTGTAGCAGCTTTTTAGCTACACCTAAATCGACGAGGTGCATGGGATCTAAAGGGAATTGAGAAACCATTCCAAAAGCTGCTACTTCTAGCACGTTTTCTTGTTCCCGAAATTCTAAATTATGGTGTGCCGGATCATTTCTATTTTTGAATGAAAAATCTGTTCTTAATTCACTTAAATTTTTAGAGAAGCATACCCTTCTTTTATTAAATGTGCCTACTTGACAACATTTTGGGCAGCCGTGCTTTGAATTGTGATTTTGAACCCCAGTCACAAAAGCTCTCGCTGGCGAATCACAAGTAAACAAACGAATATTAAAACTTTTCAAAATTGGATTTATTAAACCGACTTTTAACCCGTTTTTTCTCAAGTACACTACCTCGTCACAAAATTCTTTCATAAATTCATTTGTGCAATTTGGTTTCTGTTTTCCTGAGAAGCAGGCAATAGTGAAAGGAGTGGTTTTCGGAAAGCCAACAGTTGAACCAAGAATGGGCCATAGGGCTCTGTTCGAACTTTTAAATAGCCTTAAGCCGTCGATTCCAACATCTATTAACACTTCACTTTTTTCATTCAAAAATGGAAATGAATTTGATTCAAAATGCTTTTGGATGCCAATATATGTAAATTCTCTTTATAACTGATTTAATTTTTGTTGTTTCAAGCACAGTTTTTGCAGACAAGGGCAAATCATGCACTCCTATTTTTCTTAAAACACTGAGCAAATCGCTCAATACGGCTTGAGACACATTATTTTTAATTGCCCATAACTTTAAATGCTCGCACTTTTCTGCACTTGAAACAACTTCATTTTCATTTTCCGACTGGCATTCTGAGCCGGAAAATGAGAAAGAATCTTCAGGAATAGAATGTAGCGCACCCGCGGCAGCTTCGCCATCTTCCCCATCAGCACGCGCAAATTCCGATAAACTTTCGTATCGCACTGAACTTCTTTCACACTCCTTTTTAATTTTGCACATTTCATTATAAAATGTTTTCCTCTTCATTTTTTGTATAAATAATATCACTTTACTCACCTGATGTAATTGTTTTGTTCTCGTTAATTCACTCGCGCGTCTTTTTGCGGCTTTCGCGTTCACTTGTAAATATGCAATTAATTGTGATACATATGTCGTGCTGCCACTGACATGAAAATAAATGCCACAACAAATGGAATTGCTTTCTCTTCTTCTAATTTGCCCGAATTTTTAAAAAAGCTTTGCAAATTAATTGATTTTGTCGATTGGGCAACACCATTTTCTTCGTTTTGGTCTTTTTCGGTCAAATGAAACATTGCTCCATTCCTATGCACACAATATGCGCGAATGAATAAAGCATAATGTGAAAGTTTGATGTTGTTTCTTTTTGCCAATCATTACTACAAATTTTCAACATGCTTTTTTATGCATTGGTAAAAATGCTTGAATGTGTTTGAGAATCGGTTATGGAATTTTTGCAGGGAAATTTTTATTCCAAACACCGTTGGAGTGAGCAGTGTAGCTATATGTTGTTCAGGTTGTTAAACCTAGTATGTAAGAAAGAAATGCAATATGACATGTATACAAAAGTTTTTGTCAACTTTTTCATATTGCCCTGTGATAGAAACTTGCGCTGAGCCAGTGACAGAAAATTGTGTCACTAGTGATTGTCATATGATTGATCAAATGATTATTATCGTTCTTGTAGGGCCTTGTTCTTTGACCGTCAAAAACAAGCAGTATTGCATATAAAAGCAAAATACAAACATATATATATACATATATACATATGCATGTACAAAGTGCAGTGATCTCTAAACGAGCTCTCACTAGCGCATAAGATAATTACAAAAGATCCGCTTATAGGTATACCCTATAAGAATTACGGACACAAAATATATATATAAAAAAAATATATAATAAATAAATATTATATATATACATATATACATACACACAAAATATATATATATATTACAAAATATATATATGTACATACATATTCATATATGCACATAGAAAAAACATTTTCTGCGGTTATTAATAACTAATTACAACCAAATTAAATCTAATTGAAGTAAATACAGTACATGCGTAATTTACTTATTTCGTTGAAAAACTCTTATTGACTTACAAGAGTTTTGGTTTTCGGCTTCACGTACAATTGAACGCGTTATTGTTATACTAATTTCGTTCAAAACTCTTATTTACACAAAAGAGTTCGCGCCCAAACACATAAGTACATATACATACAAAAATATTTGGAAAGTGCGGTTATCAAAAAGCCAGTGGTTTTATTGATTCTCTTTGAAACTCTTGTATACAAAAGAGTTTTCTATTCTCTATATTATTATACAAAGCTATTTCTGTACATCTACCAGTCTAGTTTACACTTAGACATATTAAATTATTTTAAAACATTTTCTAAATGAGCTCAGATTCAAAAGATTCTAAAGCAATACAGTCACTAAAAGTTCCAAAAATGATTTCAGAAGAAAAGAGCTCATGTACACCTGCTTATGCTACACGCTCAAAGCAAGGTGCTACAAAGCAAAAAAGGCTGAAAGATATTTCATATACTAAGTTTATTGCTGAGAGTGACAGTCTAATTCGATACTGCACTCGATTTTCAACTTCACCGATTCAATATAATTCTGAATCGGTATTAGAAATCAAAAAAGAAAATCTAAGCAATTTCTGGACACGTCTCCAAGGTGCGTATGACGCAATTGTAGAATCTGACGAATCAGATCTACCTGAAAGTTTCAAATCTTCAGCATACTCCAAATATGAAAACTGCTTAGACCAGTACGAAGAGACGAAAGCTATGATCTCCGATCAATTGAAATTAATTAAAGCAATTGCACCTACTCCACAAACGAGAGTAGAGCTGCCACAAGTTCAAAGCCAAGAGGCGAGTTTAGGCATCCACCTCAAGGTGCCCGCATAAGACACTGAAATTTTTCATGGTGGTTATGAACAATGGCCGTCCTTCCGGGACATGTTCACAGCCGTTTACATAAACCACCAAAAATTATCTAATGCACAAAAATTGTATCACCTCCGAAACAAAACAAAAGGTCAAGCAGGGGTATTAGTCAAACAGTTCGCTCTTAATGACGAACATTTCAATTATGCTTGGGAAGCTCTAAAAGCTCGTTACGAGAACGAAAGAATATTAGTCGACAAACAAGTCACAATATTAATGAATTTACCAAAAATTCAGAAAGAAACAAGTGAAGAATTTATAAAACTTCAATCCACTGTTTCAAATTGCTTGTCGGTTCTAGCGACACAGAATATTCCCACAGACAATTGGGACCCCATTCTGGTAAATATATGCACATCCGCATTACCAGAAAAATCGTTACTTTTGTGGGAGCAATCGCTCTGATCACGAAGAAAGTGCCCAACGTGGCAACAAATGAAAGATTTCTTAACTACCCAATATGAAATTGCGGAAATGGTAGATAAAAAATGGTCAGAACTAAAAACGTTCAACACGACCTAAATCGAAGCTTCATTAAACCCCAAGCGAGTAACAACAATAACTTAAATCGTAGTTTTTTTAAAACACTAGCGTTTACATCCGACAAAATAAACAAACGTCATGCGAACTGTATAAAGGAGGGCACAGGCTGAAATCTTGCGAGAGATTTAAAAAAATGAATATTATCGACCGCAACAATTTCGTGAAAATTAAAAGACTTTGTACAAACTGTCTGTCACATGCGCATACACGCAAAGAGTGCGAAAGCAAATTTAACTGCGTCTACTGTCATAAACGACACCATTCGATGCTTCATATAAATAATTTTTCCAGCTTACCCCCAAATACCGCAAATATCAAAAGAGCCACGGGTTTAGTTGCAACAATAAATCCCGAAGTGCCAAATCCACACAATTGCCAAGAAGCACCATGCTGCTCAAAGGCATTAAAAACTCAAACGCTACATAGCGAAAACCAAAGTAGGGTACTACTACCCACAGCAGTCGTCTCCATCGAATATCGAGGAGAACTGTTTAAGCTCAGAGCCCTAATAGACCAAGGATCACAACGATCTTTCATAGCGTCTAGGGCACAAAATAGGCTAAATATACCAACAAGACAAGCCAACTTTGAAATTACGGGAATGGGCGGAAGAGTAGTTCAAAACTCTAATAAAATCTGCCCCGTTACCCTATTCTCCCCCAAGCGGATATAAGAATACAAGCAGAAGCTGTAGTCTTACCGCAATTAACCAATATGTTACCAAGCTATCATATAAATAGCAAGCATTGGGAAAAGGTTTCACACCTTTAGTTAGCAGATCCCAACTGCAACACCTCCGCTCAAATAGACCTTCTATTAGGCAGCGATCTCATACCATAGATAACACTCGAAGGTATTGAGAAAATTTCAAACACACTTTTGGCACAAAAAACTATTTTCGGTTGGATCCTAAGTGGACTAGTTACGGAACCAGTCACAACAATGACAACTCAAGTTGAGGAAATCTCAAACGAGTACTTCAATTCACAATTGAAAAAATTTTGGGAGATAGAAGAACTCCCCCCCATTTCAATGAAAACCCCCGAAGATCAGTATTGTGAAGACTTTTACAAAGCCACAACTACTAGATCAGATAATGGTCTGTATGTCGTACGACTACCACTAAAACAACAATTTCCCAACACAATGGATCACATGGAGGAAGTAAGCCCATGCGAAAAAAATCATCAATGGCAAATACTACTCATTTTACTTGCCACATTACGCAGTAGTAAAGCCAGATAAAAAAAACAAATAGAATAAGAGTTGTCTTCAACGCATCAAGATCCACTAGCTCGGGGAATTCCCTAAACTATATCCGTTTACGGAACCCACGCCTCAACCTGATTTAATGCTGCTTATTCTAAACGTATTCAAATATGTATTCAACGGGGACGTCGAAAAAATGTATAGACAAATAGTCGTACATAAAGACGATCAAGATTTTCAGCAAATTATTTTGCGAAAATCCCCCAATAGTCCACTACGCGACTTCAAGATAAAAACAGTGACCTTTGGCGTTAACTGTGCCCCGTACTTAGCCATTCGAACACTCCATGAATTGGCTGAAAACACCAAGTCAGAATTTCCTCTGGCGACCCAGGTGTTAAAAACACAAACGTATGTAGACGATATTCTGTCTGGAAGTCACAGTCTTCCACAAGCATACGAATCATTATCACAAGTAATACAAGCCCTCAAATCCGCAGGGTTTCCATTAAAAAAGATTACGGCAAATCACCCAACTATATTAAAAAATATCTTCTTCTTCTTTACTGGCGTAGACACCGCTTACGCGATTATAGCCGAGTCAACAACAGCCTCTCATCCGAGGTTGGTTGAAACTTTTCACTGCGGATGTTTTTTTACGTGACGGGTCCCAAACCCAGCGCACAACCCTATGCAGGGGTTTGTTTCGCCTTCTCACTTTAGCTCGCCTTCAAACGGATGTTCTTAGGCCACACAGAGGATACTTGGTCAAAGACCGGAAGTCGTGAGCTGCTTGAGTCATATGCAAAAGAATCGTTTCTGGCCACTCCCAAGTGAAAGGCGATCAGAGAACTTTCCTCACTTGCGTGAACTTCTACACATGACTCCATCCTCCATAAAAAATATACCAAAAGAAAATTTGTTGGACACTAATTTCCTTATTTTCGAAAAGGA
Source organism: Bactrocera dorsalis (assembly GCF_023373825.1). Taxonomy (NCBI): domain Eukaryota; kingdom Metazoa; phylum Arthropoda; class Insecta; order Diptera; family Tephritidae; genus Bactrocera; species Bactrocera dorsalis. The sequence goes on from NC_064304.1 coordinate 77,605,302, forward strand.
AAGTACAACAAAAACTCTGGGCATCCAATGGAATGCGATATCGGACCAGTTTTCATACCCGACTGAGTCCATATCCGCACTATCCGCCATTACAAAACGCCAAATTCTCTCCTCTGTGGCAAAACTTTTTGACCCCGCAGGATGGCTATCGCCAATTATGATTCAAGCCAAAATGCTGATACAAGAATTATGGCTAGATGGTACCAACTGGGACGAGCAAGTAAAACCACTTCGTTTAGAAAAGTGGTCCCAGTTCGCGAGCAATCTAAACGATATTACACAAATACAAATCCCACGATGGGTAAATTATGTCCCAGAGCACAAAGTCGAACTACACGGCTTTTGTTACGCCTCTGAAAAGGCGTATTGCGCCACTATATATGTTCGCACACAAAGCGACAAGGCGACCACAAGCCACTTACTCGTTGCAAAAGCAAAAGTGGCTCCTCTAAAAACCGTAAGTCTATCACGACTAGAACTATGTGGTGCACTACTACTTGCCAAACTAGCATCCATAGTGCAAACGCAACTGAATATGGCAAAAAATAAATTATATCTCTGGTCCGATTCCGAGATTGTATTAGTCTGGTTGGAAAAACCACCGCATGCATGGAAGATGTATATTTCCAATCGAACGTCTCAAATTTTTGACCTAGTGGGATCGGCCACTTGGCGACACGTAGCCAGTGCTGACAATCCTGCAGATCTAGGTACAAAAGGGGTGCAAACCTCTACAGAACAGAATCTCCCGATTCTTGGCCACAATCGCCCATGCGCAATATTATTGCCCCAGAAAGTCGAAAGATCAACTCCTTTCACGCAACATTGGATGATACTGACATCTTGGAGAGATTTTTATCTTAACCCCGAGCCCTCAGGTTAATCGCTTATATGCTCAAATTTATAGAGGGACTCAAACTTTGCATTAAAGGAATACGCACAGTATGTCCCCAAAGCGATACAGTGACGCACCTAGACTTACAAAAAGCAAAGGTCGCTCTTATCGCATCTACTTAAGCGCGCTACTTCAGCCAAGAGATATCAGTACTGAAAGAATCGAAGCCGATTGATAAAAAGAGCTCACTCCTCGTACTAAATCCATTCATAGATACGAAGGGTCTACTACGTGCAAATGGTCGGCTTGTCAGTTCAAGCCTAACGTACAACGAACGTCATCCCATTGTTATACCAGAGAGATCGCAACTTGCCACATTATAACTCAATTACGTCCACGTACTATTATTACACGCTGAACACCGCCTTATGCAACAAATAGTGCGCCAAGAGTTTTATATCCCAAGACTCAAGCCAAAAATAAAGAAATGCATTTTTCGTGCAAGATATGCACTGTGCATAAGCAAAAGATGCGAACACAGATTATGGCAGCACTTCCACCGGAACGCTGCAACTTTGCTCCGCCCTTCACTATCGCTTGTGTCGATTTTGCTGGGCCTTTTCAAATAAAGGCATCCATGCTAAGGTCTCCCACACTGATGAAAGGCTACGTGGCTGTCTTTGTCTGTTTTACGACAAAAGCAGTACACCTCGAGCTATGTACAAATCTGACAAAAGAGGCTTTTCTCGCGGTATTTGCTCGCTTCGTCGGACGACGTGGTTTTCCGTCAAAATTGATTGTACAAAAGTACGCTCCCCAAGGCATTAACTGGCAGTTCATCCCTCCAAGCGCTCCTTATGTGGGTGGTTTGTGGGAATCAGCGGTAAAAAGCTTTAAATCCCACTTTGAAAAAGTAGCTGGAAACTACAAATTTAACTTTGAAAAATTTACAACATTATTAATTCGTATTGAAGCCGTCCTCAATTCACGGCCATTGACGACACTCTCGCAAGATCCCTCAAATCTAACAGCTCCTACACCAGGGCACTTTCTCAAAGGAGCACCCATTCTGGCCATACCTGAGCCAGGCGTGGAGTCGCTTTCCTTACTAAACAGATGGGAAAGAATTAAAATTCTACATCATGATTTCAGCCGCCGATGGAAGGAGGAGTATATAAAGGACCTTCACAAAAGGTACCGCTGGAAAACTCACGAAAAGGCGCCAAAGCTTGGAGATTTTGTCCTAATACAGGACGATTGTTTTCCCTACAGAATGGCGGCTTGGTCGCATAGAGAAGCTATATCACGGCTCCGACGGTCATATCCGAGTAGTTGATCTCCGTACTCAGAACGGAACGCTGACCAGACCGCTCGTAAAACTGTGCTTTCTACCAACCGCAGATAATAGCGAAAACGCGCGTAATGACCAATCCGTATAATAATACCGAAATTGAAACATCCGTTTAATAACCAAAACCGAAATAAACCGCAAAAAACAAGCCGATGTTCCCGCTATACAATTAACAAATTAAATAAAACGCTCAAAAACGAGAAACACGCTAATACCAACCGTTCAAAAATAATATTCCGTAAGCAATTAACAAAAAAAACTAATCCAATCGTGGCACGATTGCTCATATATAATTATGACAGATTTATAATTAACAATCTCCTTTATACAAAGTAGATTACCATGGACCTAGATATGCCAGTGTTAGCCACGCCAACCGTTCGGTCGGCTACCAGCGTGCAACGCACCGGGCCTACCCCAACACCCCGAGCTGCAGTTGCAACAGCACCGTCAACAGGCAATAGTTCATCACGGAACTCGGACGGGCATCGTATAAGATGCCCCCTATGCCGGCGCCCACATCGCCTGCACCACTGTGGGATTTTTAGAGGAATGCGACCGTTACAACGACAGCAAGTGGCCCAGGCACATGGGCACTGTTTAAACTGCCTATCGCAGACGCATCGGCTTCAAGAGTGTGAGTCGAGGGGTTTGTGCCAAGTCTGCAGCCACCTATACCTCGCAGCCACGCAACAAGGCATCAACCCGGAAGTCGAGCCGTGCATCAGCGGGTTGAAACATCGATTCGGCGTCGACAGCCTAGGCCCCAGCCACGGCGATCGGTGGGTCTTAGCAGCGTCGTGGCAACGCTGCAACAGCTGCAGCGACTCCTAGGCTAAGCAGTTGCCTAGGGGGGCCGGGATGGTTAAATGAGTCTCAGACCCCCCTCACAACATTACACTCCCACACCATACACATTACATACACCACCTCATCATTCACCGTCACCTCTTACCTACACACCACATCAGCATTACATTCCACATCACACGCACACAAATACTACAACATCACCATTTCAACATACCAAAAAAAAGGAACAAAAGTCCAATGGCATTTTTAAACAACGTTGAAGTTTTCGGTGGTGTTGTCTTACCACTGTCTGGTGATTGCCGACAGACCAGTCAATTTCGCTTTTCTGAAGGCAATGAGATTAACGAATGTTAACAATCGTTCTTTTGTTTAAGTTCTGGAACATTTCAATTGACCATATTATGTTCATAACTGGCTAGGTAATCTGGCTGTTCCATCCAAGATGAACCAATCAAGACTGTACATAAACCCCTATTAGAGAGGAACAAGATAGGTGTTTTTTTTTCGTTGGGAAAATAGCAGAAAAACCCAACGACGGATAAATGTCAATCCGTCAATCAATCTCAGATGAATACTAAAATACATTTTATACATTTATAATGCTCATACCTCGGACGTTGTCATTACGATGATGCCATATCACATCAATTAAGCAAATTCGTAACGGTCCTACCGAAAAATCTTGAGTTTTGTAACGGAACTTTTTGCTGCCCCTGCTTCTTACAAGTATAACTTGCTGAGGTATACTCGCCGTGTCCAGAGTTCGTTACAATAAATTTGTAAACATTGGGGCTCTTCTGTGAATCGTATTTTATTTTATATTATAATTTTAATTAAATTTACAAAATTGTCTCCCGCGTTGTAATGTCGTCGCCCGAGGAAAGTGCTGTCAGGCTAACGGTTCGGTGTGGTCCGTTAGTGAAATACCGTTTCCCGCTCTGCTGCGCTCCTGGGTGCTAGACGACTGGCTGCTCTGTACCACGACGATCACGCTCGGCTACTTCTGCCGGCGCTCGCGTAGACTTCAATGACGATGTCTTGTGGAGTGCATTGACGCTCCCGTGCTACGACGACCACGCTCGACTATTTCTGCCAGGGCTCGCGTAGGTTTCAATGACGGTGTCCTGGCGTATACGTTGACGCTCCTCTGCTACGACGACTGCACCCGGCTATTTCCGCCGGCGCTCCTGTATGCTTCGATGACGATGTTCTGGCGTTGACATTCACGTGATACGACGAATACGCTCGGCTACTTCTGCCGATGCTCGTGTAGGCTTCAATGAGGCTGTCCTGGTATACACGTGGACGCACCTCTGTCACGCTGGTGATGTCCTGTTCAACCACTTTTGCCGCGTAAAGATACCGGACCACGGAAGACTGCGTTAGCAACCGCGATGTTAAAGGTTGAGTTGGTCAGAGGATAAACTCACTACCAAGCTCACTCTTAACAGACGGCGTTCACAAGTCAGGGTACCAATGCATGCTTGTTGTTGTTTCGTCTGCTTGTCTTATTTCTCCGTCCCGTGGTTATCCCGTTGTATTGTTTGCGTGGCGTGTTTTTACCGCTGCGTATGCATTCTTGTTGTCATTTCATCTGCATGTCTGGTTTCTTAATCTTCTTGTGTTTCTAGAAGTGGCGTGGTTTTCCCGTTGTGTTGTGAACAATAGGGTGTGTCTTTATAGGTTGTGTGGACTAAATTCTGTACAGATATTTAGTTCTCACAGTTTCTCAAAAATTATTGGCGACTACGACTAGTTATAAGTTTATTTATCTTCTATGTCTACAGGCACAATACATATCTTTTGTACTGACCTGTAAAATGTTCGTTGCCGTTCGAATTGCCACAGAACGCACCAAAATATCACTGCTGGGACGCCTATTGACCATTGAGCTGGTGGAAAATTCTCACATTTAATCAGCACTAATTGTCCCAATCGCACTCGCTCTGATCTCTTTGCCACTTCTTGCGTTCCTGCAGTGTTGCCAAATACTCATTTTGCATCTGACCCAAAACGCCTTGGTAATAGTCTGTCGCTCTCTCCGCTAATTAATGTCTCTAGTCGATGAATTCTCCTGAATTGCGAAGTGAAATAGAAGAACTAGTGGTTCACCAATTAAAAAATGTCCATGCGTCAAAACTTGAAGGTCAGGTGGATCATCATTCAGCGTATGTAAAGGACGTGTACACGAACTAAATGAAACTTCATCGACTTTACTGGTATTTCGTAAATTCCTAGCTGGTGAGGAGATGCTGGAGTTATGAACCGTCATTCTGTACCTTTCCCACTTACATGCTGAAATACCTCCTTTTTATACCATACCTAAATTGCCTTGCGTATCTCTCTAGCTGCTGCCACAAACCCTGTACCATTATTATTGTATATTCTTTCACAGCGACCACGACGAGCTATAAAACGTTCATAATAAGCAATTAAAGCTATTGTTGTAATCCACACTTTGTGCTTTATGAGCTAATTCCCATCCCTGTCAATCATTTTGATCTCCATCTGTCCAGTATAATCTACTCCTGTGTGTAGAAAAGGCTTACCTGCTCTGAATCGAACTGGGGGTAGAGATCTGCCACCATTTGGACCTCTGTGCGACTATTGTATCGCACACAAATAACACATCAGTGCAGGTATTTCCTTAGTGAACTACGAAGGCGTGGAGTCCAGTAATTCTGCATCGTGATTTGAATGCCACCGTGTTTCGTTTTGTTATGCACATGATCCAATATTAGCCACGCTATCTGGATCCATCTGGAACTATCACTGGGTGTCGCATGTTTCCATCTAAATTTGAAATTTTCAATCGGCCCTGCACTCTAAGTAGTCCGTCCATCATTACAGGTTTCAACGATTCAATCTTACTTTTTTCTGGAATCCTAATACCAGCTTTCAAATTCGTTATCTCTTTGTTGTAATATTTTTCTTTTTCTTGTCTCAAAATGCTTGTGCTTGTTATCGGGTACTAACTGTAACATTTCTTTTCTCTTAGATCGTCTAAGTGCTTTTAACATTAAACAGATACACCACAATATCTAAAGCGCTTTTTAATTTGTCTACATATTCAATTAACGACACTCTATTTCTATTCTGCCATTGAAATATGGATTGATTCCTCGAACTCTGCAACCGCGAAAGCTCTGAGTTCCACTTCCGCTTCCCCCACTGTGTTTGGCAGAAACACACACTATGGCCATTTATCTGGAATGAGTGATAACTAGGGTGGGCCGTGCAGCCATAATGTATAATCTCTGACGACTTCATACCGCGGCTTAATAAATCAGCAGGATTATCTTTGGTGTTGAGATATCTCCAGTTCTTCACATCGGTATTTGTCTGTATTGATGATACGCGATTTGCCACAAACGTCTTGACGTTTCGTGGTATCTTTTTTATCCAATAAAGTGTAAAAATGTGTAGTCAACTTCTGTATATTCAATTACTCTTATTACATAAACAAGTAAACGAGATAATAACTCTGCCGCAGCTAATTTAAGACGGGGCACCGTAATTGTTTTCATTGTTGCAACACGTGTTTTTGATACAAGTAATGACACTTTTACCTGCTCATCTTCTAGTACTTTTCGAATATAGATCATATCATCATAAGCCGTCGTTGATGCATCAGGAAACCTGTGTATTTCAATCCTTCCATCTATATCTGTAGAGACTCATCTGTCAAGAACAAAATTTTCAAGAATTAGAATGTCTTGCCAATAGTTTTTAAACCTTATCGCTATCTCTTCAGGTACAGATTCGTCCCAATCTATTCTGATACGTCATAAGTCCTGTATAATAATTTTGCCTAAGATAGTTACTGGAGAAATGAAGCCATTTGGTTCATAAAGTTGAGCAACACAGGCTAATATTTTTCTCAAGAGTCTTTACTGCGAAGGTAAATTGATCTTGTTTGACCTTCCATTTTAACCCCAACACTGATGCTTTCTCTTCATCTGGGAATTCTTTTTCTGCATCTCTCACATACTGTATCACTGCTCGAACAGCATTAAATGCAGATGATGTCATACCATATGTTACGACCTTTAACCAATCTTCAAGAAATTCGCTGCAGATCCCATTGACTTTAGACTACTCACCAGAACATTTTTTAATATCGCCTGTGATACCAATTTTATGTCTGCGAAACCTGAGAACAATATTCGTGAAATCACGCTGCAACTTTTCACCAGGCATTTGCACTTCATTGAGAGAAATGTCTCTATCTATACGGCAGCTGGCATCAGAAACTACCCTGAATTTCTTTGTGACCCAATGATGTGGTATGTGATACACCAAATCTCCAGCTTTTGCAGCCCTTGATCCATATGTCATGACGTCTCATATTGCATCATAAAATCTATATATTGTTTCTTTAATTCGGGATCTCTACGTAATCTTTTCTCCAGCAACATAAATCGTCGCAATGCTATTTTTTTTGAAGTTCCAATATCACCAATATTTTCCCTCAATGGAATTGAAACAACGAATCTACCGTTCGCAACTCTTGATTATGTATCGACAAATATGTTTCCAACTTTTTCTTCTTCTTCAGTCCTATTAAAAAACGAACCTACTGTATCAAATTGCCAGAATCGCCTGACTAACTCACTCAATTCTTCAACGCTTGTGCATAGTAAGACCTCGAAATCCCTGTTTCGATATTATCTTGTATCTCATGCGCTCCACAAACTACCATGCCTAAATGAGTCTCAAGATAAACAGCTCCTTCACAATCATGTGAATGCATCGTGATCAAAATCTTTGCAAAAGTTTTTACATTGAGTACCACCTGCAAAATACCTGGCTCCCAATATTGTGGATCAGCAAGTGGTATGGTAGATTTTACTGATGTTGGTTTCAAAGAACAATCAGGTAACATTGGTTGCCAATTGTTTTCTTTTGGTAGAAACCAAAGTTCTTCCTCAATGTATCCATTTGATTGAAACCACGGTCTTATCCTCAGTACTGTACGTCAACTAACTCCAAAATATTTCCCTTCTATACCTACCATCTTGCGTGAAGTTTGTAAAAACGACAACTGATATTTTTCAACGAGACTAATGCCTATAAAGTTTGGTCCGAAAATTTGACCATTTGCTTACAGTCTTATACAGTGAATCAATAAAGTTTAGGTACAGTAAAAATTTAGAGCAAAAATCGTTGAAACAATTAATTTCAACAAAAGTTTTAAAAACACCGTTATGTACATTCTAAGAACTGCATTATGCTCAACGTTACTGAGTGACTGGAAATTGGCACAATAGTGGGGAAACGACATTCAAGTGTTTATAACATTATAAAATCGTATAGTACAAATAATGGAGACCTAAGTATAAAACATAGATCCGGCAGACCTAAAGCTTTAACGCCCTGCGAAATGAGAAATTTGCTACACAAAACTGACGAACTGTGCGACGTAAACCATTCATATCAAAAGCAAATAAGAAAAAAGATTAAAATTTGCTAAAGAATTCTTGATAAACCAGAACCGTTTTGGGAGAATGAAGAATTTAACATTTTTGGGTCGGACGGAGTAATAAAAGTGTGGGTACGTGCCAATCCAGAGATGCAAGAAAATAACCTGGTACCTACAATGAAACATAGTGGGGGAAACATCATGGTATGGGAGTGTATGGCTGTATCAGGCGTGGGTAGTTCGGAATATTCTGAAGAAAAATTCACGTTCAAGCGTGCAAATTCTGGGTATCGACAGCAGTAAATTTGGCTTCTATATAACTGCAATTGACTCCAAACACCACCACAATCACCCGACATTAATCCTGTAGAGCACATATGGGATTTGATAGAAAAAAGGATACCTACAATATTTCGTTTAAGGATACCTTAAAAGCTGCTATAGGAATTGAATGGGCCAAAATTACAAAGTCACTAGTATGCTAGTAAAAAACATGCAATAAATAAAGCCCACAAAATATTAAAATTGCATTATCTTTTTTTTATAAACCACATTTTAGTTTCTCTTCGTTTTTGTAACAAAACCTTATTGACGTAAATCAATGGAATGTTGTTATATTTTGTTAAAAAAATTATTGATTTTAAAATAAATGCATTAAAATATGTTCGTCATTGGAATTGACGAAAAAAAAAATTTTCTTTTTCACAAATTGTAAATGAAGAAGTTAGAGGTTTATTAGAGAAAATGCCTTTGTACCTAAACTTAATTGATTCACTGTAGACAGTGCAGGCTTCGAATCTAAATTGAAAATAAAAGTCTTAGAATAGTCTACATTGGAATCTTAGCAATTTTTTTTTTTTTGCGACGGGGTTATTCAATCTTAAGAGTTAGGGCTTGTTTTGCCATCTCTCTCTTTTTGAACAAAGCAAGCTATTATATTTTGCATGCCCTGTACAACGAGTACAACCATTTTGAAAGCAATTACCATTTTAAAAGGAATTACCAGGTCCATGCTGTTTTTTGCAGCAATTCTGGCAGATATCGTTTCTGTGCGCAAAGTCCTCACGAGATCGCAAATTTAAAGCTACAAACTCATCACACAGCCATAAAGGATTATCACCACCACAGGCAATACATGGAAATAATCTTTTCTAACCTCTTGTCGTACGTTAACGTTTATCATATGTGCTTCGATCATTATTGTAATTTACAATGGCATCTTGGGACCGCAAGTTGCGTAACTCCGCATTATTAACTAAAGCTGCAGCTTGGCGATCCAAGAATTCTAACATTTGCTTGGTTGTAGGAGTCTCTGTGTCTCGTTGTAATTCCCACTGCCTAATCGTATCTGGATCTAGTCTTTCATGCAAGATGCCAAGCATCGATCGGGATTCCCTGTGATCGTAGTTGTCGCAACACTTCATGTGTTACATTGGACATACGCTGAAGCTCATGAACTCGCGGTAGCCCTCCTATAGTTGGCAAACGAATAAACTGTCGTAAATGTTCACGCAAATCGGATACTTGCGGTCATACAACTGATTGAGTCGATCCCAAGCCTCTTTTAATTATCATCGGTAAGCTGCCATTCATCTAGAGTTTGTGTAGCTCCACCAACCAGAGAATTTAAAAGCTGGTGAAACATATAGCAGCAGAAAACCGATCACGAAACCCAGAACATATCGTTAATGTGCCATTAAACATATCGTTATCCCACGTATTTTTTAAATCATGTTGTTGATAAGGCATATTTACTTGTACCGACTTACATAGTTTGCTTCTCAAGTACAGTCGGTGCTGGTGCTAGTTTCCTTTGCCTTTGTAGACAACATGGCTTGTGCTGTAAAATAGCGTAGCTCCACTAAATCTGCAATGCCGTCATATGCACCGGCTTGTGCCCTGATCCTACCGCTTCTCATGTGCAACTACAAACCGTGCGTAGTAAACGTCCATCTTTTCAGCACGAACTTTCACTTTCTCCTGTGTAGCCTTTTCAAAATCAGCATGTCTTGTCCTCCCATTCTGTTGTTATCTCTCAACAATCGCTCATAAAAAAACCAAATTTAATTCTGTATCAATAACTTCAATCAAATAGATATAGTCACATATTATTGCCCTTACTACCAACAACTTATATTAAGCTTAAGTTAATCTCTCACGTCATTGACCAAACTCATTCCTGTCATTGCATTTTAGTTAAAGTTCTTTAATTACAATAACAACGAATTCTCTCACTATTAGCTTATTACTTTGTATTATAGATTGAAGTTATTACAACAACAAACCAGGAGAATGTTCCATACTGTCACTTTGGATTCTAATTGTAAGTTTTGCTCATTGTAAACCTTGATTCGAACTGTTTCATCATTAATAAAGTTACCTTCGAGAACAAAACATTGTTTTCCTTTATTACATACTTATGTATTCAAGATGAAATCATACACGAAATAGGAAGGTCTTGTTACGAATACAAACTCCTTTTTCACGATTAACTAAAAAATATCATCACCAAATATTCAAAGCGGACGCCAATATCTGTGTTCATATGTATATATGTATGTATATACATTAGGGGTGTCCTTATTTGTAAGGGAAAATTTCAAAATATTTATATTACAGTTTCCCGGCCAGAATTTGGTTCCTTTATGTATTTAAAGTAAACAGTTAAAATTTGGGGTCAATACGATAACATTTAGTGGGCCCGGAAGCCACCTGAAAAATTTAATAGGTCAGTATGGGCAAATATTGTATATTTTTATTTTTTTTTCATACATATTACATATTTAAATTTATATTTTGCATTAAATCAATTTTTTTGTTTGATTTGTATTTTTTGCGATACGATTCAACAATTTTGAGTACCAACTGCTTTTCCTCTTCATCATTCGTTAAAATTTTGTTGTAGTGTTGCAAAAATTTTATTCCTCTTTCAGCGGGATCATTAACAACTTGTAAGTTGCGGCAAAAAGTCCAATTATTTTCGAAATCTTAATTATTTTCCTATTGGGATGGATCCACGCCCAAAAAGGCTTAAGATAACCCAAAATTATTGAAAAAAAAATTTGTCTTTTCTGAAACGAAATCGCTAAGTTCGTAAGTTCGAAAATCTGTCAATTTTGAGTGGCTTCGGATATTTTTTAAATGAACAACTGGTTCCTTGCTTTCTAATTGTTTTATCATTTTACGTTTTTCTGCGTGGGTAACTGATAAGTCAAAAAATGATAACGCTACTGTTTCTTCGGCGATGTACCATAAGTGGTTAGACATTTTTTTAATAATAGCTTCTGAAATTGTTGAATCTGTATCTGTATAATTTAGAGCGTCTTTAAAAAAAAAAAAAGATTTTGATTAGGTGCTGAATTCGCATTTGTACTTTCGAACCAACTTTTGATGTACATTTAACACTCAATTCCCTGGTTGTAAGTTTAAACTGATAACGTAATAAATATATTTTGAGAGAATAGATTGCTTTTGGCATCCACCGTGCGTTGCTGGTTGCACCTGGAGCACATAAATTAAAGCAATCTGCACCAAGGAAAGTTAAAGCAAGTTGTAGCATTTCTTTGTAGTCATCGCGGCTATGCAATTTTTTTAATTGGTCCTGCGAGAAGCTTACAAGAGCGTCCCGTTCCACTTGGCTTATTTTTGATGCCACAAATTTATCATCAACACTAGTTTTAAACAAGGTTTTCTTAAGTTTTTGCCAGGCCTTCACAAATCATTCAAACAAGAGTATTTCTGGAGCTGAGTTTGACATCATCTTTGATTCAAAAACGTTGAGCAAAATAATTTCGTACATATGATGACGGCATGGTAGGTGCATGAGATTGCGTTGCAGTTTTTTTTCCAAAAGGACTGCGGCTTCATTTTTAACACCAGTATTGACAGCAGTTGTATCATAAGATATGCCTTTAACAAGTTCAACAATGTTCCAATCGACTAATCTCTAATAAACAGTTTCAGCAATATTTGCACCAGTCGACGACTGTATCTTTGGTGCTCCAAGAAATTTCGATGTTCCATCGTAACCATCGACCTTTTATATCTGTCATGAACTTCCCATCAAAATGAACAACTAGTGCTCCATTTGCATTGGCCTTGTTAAGTGTTTGAATAAATTAACATTAATAAAAGTGCATTGTCAACTATAGGGAACTCACCTTTTCTTTAAATTCAATAGAAATGTCTTTGAATTCTGCAGACCGATTTTGTTGACGTATACGATGAATTGTTGATCGATTAATAACAAATTCTTCCACACAATGACCCAATGCTTCAGCAGCGGCTACTAAAATATGTACGGCCATACCATCTGACACTTTGGCATTGTCTAATGCTGCTAACAATCGTGGTATTATGATACTTTTAGTGCCTCGTCGCTTTTTACACTCAGTGTGCAAAAAATTTTTTTCCAACGGAATTACTACATTTTCATTTCCAGCTTCCACAAGTACTATATCATTTTCATTGCTTTCCTCGATTATATCAGAACATTCAGAATTTTGTTCTTCATACCGCCTTTTTCGTAATGCTGCTTTCTCCTGTCTTTCTTGTGCACGCACCTCACGATTGTACAAAACCTTATCAACACCCATCATGCCGTCCTTTTTGACGTTGCATTTCAAGAAATTTCTTATCTTCTACTAACTTCATTTTTCAAGCGCATTAGCGGTGGCTATGTCAAATAAATCATCCAAACTTCCAACAAACATATCAACGACTTCTTCCTGTGAATTGGATCTCTTTCCTGGAACTGTTTTCAGGATTTTTTCCAACTTTCGTACAGTTTCAATTACTTCTCATCACATTTATCTTCTTTTCGTATCAGTATTCGTGCTTGTTGCCAAAATATTTGTGCTGCTTTGATAGCAAGTTTTGCGCTTTCCTTTGCTGAAAGATCTACAAATATCATATTGTAAAACAAAACTTCTAAAACCTGCCGATTAGATGGAAGTTTTGCACCTGTAATTTGATGCATTGTGTATCCAATCAAACTAACTTTTTTTTAAATTGGCTACTGACATTCGTGTTGCTAAACTAGACATATTAGTTTATTTTATATAGTACTTTTACACTTTAAACACAACCGCCCACCGAAATTCAAACAATTTTAAAGTATTTATTAAACCAAATAATTATTCTTCAAAATAATTGTTATTTCTTGCTTGTGAACGCATACAATTATATTTACTTATTAAAATCACAATATGCACAAGAACCTCTTGCATGCTTTTCGAAATATTTCACAGCAGAAATGTCCCGTTATGAGCAGTTACTATTTTATTTTCTGAACGACTTATTGTCACCACACAGTTCACTTTTTCTCAGGAAATTTGTTTGCCTACAAACAGTGTGCTCAAAATGTAGAAACAAATTTCGGTAAATTTGCAAAATATCAAGCTTGTGTTGCATGCCTTTTTTTTAAATACGCAAAATTATCACAATTATTTTAAATGTTATTACCGAATAAGAATACAAAAACGGAATAATTATTTTTGTATACATATATGTTTTGTTAAATATACTATAAAAACTGCGTCTAATATAAGGCGAATGTATGAACATTGATATTTGCCCATACTGACCTATCGAATTTTTCAGCTGGCTTCCGGGTCCACTAAATGTTATCGCATTGACCCCAAACTTTTACCGTTTTATCTAAATACATAAAGGAACCGATTTCTGGCCGGGAATATATAGAAAGCCGATGTTTGAAAATAAGGACATCCCTAATATACATACTATATAAGTATGTATATATATTGTTTTAGTCCTTATGACGCCATCAAACATATATATATATACACATGTATGTACGTTTATTCATCATCACCTATTTCACAAATATGCATATATTATTAGTAATATGCCTTCTAGTGGACTGTGAAAATATCCGTTTTATTTTTGTACACTAGATGCGAAAGTTGGTGTCGACGCGACGCAATGTGGAATCTAATGTCTTGCAGACGAATGTTGATGCGGGGATAATGCTTGACGAATTGTTTAGAACGAATGTGTTGAATTTGCTCAGGGGACCATCCTTTATGCTGAGTGGGTGGATGTACAAGTGTGGTGAGTTGTCTTGTGTGCGAGTGTGGTGTCGTCCAGTATTAGTGTGTGCTAGTTTTTCCGATTAAAGTGGGGGGATGCTTAACTCATTTAAACATCCTGGCCCCCTAGGCGAATATTTTGCCTAGTTTTTGTATAAGGTTATACATGTAATTCGGCTTACTGTTGGCGAAGTAGCCGAGGTTGCAGAATATTAGCTGTAAGAAGTTATTTTGGTTTTAATAAAAATTTGTATTTTATGTAAGTAGTGGTGCTTGAGGTAGTAATTTCCTTTTGCGTGTTTTGACGACTTCTTATTATAGTAAAAAAATTGTTTGCTTTTATTTATTTTACTAGCGGTTATTTAAAATTTCTTATTTTATCGGTTTGGTATACCGGTTGTTTATTGTTTGCCTTTTCTGTATGATCGGCAATTGTATGCATTTTATTTATTCTCGGCTTATGAAGGATAGTGACTCCACGCCTGGCTCAGGTATGGCCAGAATGGGTACTCCTTAGCCCTGGAGTTAGGACTGTGATAATAGAGGGATCTTGCGAGAGAGTGGCCAAAAATGGAGAACGGCTCGCCTCGTGAAATAGAGAATTCTTTACTAGTATAATCAATTTAAAGCTTTGTACAGCTGATTCCCATAATGCACCCATATAAGGAGCGCTTGGATAGATGCGATTAAAGCGACCTTAGCTTTGTAAGCGTAGGTGCGTTAATGTATCGCATTGGGAGTATTGTGATCCCTTAATTTCCTTTTTTATTTTTTATATTTGAAAATGTTTGCCTCTATGGGGCAATATTGTATAAAATGTGATATTTTTCGACTTTTGGAGACAATTTTGTTATATTTATGATTTAGTTCTAATTTTGCGTTTAGTAGCCCGCCACCGCTCTAGGATTTGTTCAGAATTTTTTTTTATATGAGGTTGTCAGAGTGAATTTGACCTTGTTTTTTCTACCTTTATATGGGGTATTAGAAAATTGTGGCTCTAGTGGTTGTCGTACGACGTACCGGCCATTATTTGATCGAGTGTTGTGGCTTTAGAGAAGTGCTCACAATACCGATCTTTTATAGTTTTATTTGTTATTGGAAGTTTCCTTAACATTTGTAATTTCCTTAATTGTGAATTAAAGTATTTGTCCTCGACTTGAGTTGGTATGGTGGTAACTGGTTCTGTAACTAGTCCACCTTGTGCTTCGCTGTGCAGCGTTTGAACTTTTTGTGCCTTTGAGCAACATGTTGTCTCTTGGCTATTTTTAAAATTGTGGACTTCGGGATTTGCTTTTGTAATTAAAACCGTAGTTCTTGATTTATAAGCGGTTTTATAGGGTGAGATGGGTTATATGCTGTAATGAAACATTGAATTGTGTCTTTTGTGACAATATGAGCAGTTAAATTTGCTTTTGCAACCTTTGAGATTGTGTGTATGGGACAAGCAGTTTGTACAGAGTCTTTTTGATCTGACAAAGTTGTTCCTTTCGTTAATGTTTAATTTTTTAAACTTCTCGCAAATTCTAAGCTTATGCCCTCTTGTGCATAGTTCGCATGACGTATGTTTTCTTTGTTCGGATATGAACGATTGTGTTTTGTTAAAAATTATGTTTGATTTGTTTTTGCTTCTAGCTTGGGGTCTATTGAAGCTTACATTGAGGTCGTGTTTAATGTTCTTATTTGTTATTATTTTTCGTTCTAACCTTTCCGCAATTTCGTTTTGGGTAGTGAGAAAATCTTTCATTTGTTGCCACGTTGGGCACTTTTTTCGTGATGTGAGCGATTGCTCCCATAGAAGTAACGACTTTTCTGGTAATGCGGCGGTGCAAAATGTT
Organism: Bactrocera dorsalis; assembly: GCF_023373825.1. NCBI lineage: Eukaryota > Metazoa > Arthropoda > Insecta > Diptera > Tephritidae > Bactrocera > Bactrocera dorsalis. Next base: position 77,621,608 of record NC_064304.1, read on the forward strand.
TACCTGAATTGGGCCCCAGCTGTCTGTGGGAATATTTTGTGTCGACAGAATCGACAAACAATTAGAAACAGCGGATTGTAGTGTTACAAATTCTTCACTTGTTTTTTTCTTGATTTTAGGCAAGTTTAATAGTGTCGTTACTTGCTTATCGACCAATATTCTTTCGTTTTCATATCTAGCTTTTAGAGCTTCCCAAGCCAAATAGAAATTGTCGTCATTTAATGCGAACTGTTTTACTATGACGCCTGCTTGACCTTTTGTTTTGTATCGGAGGTGATATAATTTTTGCGCTTGTGATAATTTTGGATGTTTGATGTAAACGGCCGTGAACATGTCCCGGAAGGACGGCCATTCTTCATAACCTCCGTAAAAGGTTTCTGCGCTTTAGCTTTAGCTGATCGGAGATCATAGCTTTTGTTTCTTCGTACTGGTCTAAGCAGTTTTCGTAAATATCGTAAGCAGATAATTTAAAATTTTGTGGTAGATCGTCAGATTCTAATATGGCGCCATGAGCCGCTTGGAGGCGAGTCCAAACATTTTTAAGATTTTGACTTTTGATTTCTAGTAGCGATTCCGAGTTTTCGTGAACCGGTGAAGATGCAAATCTAGTGCAGTATCTTAAACAACTGTCACATTCTGAAATAAATTTAGCAACCTATTTTGAGCGTGTAGCTCCTGCATGTGTTTTTTGAATTTTATTATTATTCATTGTTTTACACATATGTTTATAGGCGCATCGGAAGATATATATGTATACATATATGTAGCGAATATGTATAACGAGGTAAATTGTTATGCATACATGTACGTATGTATGGATGTTTGAGTTTTTTTTTTTTTGTTTTGTTTTATATGCTATTTAATAATAATTTTGCCTTTGCCCGTATACAATTCTGGTTGCTGCTTTGTTAAGCAGAAGGGGTTTAAGGGAAATTTTCGCTAGTAAATGCTTGATTTGCTTAATTTTTGTGTTTGTTAATAAATGTGTTTGAATACACGAAGGTAAATTATTACATGACCAATAAATTAATATTATTTATTTAACATACGTGTATATATTGATATATACATACGTTATACCAAACTGTGGTCGGTTTTTCCCGCAAAATAAACTCAAAAGTGGAACAGTTTGGTAACCGTTTTTCCGCTGTTGAAACGGATTTTATAATAGCATATAAATCGTATTTTTCACATCCATATATACATATGTGCTTTAAAATAGATTTAATTAAATGAAATAAATACGCTCACTTCGTTTTTCCTCAAGGGGGCGTTTTATGCGCTGAAGGTGTTTACAAGCCTGGATGTTTTGTTCCAATTCCTTTTCCACTCGTGAAGTCTGCTGGATACGAGAACGGCTTATAGTTTTTGTTGTTTATTAGGGTGCTTCAGTTTTTCGCGCCCGTTTCTTTGCTTAACTTTATATTTATATATTATATGTATATTCTGTTATAAGTTTTCGCGCCCGATTGTCCGTGTGTGGTTTTTATTGTTTTTTGTTTGTTGAAATTGTTTATTATGTTTTGTTTTAAATTCGCGCACAGTGTTTTTGTTTTCTTGCAATATATATATATATATATGTTTTTGTAAATTTCTGCACTTTGTGTCACTGCACTTTTTTACCGAACTTGGTTTTGTTTTTTGTCACTTCACCATTCCTGATACCCACCGTGAATCTTTATATATTTACATACGTAACTATGAATATATGTATTTGTATATGGGTATTTTGTTGTTTTTGAATTTTTGTTCTGGTTGAGTCGCTGCACTGTTTTTTTCGCTATTTTTTTTTTTTGTTTGACGGTTCGCCACTTCTTTTATTTTATTTCGTTCAAAACTCCATAGTGCATGTCACTATGGCTCGAAGGACCATGAATAAATGTACACTCAATAGAGTGGGGTGCAGCTACCACTGCGTTAATTGAAATGAAAATATCCGTTTTATTTTTGTACACTTTGTTTTTTTTTTAACAATTTTATTTATAACAATAAAATGATATTTTGCACAGTTACTAAATATTTTATAAAGTTAATTAATTAAATATCGACGAGCCTCCAATGACGTAGATGATTTGATGGTGTTGATGTTCGAGTTTTCGCGGATCCGTCAACGCGCAGAATTGTTGTCGATCAATGTATAGATGCGAGAGTTGGTGTCGACGGGACGCAATGTGGAATCTAATGTCTTGCAGACGAATGTTGATGTGCGGATAATGCTTGACGAATTGTTTAGAACGAATATGTTGAATCTGCTCAGGGGATCATCCTTTATGCTGAGTGGGTGGATGTACAATTGTGGTGAGTTGTCTTGTGTACGAGTGTGGTGTCGTCAAGTATTAGTGTGTGCTAGTTTTTCCGGTTAAAGTGGAGGGATGCCTAACTCATTTAAACACAATTCTGTCAAACGAAAACACACCTTGCACCGTGCAGAAATTGCAGAATTTTCCCTTTGGTGCAACGGCACAACAACAAACACACGCAGAAAATTATTTGCAATGGCTGTAAAATATGTCAGACCAAAACCCATGTTTATTATCATGCTCCACACACATATGCAATTATCACACTCTATTCAATCAATTCTCACCCCAATCCTCCGCTCATCAAACGAGGTCAATCACGTACTCGGTTCGACATGGACCAAATGTTCCATCCGAGTTGATCCAATCAAGACTGCACATCAAACGCCAATTAAAGAAGAACAAGATATGTTTTTTTTTACGTTGGGGAAATAGCTAAATTCTAAAAAACATTTTATACATTCATAATGCCCATACCTTGGACATTGTCATTACGGTGATGCCATATCACATAAGTTCAGCAAGTTTGTAACACTGGCTTTACTTTAGAGTAGTGATGAGTGATATTTCTTAACAATGTTTGAAAAATCATATATCGCAACTGCGACATGAATTGCCATAGCAGTTTCATCCTGAAATTTCGTGAAGTTTCCCATGCAAGCATTTGATTCCGATCATTCATTTTGTGTGGCAGCTATATGCTATAGTTAACCGATCTGAACAATTTCTTCGAGATTACATTGTTGCTTTGGAAAATAATCTATACCAAATTTCGTGAATATATGTTGTCAAATCCGGTCCGATATCGGCAGTTCCAACAAATGAGCAGCTTCTTGAAGAGAAAATGACGTTTGCAAAATTTCAAAACGATATCTTAAAAACTGAGTGACTAGTTCGTATATATACAGACAGACGGACGGGACAGACGGACATGGCTAAATCGACTCAGCTCGTCATACTGATTATATCTATATATACTTTATAGGGTCTCCAACCCTTCCTTCTGGGTATTACAAATTTCGTAGCAAACTTAATAAGTTATTTTTCTTTTATTGAGTTTGTTTAACATTTATTATAATTATAACTAATGATTTAAGAACAAATGTAAACAAAATAAAGATGCGTCAAAAAATTTTGATGAGTGATTTTATGCTACAACATCACAACTTAGCAAATAATATTGTGCGCAAAGCAAAGTTGCATCAAATAAGCTATGGGATGCACTGACGTTAAAACGCTACCCACCGATGAAAGATGCTACTCTTCGACGAAAAGTAAGATCAATACAAGTAAATAATATTAATTAAATAAATAAAATAATATATGATTAAAATAATAATAAAATACAAAAAACGTTATTTACTGATCAAAAGCACAATATAAAAAAAGAAAATTTCATTCAACAAAGCCTCGAAACAAAGGACAAAGCTTTTGACTGTAGCAATTCCTCCAAGCTACGGGGATAGATGTTGCAATAGAAGTAAAAATCTTGAGAAACTAGTTGATTTAAAAAAGAGATCGCTGCAAATAAAAGAAGAGGTACATAAAGCAGATATGCAAATAAAAGCTGTGGAGTTGCAGATTAAAACTCAGAAAAGTTCAGGAATAAACACCAATATATGCTATATATTATTTCCAAGTTCCTGTTGTTATTGAAAATATATTTATTAAAACAAAATATGAATTCAAATGTCGTTGGAACGTTTAATTCAATTATTATCTAAAGATAGCATAATATGATCTCTAATTTTATGACCAATTTTAGTTAATTGAGTCTCATTTCTCGTAACTATTTCGGTATTATTGTTTTTATTCCGCTTCCTGAATATGTGTAACTAAAAATTTTCTTACGCTGCTTCAGGTAAAGCCATGGGATTACTTATGGCCTTATGGCCATTTGATGATGTTTTTCATCTGAATCAGATGAACTTGTATAAAAAAACACGCTAGGGTTCATTTTATTGAATGCAAAAACTAAATTTAGTAAATTTATATAAAAACGTACATGTACTGAATATTTACGTTCAATTCCAATTCAAATACTTTTTATTTTGTTTTGTTTCGTATTACAATGTTTTCAAAAGTGTCTTTTATTTCATAAAATTTGTATTCTTAACGTAGGTATCGAGTGTGCGTATCGTACAGAATTTCACTCGATACGATTACTTGCTCGCTCACGACTGCCACGATTCGGGCCCTGTATTTGGCGTTAGCAGTTCTACTCTGTGCAATTGCGATATTAATATTTTCTACGTCCTCTTGGACGAAGAAATGGATAAAATTCTAATGGATAAAATTCTTTCGGGACGGAGTTTTATTTGAAAACCGGAAATAGTCTCAACAAAAATTTCTGCTCATACTGAAAGATTGGGCTAAAAAATTATGTCCTTTTATCCTGAGACATATAATTCCAATAGACATTTACTGTGGGATATAAAATCCCAATAAGAGTTTTTGACGACTATTGTAAATTTTAGAAATAAATAAAATCTTAGAAAAATATATATTGTAATGAAATTTCATATTTATTTGAGTTATTATTAAGATAATTTTAATATAATGTGATGTAACTATTAATTTAATTTGTGGAAGGGTCCAAAACATTTGTAGCACAACGCGTTGTTACAGCCAGAGCAGATCATTTTAGTTCGCTTTTCGATTCCAAGTGAAGTGCAGCGGACGCAGCGGCAACGCTTCTCTTGCTCCACTGGCAAGTGATCTCCAACGTTAAGGCTATCAGTTTTTGAGCGTTTAGGAGTTCTTCCTCCCTGTCGACGAGGCATCGTCTCACGCCTTTTATTTCTACGAAAATCATTGCTTCAGCAAGGGGCACAAGAAAGTCTTTTAGTGATAACTTTTGCTTCTTATGTTCAGTATAAACAATCCATGAATTTTTGACGCTAACCATTAGTAGCTTGAAAAACACCTTTTTCCACCACTTTTGAGATTTGCGATTGAAATCATAAACGGTTGTCTTTTGGTCGGCCAAGTCGACCCCACCCATAATTTTGTTATAGTCACTGATACATTTAGGGCATTTAATTTTCTTCTTCGATCCGTCTTTTGGCTTCCTCTCAACGTCTACAAGCGATGGCCCATGACAATTCGAAGCTAAAAGGACTTCTTTTGAATCCATCGATCGAGCTGCCAAAATGCCACCAGAGCTGATTTGAAGCTGACTTTCTCCTCTTGCCAACTTTCTGACAAATTTAGGTGTATTCTTTCTGTTTTGCATGTATGTCCCAAGTGCGGGATATGGGATAGTTTCTAACAGTTTAATTGAGGTAAAAAAGCGGTCAAAGGCTAAACAAACTTCCTTCTCACAAATTGAAGAAACCAATTTCAAAACCACTTTTTCTCCAAGAGTGGTAGGTACAGAGTGTACAGCGTTTGCTTCCTTACCAGTATAAAGATTAAGATCGCAAGCGTATCCTGTCTTTGAGTCACATCGCATCCAAATTTTGATTCCGCGCTTTATTGGTTTCATTGGCATATATTGCTTCATACTTGATCTACCTTTGAATTTTACCATGCACTCGTCAATAGACTGAAATGAACTTTCACTTCGAGCAGCTGCAAATGTTTGTTTCAGACATTGCACAACATCGGAGATATAATAATCTCTGTAACTGTCGGCGGGCTTACTGTAGTCATTGAAATATAACTTCAATGACAATAATAAATAGCGATGTCGTGATAAACACTTTTTTATAACTGAATTTCCCATCGATGGATTTTTGCTCCCAATAGTCCTTCAGAGATGGCAACTTATTATAATGCTTAATCAATGAAACGCCCAGAAATACCAAAATTTCATTATTCATAGCTGTCAGACGCTGATTAGTACATTCAGCAATTCGAATGCACAATCTGTAAGGAAATATCGTGGAAAACACTTTGGACTCGGTGCAATTGTGAGCAAAATCAAAAAGGATTTTGCAGTCTCCCTCAGTTGGGATTTCATACTTTGGATTAAAGTTCTGAGAATCGTCCGCAGCAACATTTACCCATTGGACAACTGGCAGTATATCGTCGTTTATTTTTGTGGGCTTATCCGCCTGATTGATGTTATCGTCAGTTTCTGATGCAGATTCAGTGCTTTCGGAACTCTCAAGCAAATATTCACTCCCAGAGACCTCAAAATCAACGTCCGAGTCTGACTCTTCAGACATACTACGCTCAATATCCTCCTGAGTTAGATACCTTTTCGTCATCTAAAAAACATGTTGAGACAAGTAATCCTACGTGAAAAACTTATTGGGATTATATGTGCCAATTTTATAAAATGAACTCTAACTTACCCTATAATAGCAGGAAACACCACTAAACAATTAAATGTAACAAACCGAACACTTTTTTATGCAAACAAATGCAAATTTTGTTGATCACGCTTTTATTTCGACCGATTTCAGCAAATTAGTGAAGACAACTGATCAAATTTCACGTATATTGCGAATACTTTGTCATGTGGCGTTTATGCGCTGAAATTTACCGCTATCTTTTTGTTTACAATTAAAAATATACACTTAAATCTGTTTGTGGGACTAATTATATAGGCAATCGCATGCACAGTAAAGAAAATACGAAAGTTAGAAATTTGGTGGGATGTATTATCCCAGTCGTCCCGAAAGGGTTAAATGAAAATGATAAAAACATGTCCTTGTTATATAAGTTTATTCGTTTTAAGATGTAATCAGAACTAGTAACTGCTTACGAATTTTTTTTAATTTTGTTATTTATTAATTGGAGAGCTTATTTGATGAATTAAAAAAATACTGTAGAGTATCCATCCATCTTCCATCCATCTTAATAGTGCAATGGTTAACGTTTGGTAATAAAAAATACTACAGAAAGTAATACAATTTGAAGAGAAAAATTTAATGGAGAAATAGTTTTCATGCCACGTTTTCCAATGATAATTAGATTGAAATTGAAAATTACCTTTTTGTTACAAACTTGAACTGAAAACTACTAAAAAAAAAATCAACATCTTATATTTTATTTAAATAAAATAAAAAAGAAATAAAATATGTATGTAAAGAAAATTTTCCAAAATGCCGCTCTGAAATTCTCACCACTTGGCAGTTACTTAGCTCCCATATACCTTTTATAGAGATTTTCGAACTTTGGTGTGACTTTATGCCGCATATATGGGCCAATATGTGGGTTATCTTAATAAAATTGAGATAGCGTGTTTTTCTTATAACGGTGCACCTTTGTGCTTAGAAAGTTGTAAGAGTATGAAATGTTCGGTTATACCCGAACTTAGCTCTTTCTTATATATTTATAATAGGCTTGACGTCATTGGTTTGGCTTCTTATATTATATACACGTATTTACGACGAAGAAAGAAATCAAAGTAATAATAATTTATAGATGGTATGTACAATATTAAAAATTCTATGAAAATTGCATACAGCCTTACTTAAAAAGCTAAATATCTCGAGAAGTATTAATCATAGCGATTTTGCTTGCACCTTTTTTATAGCAAATAAAATTTCCTACAAATTTGTCATGTAAATTTTTTCTATAGCTCCTGTCATTTACGAGATATATACAAAAAAATGCAAAATTCTTGGAAAAATCAGGTTTAGAGCCTCGTACTACCTCGCCGGTGTGAGTTACGACTTTGTTGCACAGGCACTTTTGTAGAGTGAACAATTCTGAGAAATATACTTCTAAAGTCAAAGCGATGTCATAAAATACCTCTGATCTGTAGGAATTTAAAGATAAAAACTCACGATTGTAGTGAATTTTCTATGGAAAATTTTTACAGGCCTTGATCCAGTTCTTAATGCTAATATTAAGAGCTAAAATTTTCAGGGAATTTTTTTTAGGGTATTTCCAAGGAAATTTCGTGACGGGACTAAAAAAAAAATAATAGTTCAATAAAAAAAAACACCCTAATGTACCATATAATAATTATATTTGTATCTTTTTAAGGGATCCACTTTCAAGGCAATAAAAAGGATAGCTGCTTCTAAGGCCGTGAACTCGCTATCGTTCGTTGTGCATCTATGCACCAAACTTGAAAAATTTAAAAGAAAAAACAGATTTACCTGTATCATTTGCAAAGATGCAGTGTATCTAATCCACGGAGAGAAAGAAAATCGTACACTTGTAACGTCTATCTACCCGTAGCAACATCATTTTTAAAAACAGTTTTTATATTTTAAGGTTTATATATGATTTTTATGGTAATTAGTTAAAATATAAAAATTTTATAAATAAATTTCCTTGAGGACGAATCAACCACTTTTTAATAATACTACTTTCAAAAATTATTAAATACATCGTTTTCACGTTCAACATTTAAGCTTAACACATTTTCCCACAGACGAAGGAATAAAAAACTTGTGACAATGATAAACGCAAATCAAATTTCATGCGCTTACCTGATGACGTAAAAGTAAGCACATTTTTCGACTGAAAAGGACAGAAAAAAGCAAAAAGCATATAACGGGACATTGTTGTCGCATGTTTTATTTACCTATGATTATTCATACAAAGATGAGAAAAACAGAAATCAATAAAGTAGCTACAAGTTAATAACCAAAAAAATCAGAAGCAATTTTGTTAGGCTGATGAAGGTGTTCTAAGCTGGAGCTGTAGAAGTAGACAAAAGTAGGACCGCTATATGATTATAACCACATCCATTTCTCTTCGTCACTGTAAACAATTATATAAAATGGACAGAAAAAGATTCTAAGAAATTTAAAAAACGAAAAAAAGTATAATAAACGAATTAGTGAAGTGCTAGTGGATATAAAAGTGCAAAATTAATTTTATATCGAAAAAATACGTACTTCAAATAGTGGTAATTTTCAACTTAAAACGCGAATATCTTGATCTGGAGAATCTCCCCTATCCGACCATACCCATCTTATTCCCGAAATCCTGGGACGGTATACTAAAGCCGCCCCTTTTTTCTACATAGTTTTTTACATATTTTGTTATTTTGCTTTCTTGATTGTGATAAATTTCTTTATCAATAGTGATTACATTTTTGAATTGTATCAGGTTTGTTCCTGATAAAAAAAATCTTATTCAAACTGCATTATCAACAAAACGACAGGTTTCCAATACCCAGTAGAGAAATCATTAGAAAATAAAAATGGCTGAACCTCTTCATGAGGTGACGCCGAGAAACAGTCTCAGCTCATTTCGAGTAAATAAAATAAGAGAATTAAAAAAAACTAAATAACTTTTAAATGAGAGGCTTAGAACTTTGGAAGCGATGTGCAATCAGTTGCATAAAGATAACATAGAATTAAAAAGAGAAAACGAAGAACTAAAATCTAGTAAAAGCAAGCATGTGAGTGTTGAAGCAAAGCCTTCTAGCATGAATTTAGATCAAATATACGAAACCGATGAAGATGAGCTAGCTAAAGAAACTGAGTGGATACTCAAAAAGAAGCGCTCTTTAAAAAACGCAAAGCGAATACTTCTCCAACAATTATTAGCCAAAAATTATACTAAAACCCACCGCCCACCTCCTATTATAATGAACGACGTAAAGGATTTTAATATATTACATTCTAATATTACAGAACTAATAAATAAGAACTTTTTAATAAAGCTTTTGAGTAACGGTGCCTACAAACATAAAGTCTGCGATGCAAATAATTATCGCACAATAACAAAATACTTATCTAATGAAAATATACCTTGGTTTAGCTACGAGAGTAAACATAATAGGCCAATAAAGGTAATGTTAAAAAATTTACACCACTCATGCGACACACAATCCATTTTAAATGATCTAAAATTTCAAGGTTTTAATGTAATTTAATATAACAAAATGAATGGTAATACGTTGAGGAGAATGCCAATGCTCTGACGAACAACCCGTTATGAACACACGAGAAGTAAAATCCTTTCCTTCCGTTTCTAAAGTTTCATTTGCGCAAATGGCTAAACAAGGCCATTCAAATACAATTTAAAAAAGTAGTCCGTTACCCCAAATTTTGGATAAATTAAATGAACAAGAAAAGCTATTTAAGTCCTTTAATTAGAGGCTCAATGCTCTTGGGTACCATCTACAATTTATTGATGAACAGTAATTCTTTGAGAGTAATGCATAAGTTATTGTACACGACAGAAATATTGATATAAGTATGTCTATTATCTGAAATGCATTTTACGAACTATTCACTATTAAAATATAAAAATTATGAATTATATCACACACCACACCCGGCAATCTCAGCATGAGGAGGGAGTGCTATAATTATCAAAAGCAATATTGAACACTGCGAGGAAGATCCGATTAAGACGGAAGAAATTCAAGCTACAACAATTTCAGTTAAATTGCACAATCCTAGTTGGATTTTGCCATGATTATATTTTAGTGGTGTAATAATAGATGTTTTACATTTTTTTTTATTAATAGGATATTTATATATAGTTACAAATGTATCATTTAATCGTCCAATAAATTTATCTGAAAGGTAGGTATGTCAGTTTGTTCTTTGTTTATTATTTTGTTAAGTTCACCTAAGTTTATTGCTGCTGAGTAAACGTTTTTATTTTTTGCAAAATTTATTGTTGTCGTTAAGTCTAGTAGTTCCCTATGGACTTCTTGCAGGATTGTTTGTTGCTTTAGCGTTTTGTGGTTTACTTGTCCTAACATAGTTTCGAAGTATGTGTTAATAGTATTTTGTTTATTATGATTTCGTTTAGTTTTTGTTTAATTTCTAACATGTAATGGTCCGGTGCTCCTGTTGCGAACTTGAGTAGTGAGGCGAGTGAATTTAATGCTCGCTTTTGTCTGTTAATGAGTATTGAGTTGATTCTATTAATTAATGCGATGTTCTGAACGGTGTCATGATTCGTTGTTTTTGGGGTGTTTTCTATAATTGCGTTGTAGTGTTGTAATATAGTTGTTAGGTTCGTAATGTCGAATAGGTAATCTTCCTTTTGCTATATATAGATTGGATCCGTTTCTGTCAAGATATACTCTCGTCCTTCAAGATTCGTTATTGATTACGTCATCAGTGTTGCTAGGTTCAATAGTAGTATTAATGGTTGTTTAAACATTTCTAATGTTATCCTTGTAGATAATTCTCCCCTTTGTGTTGTGTCCTCGCGATTCTCTTTAACCGTATGTTGAAAATATCATTTTAAAAATTTTGCTCGTCTGTCTGTTTTTTTCGAAAATTAGTTGTTCTGGTTGGTAGCTTTTGTGCGTCCTATTTTTGATGTGGTAGTTTAGCATGTACTGCTGTTTGTTTTGTGTTTTCTCTATGGTGTGTGGATATGTTTCTCTGTTGAAGAATATCTGCGTTGTTATACCCTGAACAGGGTATATTAAGTTTGTCACGAAGTTTGTAACACCCAGAAGGAAGCATCGGAGACCTTAAAAAGTGTATATATAAATGATCAATATGTTGAGCTTCGTCCATGCCCTTCTGTCTGTCTGTCTGTCCGTCCGTCAGTCTGTATATATATACGAACTAGTCCCTCAGTGTAAACACCACCAACAATGTCAGCCTGGAAATCCAACGCAGGATTACTCTTGCCAACAGGTCCTACTTCGGACTGAGTAGGCAATTGAAAACTAAAGTCCTCTCTCGACGAACAAAAACCAAACTCTATAAGTCGCTCATAATTCCCGTCCTGCTATATGGTGCAGAGGCTTGGACGATGACAACAACCGATGAGTCGACGTTGCGAGTTTTCGAGAGAAAAGTTCTGCGAAAGATTTATGGTCCTTTGCGCGTTGGCCACGGCGAATATCGCATTCGATGGAACGATGAGCTGTACGAGATATACGACGACATTGACGTAGTTCAGCGAATTAAAAGACAGCGGCTACGCTGGCTAGGTCATGTTGTCCGGATGGATGAAAACACTCCAGCTCTGAAAGTATTCGACGCAGTACCCGCCGCGGGATGCAGAGGAAAAGGAAGACCTCCACTCCGGTGGAAGGACCAAGTGGAGAAGGACCTGGCCTCGCTTGGAATATCCAATTGGCGCCACGGAGCGAAGAGAAGAAACGACTGGCGCGCTGTTGTTGACTCGGCTATAATCGCGTAAGCGGTGTCTACGCCAGTAAAGAAGAAGAAGAAGTCCCTCAGTGTTTAAGATATCGTTTTAAAATTTTGCAAACGTCATTTTCTCTTCAAGAAGCTGCCGATATCGGACCACTATAACATATAGCTGCCATACAAACTGAACGATCGGAATCAAGTTCTTGTATGGAAAACTTTTGCATTTGACAAGATATATTCACGAAATTTGGTATAGGTTATTTTCTAAGGCAACAATGTACTCTCCGAAGAAATCGTTTAGATCGGATTACTATAGCATATACCTGTTGTGTACAAACCGAACGATCGGAATCAAGGGCTTGTATGGAAACTTTCGCATTTGACGTGGTATCTTCACGAAATTTCACATGGACTACTGCTTAAGGTAATAATATAATCTCCAAAAAAATTGTTCAGATCGGATTACTATAGCATATAGCTTCCATATAAACTGAATACATAGTTACTAAAAGAAATGCGCCTGTGAAGAATATATTAGCTTCGGTGCAACCGAAGTTAACGTTTTTTCTCCAATTACTGAATGAAAGGTTTGATTACACTATCTTACCGCCTCGAAGATTTCTTCTTCTGTCGTGTTTTGTCTGTCTGCTTCTATGGTGCGCGATATTTCTAGGATTGTTGAGTGTAACCTCTTTACTTCAGTGCTGTCAGTAATATCTTTTAATTTCTTTGGAATAAATACCTTTTTGTATGGTGCAAATATGTTTTTTATGTTTGGTTGTATTTTGTACCAGGCTTGTATCAAATATTCTTTTGTTTTAAAGTGAATAGTGTATCTTTCGTGTTTTGGAAAAGGTGTGTTGGTTATAAATTTGTTTTCTGTTTATTTCAATTTGTTGTTTAAAATGGTTAAAGGGTGTGCTAACCTGTTTGATGTTTCTGTAATCCGAGCTTTCTGCTGAATGCATTGATTCGTCTGAAGTCATATTTATTTGACGTGATAGTGTGTCGGCCACAATAGTTTGTCCAGGGTTGTATTTAATTCTTGCATAATATTCCTCTATTAAGTTTTTCCATCTTTTTAGTTTTGTACGAGGGCTGCTATATATATTTCTGGCCTAATAATGAAAATAGGAATATTTATCAACGAAAATGTTTTTTTTTTTTGTTGGATTTGGCTCGTCTTGGAAGACCCACACGGTCCATTGCTGTTTTGTTTCGGGCTTATACGCATAGATCCATGATTCGTCATCTGTGACGATCTTATCAACGTCTTTTGAAGCACCGCGATCGTATTTTTTCAGCCTTTCTTTACATCAATCCACACGAGCCTTTTTTTTAGCGAATGTTTTACGGCCAGGTGTTCATGCAATATCGAATGTATGCTGGTGGGAGAAATGCATAGGCATGTTTCTATCTGAAGGTATGTTACATGACGGTCTTGCATTATCAGTTCACGTACGGCATCGATGTTTTCTGGCACAACGGCTGTTTTTGGACGACCTTCACGGAATTCGTCTTTGAGCGAGCGTCGGCCACGATTGAATTCGTTGTAACAGTTTTTCACAGTGCTATAGGATGGTGCTTCATAGCCATACAAAGATTTTAGTTCATCGATGCACTCTTGTCGTGATAATCCACGTCGAAAGTTGTGAAAAATGATCGCACGAAAATGTTCACGAGTTAATTCCATTTTTTGGCCGAGATGAATTTTGTAATTCCCTGTAAATAAAACAATTCACAATTAAATGACAAAACGTTCTGAGTGATGTTATGCTAAAAAAATGTCAAACTTTGCAATGGAAATGTCAGATTGCACCTGGCAACACTTAGTGTTGCTTAGTCCAGAAATATATATAGCAGCCTATGTATTTGGATTTTTTCTGAGATGAAAAAAATTATTGACATTGACTGATGATCTGTATATATAGTTAGATCAGATTTAAATTTCACAAATTTATTTAATTTTCATTGTTTTACATTTTTTATAAGTGGTCTTGAACGATGCACCAAATCCTTCCGTTTACATATTTTTTTGGTAAGATTTCAATCTGGCCATCGCCCGTTTCCAATTGATAAACGTCAAAACCTACTAAACTCGATTAGCTGTCAAAGTTCAGTAGGTTTTGACGTTTAGCAATTGCTCTCTCACTTCCAGTGAGGGAGGAGTTGGACATCTCTTTATCTCTGGTTTTGTTCAGTTTGTGTTAATGTATGGGATATAAAGGCTATAAGGTTTTTTTCCTGGCTTAGAACTGCTCTTATCGCGTAACTGCTTCCGTCATTTGTTAGGTCGAATCCTTTTTGGTAGTTAGGTTGATAAAGCTCAATTTTTTCGTTTAATTTTTCTTTGATTTTGCTGATTGCTTCTAGTACATGTTTATCTAATTCAGTTTTTATATTTGTGCTTTTATTTTTTGAGATTGAGCCATTCCGTCTCCTCAAATAAATAGTTAAAGGTTTTCATATATGTATATGCGAATCCATCTATAAATTTCCTATAATATGAAGCTGGTCATGAAATGATCTGAGCTCCTTTAAGTTTGTGGGCGTTTTGTATTTGTTAATTGCTTGTATTTTGTTTGGGTCAACTGTAATTCATCCTTTTTTTTAATATGTCCTAGAAATTCTGTTTGATGTTGAACATTTTGATAATTATTTTTTTTTTAATTCTTTCTTGATAGGTTTCGTTACCTATTGTATAATTTATTTTTTTAATTTTGTGTATCTTTTGCAAACGTTATTGAGTAGTCAAATAGATTTATTACTGCTTTCATTTTCCTTAGTGCATTTTCTCCTAATATAACATCGAAATCTTTTAATTTATCAATTTCTAAAAAATCTAGGTCAAATCCTAGTAAATTAATTTCCACCATGCAAGGTGTTCGTTTTTATTTCTTTATTGAAAGGAAAGGAAGTACTTGTAGCACCAGCGTTTATTAATACATATATACACGGGTTTAACATTTGGTGCAGTTCTTTTCAGAGTTGATAAGCCGTGCCGTCTTATAAAAAATGTTTTTCTTAAGTATACTCACTTTGGACTTCATTATAAAGGGATTGTGTGTCTTCTTCTCTCTCGTTCTTGTTTATTTCATTAACACGCTGGGCTTTGTGTTGATATCTCCCGCTGATTTCGTCTCTCTCTCTTTTGTAGCCAAATGCTCTAGCTACATTCCTAAGTGGGTTATGGTGTGGCCGTTGCTGATTCATCAGGTTGCCTAGTAGTTCCGACATTTAAGTGGTATGTTGTGAGATGTGGGGTTGTTGTTGTCGCGGTTCTGTATGTGTTTTGTTGATTAAAGTTGTATTGTGGCTGATGACTCATTCTCCGTATGTATTCAAGATGTTGGTGACGCGTATCGTGCTGCATTATTCTAGCGATACTGTATACTTCCTTCAAGGTAGTGCATCCACGGAAGTAAAGTGCATTTCTTATTGCTGAACTTCTCAATCCTGTTATAAATGTTCGGATAACTTTCAGTTACGCTTCATGACTCAAAACTTGCATTACGAACTCGTTCTTGTGCGTCATTTCAAATTTGAATAAGACAACGTTAAGAGCTTGATTGAGGTTGTCGTGATTTGAATATGTTCAAATCAACTTCATCTGGATGTGATGATCCTGACTTGGTGGTTCAGGAATGAGATTGTCAATCTGTAAAGCGGCAATTTTTTGTTGAAGGTCTAGCACTATTGTTATTAGAGCATTTATTTCTGCACTTTCCGTAATTTTTATTCACTTTTCACTTTAACTTTTATTTGATTTTTTTTCAGAAAAATTAAATTTATTTCTCTATGGGGATTTTTGTTTTTAAGGATTGTATATAGTCACATATTGACATACACTCCCTAAAAATAAATAATGAATAAAATATTCATTTCAAGATAGACTTCACGAACTCTATCTTGAAACGAATCAAATTTACTTACACATTTCTGCTGACCAGGCAAATTCTTCTGGCATGCATGCAGATGTGTGTATGTATGTAAGTATAATATAAACACATGTACGAGTATAAGTGCCTGCGCGCACATACAAATTAGAATCTAAGCAGCACAGTTAGAAAAATAAAGATCTGTGACAATTGAAAAATAGACCCAAGCGAAGAAGCTCGTCTTATTATTTTTAACCCTATTGCGAAAGTATAGAACTAAGCAAAGAAGTTTGGTTTCTGTATTATTAACTCGGCGACATACACCTAAAATTGGCGACGAGGATAAACGAACAATTTTATAAAGTCAGTGAGAACCCTGATAATAATAAGTGAACCAAAACTAGAGACAAGAAAATCAAGAATTCACAATTAATCAATTGGGAGAGAATAGAATATAATTATAATATATAATAGAACTATACAAAAACTTTACTAAAATAATATAAAAACATTTAAATCGTGTTAAATACGCTTTTTACTGAAAAAGCAGCAGCAGTAACAACAACTACAACAAAAGCAACAGCAGCAGCAGTAACAACAACTACAACGAAAGCAACAGCAGCAGCTGTAACAACAATTACAACAAAAACAACAGCAGCAGCAGTAACAACAACTACAACGAAAGCAACAGCAGCAGTAGTAACAACAATTACAACAAAAACAACAGCAGCAGCAGTAACAGCGATTACAACAAAAGCAACAGCAGAACAAATAAGAGTAAGAAAAATACATACATATCGTCACCTGAAATGCAAATTAACGTAACAACATTTTCAGAAATTTACAGTGGCATGAATGAAACACGGAATAAAATGGAACATGAGTGAAACAAAATATTAATATTGGTTATAACTGGTCATATATAACCGCAGAACCAGAAAATGTTGATCATATTTAATATTATGTATGTATATAATTTGAAGTAGTGAAGCGTAATCAATAAGACACTCAATTTCGAATTTTTTGATGATACGTTATTTTGCATTTCAGGTGACGATATATATAAATGTATTAAAATTTTTTTATAGTAAGTAAGACAATCCAAAACAATGTGTTAAAAAAATTATAATGTAAAATAAAAATTCAATCGTGCGTATACAGAGTGTTGCAAATTCGAAGTCAAATAATAATACTAAAACAGTGACTCCAAAAATGATAAAATTGTTAATGTGTCTCGACTAGATCTCTTTGAAACTGTTAGATAGGTGTCTTCACTGCAAGATAGATAGGTGTCTCCACTACAAGAGTAGACAGTACCTCCTAAACTGTAGAACAGCAACTAAATTACCCAGTAGGAACTTATTACATAAATACGAACATTTTTTTTTTATATATAATTTTCACTTAAAATAAAAATTTCTCAAAATGGAAGCATCCACCATACCATTTTTTCAACTCACTTTGAACTGCATTAACGGAATTGCAGACTTTGATGGACGAGATCCAAACCAACTAACAGACTTCATTAAACAAATTGAAGATATATTACCCACAATACTAACTTTTGATGTAGGTAATCAAAAAATTTTATTCAATTTTCTGAAAGGAAGATGCGTAGGAAAAACTAGGGAAATAATTCACAGATATGGACAAGTTTGTGATTGGGAAACATTAAAACACATACTCCTTAGTAATTTCGGGGAAAAGAAAAGTTCAACGGAACTTATGAATGAGTTGAAAACCATTAGTCTCGACTCAACGATAGAAAATTACTATTTCAAAATAAATAAAATTAGAAATAAACTACATAATAGAATATTAGCGCATAATGATCTAAATTTCTCAACGAATGAAGTTAATAGGATAGCACTGAAATCATTTAAGGAACATCTCCCAGAACCCACTAAAGCTATGATTATAGCAAGAGACCCGGATAGTCTAGAAAAGGCATACAAAATAATATTAGAAGCTAGACATCAAGGCTTCACAGTACTAGGGCAACAAAGGAAAGATCCTAACCCTAATAGCTATCGTAGGACTAATTTTAGCGATAACGTTAACAACAGAACATTTTCCAGATCCAACCAAAATATAAATTATATCCCCACTTATAACAGTAGTTATAATAGATATAACAATTATATGCCACAAAACAGATATAATGGTGGCTATGTCCCAAGAAATGTAGGTAATAATTATAACAGTGGCAACGGATCAAGCCAAACTAGAATGTCAAACCAGATAACAAACACAAATTATAACGCACAGAGAAACTTTAATCAACAAAGAGACGGGAATCAAACGCGGAATTACAACCAATCAGGAAATTATAATCGGTCCGCAATATCAAATCGCAATAAACCAGAACCTATGGATATAGGCAATGCAAACACAAATTTTTAGTGGGATCCACAAAACAATTACCCTATATAATAATAGATACACACATAAGAAAGTTATATTTCATCATTGACACTGGAGCAGAGTTCAGTTTGATCAATGAAAATGTTTGTAACCCGAAATGGAAGAGGGAAGTAGATGTGCAAGTCACAGCAATGGGAAGAAAAACGGAAGTTAAGAAACTTTGCAGGTTCCAATATTTAAAGAATTTAATGAAAAAGAAATCATATGTGAATTCCTAGAATGTAATTTTAACAAGAACTTTGACGGACTTATTGGTAACAATATCTTAACGAAGATAAATGCGATAATAGACTATCCAAACAGAATTATAAAAACAAATAAACAATATTGACTTTTTATCTAACAAAAGAAGAAGAAATATATATATGAGGTGGAAATCTTCTGTAACGACATAAAAGATAAATGTGTCACAGAATTCGTTGACACCAATCACCTTAACGGTATAGACAAAAATAGACTTATAAATATACTAAAAAGATATAAAAGCGTATTTTACAACGAAAATGATAATTTAACATTTACGAGTTCAACAAAACATAGAATAATAACCAAAAATGATATTCCGGTTTACTCTAAAATCTACCGATACCCAGAAATACACAAACCGGAAATAGAAAAAACAAATAGACCAAATGTTAACTCAAGGCATAATTAGAGCATCCTCTAGTCCTTACAACAGCCCTATTTGGCTGGTACCAAAGAAGCTGGACGCAACCAATGAACAAAAATGGCGTCTTGTGATCGACTACAGGAAGTTGAACAGCGTAACTACGGAGGACAGATTTCCAATTCCAAATATAGACGATATATTTGACAAATTGGGAAGATGCCAATATTTTTCAACTTTCGACTTAGCCAAAGGTTTTCATCAAATTGAAATGGACGAACGCGACATACATACATAAAACAGCGTTCTCCACTGCAAATGGACATTATGAATTTCTAGGAATGCCCTTTGGATTGCGAAATGCACCGGCAACGTTCCAAAGGCTAATGAACAATATATTAAAAGAATATATGTATCGGCAAAATTTGCATTGTGTACATGGATGATATTCTAGTATTTTCTACAAGCGTAGAAGAGCACCTAGAATCATTGAGCAAAATTTTAATGAGAATAAAAGACAAAAATCTAAAGATTCAATTAAATAAATGCGATTTCCTAAGACAAGAAACAAAATTCCTAGGTCACTTGATTACAAAAGATGGTATTAAACCAAACCCTCAAAAAGTGGAAGCAATAGAAAAAATTCTACTTCCAAGAAGCGTTAAAGAAATAAAAGCATTTTTAGGTATTACGGGATACTATAGGAGGTTTATCAAAGATTACTCTAAAATAGCATACCATTTAATAAAATATTTAAAAAAGGGTTCAAAAATAAACATTAATGACCAAGATTACAAAGATTCTTTCTTTAAATTAAAAATGTTGATAAAAAATTACCCCATTTTAACCCACCCAGATTTCACAAAAAATTTTACTCTTGTGACAGATGCGAGTAATTTTGCTCTAGGAGCAGCCCTTATGCAAAATAACAAAACAATTTCATTTGCCAGTCGTACTTTGAATGGACATGAGAAAAATTATAGCACTATAGAGAAAGAGTTGTTAGCCATAGTGTGGGTCACTAAATATTTTCGCCCATATCTTTTTGGTCGCAGATTCACCATTAAAACAGATCATCGCCCACTGGTTTGGTTAAATAATATAAAGGAACCTAATTCAAAATTACAAAGGTGGAAAATTAAACTCAATGAATTTGATTTTGACATTTTATATATTAAAGGTAAAGAAAATGTAATTGCAGATGGTAAATTACGAAAATAATAATATAATAGAATTAAATTTAAATGAAATATTCAACGACGACGACATAGATACTGTACATAGCGCAGAAACGGACAGTACATACTTTATAAAAATAACAGAAAATGCAATCAACATATATAAAAATCAACTTATAATTCAAAGGGTGCAAAGGCAATCAATTACAAAGAGAATAATACATCAAAGACAAATAAGAAACATAATAAACGTAACACTTGAAAGCGACATTTTAAAAATAATGCAAGAGAACCTACCCGAAAAAAGATTAATCGTAATTTACTGCCCAGATGACAAATTATTTCTACAAATTCAAGAGTTATATATAAAATTTTTCGCAAATAATGCAAATCTAAAAATAATGAAATCAAACATAATTTTAAAAGATATAGCAGACAAAGGAGAACTTTTAACTTTGATAGAAGAGAAACACCTGGAAAATAATTACAGGGGAATAAATGAAATATTTGAAGAAATAAAAAAAACACACTACTACCCCAAATTACAAAAAGAAATACAGAAATACATCAATAATTGTGAAATATGCAATAAGGCGAAGTTCGACAGAAATCCTATCAAACATAGTTTAAATATTACCGAAACTCCTAAAAAACATAATGAAATGGTTCATTTTGATATTTGGTACCCACAAAGAGGCATAATGTACCTCACAAGCATCGACAAATTAACAAAATATGCAACAGCCAAATCATTAAAAGACAGAACTTGGATATCAATTGTAAATGCCATAAAAGAAAGAATTCAATATTTAGGCAAACCGGAAACTTTAGTAACAGATAATGAATTAGATACAGTACCAATAAAACAATTCTTAAAAGATAATAAAATAAACCTACACCTAACGACCACTTATAACAAAACAGGAAATGCAGATGTTGAAAGATTACACTTAACTTTGAATGAACACTTAAGACTTTTTAATGCTGATGTAAATAACAATGATAATCTGAAAGAGAAAGTATTAAAACCAATAACTGCTTATAATAATACCATACATTCTACGACAAAAAAGAGGCCAATTGATTTCATAAATAACTTACTTTCCGAACAAGAACTAAAAAAACACGCGGAAAAATTACAAAAGCAAAAAGAATATATAATAAATAATATCAATAAAAAAGAAAACAGGGTAAACATACAAGATTTTCAGAATAAATATATAAAGAATCATAGAGTTAGCAAAGCACAACCAAGATACAAGGGAGTAGACAACTTTAAAGAAGAGGGAAATCATTTAATATCTAAAGATTCAAAATTTAAAAAAAGCATACAAGACCCAAGTTAAACGAAAATTTAAATTTCAGGATTAATATGGCGAAAATTACGATACTTTTAACGATAATAACGGCAATCAATGGATTTCTACAAATAAACAAACTTGAAAACCAAAGGGGATACGCTAAAATAAGAATGAGAGAGATAGAGATAGTGAATCAAACCGCATCGGTAATCCATATAATACACCCCAAAGAATTTAAGCAGATTATAAATAAAATTGAAAATAACTTAGAAAATAATTTCAACCAATATAACAGGAATGATAAGGAAATATTATACGAAGAAATAAAGTCTATTAAAGCAAAAATCAACACATTAATGCCTATAGGAAATAACAGAAAACGCAGAGGACTATTTAATATTGTAGGGACTACATACAAATGGCTCTTCAGAACCATGGACAATGAAGATAGGGAAAACATACTACAACATTTAGAAACAATAGAGAAAAACAATCATAAGATAATAGGAGCGGTAAATCAACAAATATATATAAATGACAACTTCAATAAATCCATTAATACATTAAAAAGAACCACAGAAGACGACAGGACAGAAATACTAAAATCTTTTGAAAAAATAAATAAATCAAACGAAAAAATTATATAACACATGCTTTATACTGATCAGATGCTTAAACTTAAACACTTAGAAAGTAAAATTGAACAAATTCAAGAAAACATAGCTTCAGCAAAGCATAATATTGTTACAAAAGTAGTATTTAGTTGTGTTTGTATTGCTATATGCATCCCTTATTATGAACAATAGCTGTAGGTATATGGAATAGCATTTGTCTTGTTGTAGACATCTGGCGCCGCGGCTGTCTGCTTGTCGAAACAATAGACATCTGGCACCGTACTGTCTGCTTGTCTACTTAAACAATTGCTGAGTCTGGCGCCGCGGCTGTCTAGCTGCGTTTGGCGCCGTATAGTATTATGTTCTGGTAATTTCCAGACGCAATATTCTAGAAGGACACGTCGGCATCAGCGAGAAGTGCGTGGCTATATAAGCCGTGGCAGCGCCAACGTAATCAATCAGTGCTAAGAGTAAACTGTTATAGTGTAGACGAGTTGTAAAATAAAGAGTTGTTGAATTAAACAGTTTTTGGTTTTATTCGTCAATCCAGAGATACGAACCCAGCAAAGTAAACTAGCAAGCAGTAAAATCGTAACAATATATTACACCCTAGTATATTATCAACAGAAGAAATTGAAAGATTCAATATTGACATTTTTAAATTAAAACACGTAGAGACAGGACTCCTTTCATATAAAGATGACGCATTACTTTTAGCTATAAAAATACCAATTACACACGTTAAAGCAGATCTAATACTAATTACGCCATTACCCAATAGGCAACATTTTGAAATGATAGGAGAACAGAAATATGCAATTATAATAGGAAACAAAATATATAAATATACGGAAGGAGCACATTTCAAAAACTTAAAAGAAATTAACGTGTGTTCGTCTAACCAATGTAAATACGAATATACCAATTACACAATGATCGAAGATATCGAAGACGACAGTATCCTGATTAAAAATGCATATAAAATAGAAATGAAACAAAATTGTGACAATAGAGAAATTGTACTCGAAGGAAATGCATTAATAAATTTTTATAATTGTAAAGTTGAGATAAAAAATAAATCATTCCAAAACCAAAAAGTTATTGTAGAAGAAAGATATATTGTCCCTGAAAAAGAAAGTACATTTCTCAGAGATAATAATAAACCAAGAAAAAAATATTAACAAATTGGAAGAACTAAAAATACATAAAAATGTAAATTATGCCATAAGCATATTAATAATATTATTATTAGCAATAGGAATATTGATAAAATGTATAGTATATAAGAGAAATAAAAGTACGAATTTAAAAGTAGAGCTACAAATTCAACCTCTTTCAAATGAGGAAAACACAAGAAAAATAATTGGTCCCATGTCAAGCTCAAAATTATTACTATAATTTTAGAACCATAAGCAAGTTTTATAATCACTAGTAATAAAGAAAACTTGGCAGAATTCAATGGAGACCATTGAATCTAGGGGGGGGTGGAGGAGTCACATATTGACATACACTCCCTAAAAATAAATAATGAATAAGCAATATTTATTTCAAGATAGACTTCATACACGAACTCTATCTTGAAACGAATCAAATTTACTTACACATTTCTGCTGACCAGGCAAATTCTTCTGGCATGCATGCAGATGTGTGTATGTATGTAAGTATAAGATAAACACATGTATAAGTGCCTGCGCGCACATATAAATTAGAATCTAAGCAGTTAGAAAAATAAAGATCTGTGGCAGTTGAAAAATAGACCCAAGCGAAGAAGCTCGTCTTATTATTTTTAACCCTATTGCGAAAGTATACATAGAACTAAGCAAAGAAGTTTGGTTTCTGTATTATTAATTCGGCAACATACACCTAAAACTATATGTATATATATATATCCTTTTCTGGAACCTTTTCAACTGTAAGGATTTTTATTCGAATCCTTTTATTGTTGGGTCCCTGCTCGGGCGCCAATTAAACTTTGCATTTAAATAAGTTACACAAAGTTAGCTCCAGTATAGAGCGTTCTTTATTATTAGCTATCCGCGACTTAACATTCTAACGACTAAGTAAAAAAGACGATGTACATACATATGTACGTTGTGACTTTTATTTATAGTGGAGTTTGGTCTGATCTGTACTTGCAGCTTTGTAGTTCCTGCAATGGAAGAACTACTGAGTTGTACAACTCGGTTGTGTGTCTAAACTGGAGCGTAAAGTTAATAGCAACAAGTAAGAAATGGCAACCGAACATTTTATACAATGCAACAATCAAAGTCAGGGTGTAAGACGTCAACCAGAGGATCGATTAGAAAAGCGAAAATCAGGGAATAATTACTGCAAAGTTTTATCCCGTTGTATTTATTGCTTCTTGATTTGAGTACTGGAACTGAACGAATTAAGTGGAATTTGTTGCTCTCCGATTTCGTCTATTTTCACACTGTGACATAAGAATGTAAGAAGAATGATAGGTACTAAATCGGTCTAGCGGGACTCGTTTATAGTTTTAGTGTTGAGTTCGGTTAATGGCATTTTCTGGGCGTGTTAAGGATCCGATTACGCCCATCTACGAACTCGTATTTTTTTGCAGGAAGGAACCTGCATACCAAATTTCATCAAGATATCTCAATTTTTACTCAAGTTACAGCTTGGATGGACGAACGGACAGATAGACCGTCACTCGGATTTCAACTTTTCTTGTCATCCTGAACATTTATATGTATAGGGTGATTTTTTAAGAGCTTGATAACTTTTTTAAAAAAAAAAAACGCATAAAATTTGCAAAATCTCATCGGTTCTTTATTTGAAACGTTAGATTGGTTCATGACATTTACTTTTTGAAGATAATTTCATTTAAATGTTGACCGCGGCTGCGTCTTAGGTGGTCCATTCGGAAAGTCCAATTTTGGGCAACTTTTTCGAGCATTTCGGCCGGAATAGCCCGAATTTCTTCGGAAATGTTGTCTTCCAAAGCTGGAATAGTTGCTGGCTTATTTCTGTAGACTTTAGACTTGACGTAGCCCCACAAAAAATAGTCTAAAGGCGTTAAATCGCATGATCTTGGTGGCCAACTTACGGGTCCATTTCTTGAGATGAATTGTTGTCCGAAGTTTTCCCTCAAAATGGCCATAGAATCGCGAGCTGTGTGGCATGTAGCGCCATCTTGTTGAAACCACATGTCAACCAAGTTCAGTTCTTCCATTTTTGGCAACAAAAAGTTTGTTAGCATCGAACGATAGCGATCGCCATTCACCGTAACGTTGCGTCCAACAGCATCTTTGAAAAAATACGGTCCAATGATTCCACCAGCGTACAAACCACACCAAACAGTGCATTTTTCGGGATGCATGGGCAGTTCTTGAACGGCTTCTGGTTGCTCTTCACCCCAAATGCGGCAATTTTGCTTATTTACGTAGCCATTCAACCAGAAATGAGCTTCATCGCTGAACAAAATTAAAGCGCGAAACACATTTCGAACCGAACACTGATTTTGGTAATAAAATTCAATGATTTGCAAGCGTTGCTCGTTAGTAAGTCTATTCATGATGAAATGTCAAAGCATACTGAGCATCTTTCTCTTTGACACCATGTCTGAAATCCCACGTGATCTGTCAAATACTAATGCATGAAAATCCTAACCTCAAAAAAATCACCCGTTACATATCCCTATATCTATATTGTTTAGTTTCAGGTGATACGTACAATCGTTAGGTGAACAAAACTATAATACTCTGTAGCGACAGGTTTCAAAGTAAAAAAATGAGTCTAAAGCTGCTTTAAAGAAGTCTAAAGCTTTAAGAAATATGAGCAAATATACAAATGTATGTACTTCTGACCTTATATAAAATTTGGTGCAATATATGACTCCAAATTATTAATTATATTTATTGATTTGACAAAATGGCGGAACTAGATATCTTCAAAACTCGTCATTTGAGAGTGGAAACCGTTTTGAAAACACTGTTCTGAGAAAAATGCGTTTAAATATTGTCTCGCTCTGTTCCCACTCTGTTCCCTTTCTACCAGAAACGCTGAATCAACCGTAATAATTTGAAATTCGATTTCAAAATTTGAAAGAATCTTTATTACAGTGTATACTAAACGATAATGCCACAAAAAAAATCGATTTTTCGAAAATTTCACACTGAGACGATCCCCTAAAAGTGAAAGTGATTAAATCGATTAAATCGTTTTATATAGATCTTGGACATTTGTGTCAACATTAACCCAACAAAATATTTGTAGAGATCCGTTTGCTTCCCAAACTTATTCTCAACTGAAAATGCCACTTTTTGAGCCGAATTCTCGACATTTGCGGGAAATTTTGCTTTTCTTTTTTAATTTCAAGAAAGGTGCGGCTGAGGACCCGTCCACGCTTTACTGAGGCTGACACATACATAGATAATACTATTATGCTACTACTCTATATGATTTCTATTAGGTATTAAAAAAATATAGAATTTTTGTAAAGCAACTTGTGTTAGTTTACAAAAAAAAAATGGATCATAAAGCATTTCGTGTGCTAATTATTGCTTTTTGAGGGAATAAGGGAAAACATTTTTGGACCGTTTTTATACAACAAAGCCTTAAATTAAAAAAAACGGCGGAAGCAAAGTTGTAGGCCTAATATCTATGTTAATTGTATTTTTATTTCGCTTCAAACTGGATTTACTGAACTGGAGAAAGCTGAAATTTTAAAACTAGATTTTATTTACATTTAAAAATTTTGTGGTTCAATTCAAAATTTTTGGGGGGAGGTGAATGGATCGCAGGTGATAAAGCATATATGTGGGACCGACAGACGAACGCAAGACAACTAGAAGTGGACGTAAATTTTAAACACATACTACCGTCAAATGCAACACTGCAAACCTGACGAGCATAGAAATATAAGAATAACGAAGGGACGCTAGCGCGTGGCTCGACGAGATCGACCAGTCTTTTGATGATCATCAAACCTGTAAGACGTATTTCAGTGCAATTTAAAATATTTCAGTAACTTTAAATAAACTTAATTTAACAATTTAAAATAAACCCTTGTGATTTTAAATATAAATCTACAATTTGGGGCTCGCCCAGGATTGAATGTAAGCCAACCGAGAGCACAGCGATTGTTAGTCGAAACACCTGCAGAGCAGTTTACGTCAGCCGCAACAGCATAGCCGTTGTAATTTGAAATTTTGCTGAAAGAAGAAAAATAAGTTAAAGACGGAGAAGACGGAAAATCTAATAAGAAGAAGTTGAGGTAAATTAACCCAACGAAAAACGAAGAAGAAGAAGATAAGTTAAAGACGAAAGAGGCGAAAAATCTAAAAAGAGAAAGTTAAGGTAAAGTAGTTGAACAAATGCATACGTGAATTTATAATAACCCGAAAGACGATATAAACAAAGAGTGTAAAACGAAGTTTAATGTAAAGAAGTTCATTGTAGAAATTAAGCTAGACAAAGGAAGTAAAACAAAGTGAATGTTAAAGAACGCCAAAAATCTAATTGGAAAATTCTTTTGAATAATATATGTATGTATATACGTAACTGAAAGAAACGAAATGAAATTTTGTGAAATGCAATATCCAATATATAAAAAAAATACTTACACTGTCTTAAACTAAGATATATTTTTAAATTACTTTATTTTATATAGTTGATTAACATATATTTTAATATTGTAAACATGGATGCAGACGCTATTTTAAAAATGACAGTGACGACTTTAAAAGACAAACTAAGGGAATTGGGACTAGGAGTAAGTGGACGGAAATTAACTGAGGGAAAAAACGCACCTAAAGGTTGTGCACATTTCGCGCTTAAAGATATTGAAGAAAGCCTTTCTACTTTTGATGGAACAGATACGTCTGATATACAGAACTGGATCGAACAAATAGAAGAAAATGCAAAAATAGTAAATTCGAATGATGTACAAAAATTCGTTTATACGAAACGGTTATTGAGGGGTGCTGCAAAAATTTATGTGGTCAAGTAGTCAAGCCGGGTTGCGCGATTGGTTTCCTTAAAAATTAGCACTAACTAATGAATTTGGAAATAAGTTATCAGCAGCCGATGTGCGTAAGATGTTAGGGAAAAGACAGAAGAAGCCATGTGAATCGTATCGTGAATACCTATATGCTTTGATGGAGATAGGCAAATCAATTCACTTGGATGAAGAACGTTTGTTGGAGAATTTCGTAGATGGCATTCCGGGATCTAAGTATAGTAAAGCTATTCTCTACCAAGCCAAAACTGTGACAGAACTAAAAGAACGGTTAGTAGCTTACGAAAAAATCAAGCAGGAACCAAAAGTTGAAAATCTGAAGAAAGCGGATATAAATGATAAAATAAAACAGGAGAATTCGTTACCATTAAGGATCGATAAAAGATGTTATAAATGTGGTGAACCTTCGCGCATAGCTAGAGATTGTCCGTCGAAGCAATTCAAATGCTTTAAGTGCCAGGAGATGGGAGACAGATCTTTTGAGTGTAAAATAATAAAAGGTGGGAACACTGAGCGGGAACACAGTCTTGTAAATTCAATTGACGAACTTGCAAGATTTAATTTAAAGTTTAAAAATATACTGATTTGTAATGTAGATGTGAGCGCGCTTATCGATGGTTGTAACTTGTGCTTAATGAGATGCGACACATTCAATAAGTTGGACAGATATATAAAGCTAACAACGGAGCAAAAGCAGTTATTTGGTATTGGTGCAGCGAAAATATCAAAGATAGGAAGCTTTGATATAGAAGTAGAAATTGATCAGGGTATTGTTGACCTGACGTTTCATGTAGTAGCAACAACCGACATTAGTTACGAAGTGATTCTGGGTAATTTCATATTGAAACATTTCGATTTGATGGTTCGTGAAAATGTGGTTGAGTTGAAAGAAAAGTTGTCTGTGCCGATTAATGATACAATGAGAGTCAAAGATAATTTAACAAACGATGATGATATGATGACTACTATTTTTTCAAATTTATGTTTTGATGTTGATATAAATGAAAAAACTCATTTGAATAAAAAAATCAGCAGAGGCGGTGAAGCAAATGATAGAACAGTATATACCAAAGAAAGACGATAGTTCACCGGTGAATATGAAAATTATTCTTACCAACGAGGTTCCAGTTTACCAACCATCACGAAGGGTATGTTATGAGGAGCAACAAATCATAGATAAGTGGTTATAGTCTAAGAGCCCGTGACATCCAGACCTTCGTCATTTTATAAAAGCTGAAAGTTTGTTGAAGTATGCTTTGAACATAGGTAAGAACGATGGCAAAATGTGAAATTCAAGTCATCGTGGCTTTGGGGGGTAGCGGGTGGGACAGGTGCATAAAATAACAGCCAACTTTCGTTATTTTATAAAGCGTAATTTTTTAATGTTATTCGGAATAACATTACAAACCATCTTATTTATTGCCAGACACTTTTTATGGTGGCAATCCCTTGCCAGACGCCCTAAAACTTTAATAAATTTTAATTCTACTTTCGTTATAGTATAAAAGTTAAAATTTATACATGTTATTTGGGTGACTATTAGAAGATGTTTTCTCAGTTGCCAGACAGTTTCGACAGTTCCTACCTAGGCCAGACAAACATATTGGGTCCCAATACCAAGGGTATAGGTACGAGCGCGAGGCAATATACAATCGTATAGGTGCGAGTGAGATAGCGCGTCAGGAGCGATCGAATGATGTTATTGTGTAATTATTTACGACTTAATATTTAAATAAAAGTTTAAAAATTAACCTATTTGGTAAATTACTAAATAATGTGTAAATTTAATGCGAAATTAAACTTCTCATTCAAATTTGATTGCATAGCTAATACATAAAAGGAATGAAAATATTTCTTTTGTAATTACGACATATAGGCTATAGAAATTATTTATCATATCTAATTAATAGAAATATTTATTTAAATTTTCAAAGAAGCGCATTGTTTCTTTTGAAATTTACAAAATTATAAACATTCTTCATAGCTTTCATTATTAACACATTGACGGACAGTAGGAACAAGTAAAGTTCGAAAATTGACACATCGCCGCAGTGTCTGTAAACGACCGTTTCGTTTTAGACGGCTGTCGCCGTCATGCCACATAGTGAACTTCGCTTTGACGGCTATAGCCGCAAGTGTCCGTCAACGTGTTAATATTGATTTCGTAATTTTCTTCATACTCTTCATCACTGCTGCACCATATTTCTTCTGGCTCATTGTCAGTGTCATCTTCTTCGTTAGTTTCTGTAAAAAAAGTAACACAATTATGAAAAGTAAAAATTTATGTATAATAATTTGAAGTAATATGTATATACCTAATATAGTTTGCAGTGCATCACTGAAAAAATTCGGTAACTGATCGCCTTCAAACCATTTAAAATTGTATTGGCTGTTAACTTGTACCCAACCATTGTTTGCTGGTTCATGTATTGATGGAATTTTCTTATGAGCATTATTCCAAATGCTGGATATATAATTAGCACGTCGAAATTGTTGGAATAGCTCTGATTTACAGGGTGGCAGACTGTTCCCATCAAAATTGCATATTTTTTTTCGCTGAAACGCTTCATTAACATCGCAGACCGTATAATTATTAATAAACAATTGAAGACGGGCAGCATCAACATCAATTATCGTACCAACATTATATATATCACATATGAACTGCTTTATTATGTCAAAAGTGCTTTGTATTTCACTATCATCTTCAAATAATTGAGTGTCGCCGAATTTTATAAATGCCTTTTGATATTTTTCTGTAGTAATTAATATTTTGTACGGTCCTTATTTTCCTTTTCGAAAAAAATCTGAGTTATAATCGCAACCTGTGATTGCATGAAACCCAGGTAAGCTTTCGCAAATGGAGTCGCCTAACTTGGTGTGTATCTTTGTGAGGTCTACATACCTTAAATTATTTCCAGTACCTGTTAGCATCCAAACACGGGAATCATTTGGTATATGGTGCATATGACCAAGCATGATGGCAGCAATATCGGTATCGATACTTCTGATAACTATATTCGCTTGCGCTGAGTTATTGATGACATGAAATATTATTTTAGTATTATCCTCTTAATGTTGAGGACATGATAACTCTTCCACAATCCTGGATTCTCCGCTGTTGTACCCATTAACAACAAAAGACTGGCAATGTTTAAAATTGATATGGATGGTTTTATTACCAATAAATGGCGCCATTTCGTCAGTGGCCCAATGCGATATAAAAAAGTCAACAAGAGCCGTTTTAAAGTTAGAATTTTTTAATTCTTTTGAAAATTACTCGGCCGAATTTGATCAGTTCCAGTTCGCTGGGTATGTTCGTAATCTTTGATCGATGGTGTAAAGTATTGGTCGAATATAACGTCAACTCGTGATGCTCGCATTTGAGTAACCATTTGCAACATTTTTTTAGAAATGCTGCCGAATGTTTTTGGAATATTTTTCATCGTATGCAACATGAAAAATCCATCAGTTATTACGACATCTACATAACGTGGTGGTTCATGCTCTACCTCTTTTTCCAAACATTTCATTAAGGCAGATTTATCCGTCTTGCAAATGGTACCATCCAAATGGCACATGGACAAAGGCACTGAGGTAATTGGATGTGATAAAATTTTCAAAATATCTATATTATGATCCATGGATATTCCCAGCATACGTCCAAACAGATCTCTCTGAATTTTAACTTCTTGTATTGTACCACCAACTCGAATTTTATTTTTTTTCTCATAATCTTTTGAAAAATTATTCATAGGTAGTCTAGGAAGATGGTAGTGAAATACAAAGCACTTTTGACATAATACAGCAGTTCATATGTGATATATATAATGTTGGTACGATAATTGATGTTGATGCTGCCCGTCTTCAATTGTTTATTAATAATTATACGGTCTGCGATGTTAATGAAGCGTTTCAGCGAAAAAAAATATGCAATTTTGATGGGAACAGTCTGCCACCCTGTAAATCAGAGCTATTCCAACAATTTCGAAGTGCTAATTATATATCCAGCATTTGGAATAATGCTCATAAGAAAATTCCATCAATACATGAACCAGCAAACAATGGTTGGGTACAAGTTAACAGCCAATACAATTTTAAATGGTTTGAAGGCGATCAGTTACCGAATTTTGTCAGTGATGCACTGCAAACTATATCAGGTATATACATATTACTTCAAATTATTATACATAAATTTTTACTTTTCATAATTGTGTAACTTTTTTTACAGAAACTAACGAAGAAGATGACATTGACAATGAGCCAGAAGAAATATGGTGCAGCAGTGACGAAGAGTATGAAGAAAATTACGAAATCAATATTAATAATGAAAGCTATGAAGAATGTTTATAATTTTGTAAATTTCAAAAGAAACAATGCGCTTCTTTGAAAATTTAAATAAATATTTCTATTAATTAGATATGATAAATAATTTCTATAGCCTATATGTCGTAATTACAAAAGAAATATTTTCATTCCTTTTATGTATTAGCTATGCAATCAAATTTGAATGAGAAGTTTAATTTCGCATTAAATTTACACATTATTTAGTAATTTACCAAATAGGTTAATTTTTAAACTTTTATTTAAATATTAAGTCGTAAATAATTACACAATAACATCATTCGATCGCTCCTGACGCGCTATCTCACTCGCACCTATACGATTGTATATTGCCTCGCGCTCGTACCTATACACTTGGTATTGGGACCCAATATGTTTGTCTGGCCTAGGTAGGAACTGTCGAAACTGTCTGGCAACTGAGAAAACATCTTCTAATAATCACCCAAATAACATGTATAAATTTTAACTTTTATACTATAACGAAAGTAGAATTAAAATTTATTAAAGTTTTAGGGCGTCTGGCAAGGGATTGCCACCATAAAAAGTGTCTGGCAATAAATAAGATGGTTTGTAATGTTATTCCGAATAACATATTAAAAAATTACGCTTTATAAAATAACGAAAGTTGGCTGTTATTTTATGCACCTGTCCCACCCGCTACCCCCCAAAGCCACGATGACTTGAATTTCACATTTTACCATCGTTCTTACCTATGTTCAAAGCATACTTCAACAAACTTTCAGCTTTTATAAAATGACGAAGGTCTGGATGTCACGGGCTCTTACTCTATAGATGAAGGTATAATACGTTCTAGTTGCTCAAACTACGCTTCGCCTGTTGTACTAGTATCATAGAAAAATGGCACAAAACGACTTTGTTGCGATTATCGTAAACTAAATTTGAAAATCGTACGGGATAATTTCCCGATGACCTTAATTGACGACGCCCTTAAAAACATATTCACTACGTTAGATTTAGCCAATGGTTTCCTACACGTACCAGTAGATGAGAGTTCTCGCAAATACACATCATTCGTAACTCATAGTGGCCAATATGAATTTCAGTATGTACCCTTTGGTATATGTAATTCACCCGCTGTTTTCTGTCGCTACATTCATGTCATATTAAAAGATTATATTCGAGATGGAACAGTTGTTGCATATATTTAGTATGATGATGATGATTTAGCAATCCCAGCGAAAGCTGAAGAAGAAGCTCTAGAGAAGTTAGGAAAAGTATTGAAGTTAGCTTCTGATAAGGGACTGAGGATAAAATGGGAAATATGTCAATTCCTTAAGAAGAAGATAGATTTTTAGGCTATACTATTGAAAATGGCACCATTAGACCGAGTGAAGTTAAAACGAAAGCCGTTGAAAAGTTTCCGTTACCACAGACTAAAAAGACGCTAAAGAGATTCTTAGGCTTAATGTCTTATTTTAGTCGTTTTATTAAAAATTTCACATTAATCGCAAAACCTTTATCAGACTTAATGAAGAAAGACGCAGAGTTTAAAATGGGTAACGAACACTTCATTTCGTTCAAACAACTGAAGACAGCTCTTATTCAGGCACCAGTTCTTGGACTATTTAATCCTAAAGCAACTACCGTACGGTTACGGTTACGGTTACAATTCTTCTCCAAAAGAACTCCGAAGACCAACAGTTTCACCCAGTTCAATTCATGAGCCGCAAAACAATACCTGCAGAAGAGAAATATCATTCGTATGAGCTGGAAGTACTAGCTATAGTCGAAGCACTCAAGAAGTGGCGTGTGTATGTGTTGAAGTCAAAGTTCAAAATTATTACTGACTGTAATGCTTTTACGATGACTTTACAAAAAAGAGACGTACCCTTACGCGTATCCCGATGGGCTATGTATCTTCAGGAATATGATTACCTTATTGAACACAGACAGAGAGAGAGGGACACTGATGAGACATGTAGACGCTCTTAGCAGAATTTCTTGTTTAATGATGGAGGATTCATTACGACTAAGACATCGACTTAAAGAGGCGTAAATGAGAGATATGTGGATAAGAGCGGTTCGAAAGATTTTGGAAGAAAAGAGCTACGAAGATTTTTACATCCATAACGATATACTATATAAAGACCCAGATTTACATCTGATTGTGGTGCCATCACAGATGGAGGAAGAGATAATTGAGATTGCACATCGTCAAGGACATTTTTCAGTGAAGAAAACAAAGGACTGCTTAGAGAAGGATTTTTACATTCCTCAACTAGAAAAGAAAGTTACGGAATTGTAAATAGTTGCATTGCCTGCATTGTCGTCAATTCGAAATTTGGTAAAAAAGATGGCTTTTTAGCACCCATTGATAAAGAGGATAAGCCTTTGTTGACGTTCCATATATGTGGATCATGTTGGTCCTCTCACGGCGACACGAAAGCAGTATAATTATACACGAAAGCAGTATAATTATATACTTGTAGTTGTGGACGCATTTTCGAAATTTGTGTGGCTTTATCCCACAAAAGATACGGGCACTGATGCAGTGATCGATCGATTGACGAAGCAAGAAACCACGTTTGGCAATCCAAAAAGAATCATTACAGATAGAGGTTCAGCATTTACATCGCACGCCTTTGAGGATTATTGCACAAATAATCATATTCAGCATTTACTTATTACTACTGGAGTACCAAGGGGAAACGGCCAAGAGGAAACGGCCAAGTGGAGATAATAATTCCCATTCTATCAAAGCTTTCGAAAGATAATACAGATCAGTGGTATAAATTTATTGGCAAAGTCCAACAATACATTAATAACTCTCCTCCGAGAAGCACAAAGATAGCACCATTCTAATTGTTAACTGAATGTGACATGAGACTTTCGGATTTACCACGATTAGATGCAATTATGGAAACGGAAGCTATTGAATCGTTCGAGATAGATCGAAACGGAGCACGACAAATAGCCAAACAAAACATGTCGGCTATTCAAGAATAAAATCGTAGAAATTATAACCGAAAACGCAAAGAAAATCGAAATTATAAAGTGAATGATCTAGTAGCTATAAAACATCCTCAATTTGGACCAAATCTGAAATTGAAAAGAAAATACTTTAGACCGTACAAAATCATCGAAAAGTTATCACATGGACGTTATAAAGTACAAAAGCTTGATGAAGTTGAAGGACCTAATTTGACCTCAACCGTGTCCGAGTACATCAAACCATGGAGTTCAGAATTCGGGTCGAATCCTGAGTCAGGAGGGCCGAATGTGGGACCGACAGACGAACGCAAGACAACTAGAAGTGGACGTAACTTTCAAACACATACTACTGTCAAATGCAACACTGCAAACCTGACGAACATAAAATTGTAAGATGAATATAGGAATAACGAAGGGACGCTAGCGCGTGACTCGACGAGATCGACCAGTCTTTTAAAAAATTTCAGTAACTTTAAATAAACTTAATTTAACAATTTAAAATAAACCTTTGCGATTTTAAATATAAACCTACATATATACTATCACTGTTATAACATCACTTAGAGAGATTTCTAGAGAATTGACTCGAAAGTCTTTTTTCAAACATAATATTCAGTCGCTATAAAAATAGAATTGAACACTGGTTGGACTGCGTAAAGGAAGGTTTGGGAGTTTAATAGGCTGACAGCTCCAAATCAAAAATGAAAGCGAAATGAGAAAACCATAAAATTGACGAGTTATTACTAAGTGCAAAAATATACATATATAGTTAAAATGTATATTGGATGTATTGTAGAGCACTCACCACTATTTTAAATTAAATAAAAATGTCCGTTTTATTTTGTATACATTCCGATTTTCAACAAGTTTATTTAAATTTATTGATTTTATTTTACATATGTACAAACTCATTAAAAATTATATCGACGGGCTAAGCGGCGGTTTGTCACTACTTGCGATCGAGTGGACACGGATCGTGGTTGATCTTTGGTATCGGAAGAGATTAGCGTGAGGTGTCGACCCGGCGGAGTGTACATACATATATAAAGTTGCTGGTCGAATTGTATGTGACGAATTGAGTGTATATACATAG